>NW_027457631.1:2035000-2335000 GCF_050624435.1 Tenrec ecaudatus | reverse complement strand
GTGGTGGACCCCCAGTCATACAAAATTTTCGCTGATATTTCATTACTGTAATTTTGCTAATCGTATGAATCAGGCAACCCTTGTGATAGCGTCATTCAATCCACTCACTCCCCAAAAGGGTTCGTGATTCATAGGTTGAGAACCCTGCTCTAAACTAAGAGGAGTTTCTCTTAAGATCTACATCAGCATATTGATAGAAGCTCAAGTCCTATTTGTGTTGCTGTTAGTTGCCGTCGAGTGGGTTTTGACTCTCAGCAACTCTACGCACAATATAATGAAACGCTGCCCCATCCTGTGCCGTCCTCACAGTGGTTTGTTGATGGCACTCATTGTTGCAGCCACTGAGCTATTCCATCTTGTAAGGTCTGCCTCTCACTTGCTGCCCTTCTGCAGTACCACGTTTTGTGTATTCCTCTTGGGAGTGTTTCTGAACCTTCTTAATGGCATGGCTCCTTTATACAATTCTTAATGTTGTGGTGATCCTCCAACAGTAATTTTTTTTTATTGTTACTCCATTACTGTGATTTTTCTACTGTTATGATTTGGGCAACACCTGTGAGAGGCTCGTCTGAAACCCCATAGGGGTCGCGACCCACACGTTAAGAACCACTACTCTAAATTTAGAGGAGTTTCTCTTAAGATCTAGTTCAGCATATTGTTAGAAGTACACGTCCTGTAGTTATTGTCGTTAAGTTCCATCGAGTGGGTTTTGACTCTTAGCAACTCTATGCACAATATAATGAAACGCTACCCTGTCCTGTGCCACCCTCACCGTGCTTGTGTGCTTGGCCTCAGTGTTGCAGCCACTGTGCTAATTCAACTTGTTGGAGACTGCCGCTCTCTTCCTTCCCATCTGTACCAAATTTGTGTCTTGCCCTAGAGAAGTGGTTCTTAACCTTCCTAATGCCACTACCCTTTCATATCGATTCTCATTTAGTGGGGACCAACAACCATAAAATTATTTTCATTGGTACTTTGTCACTGTAATTGTACTACAGTTATGAATTGGGCCACCCCTGTCAAAGGATCATTCTACCCTCCCACGGGGCGCGACCCACAGGTTGAGAACTGCTGCTCTAAAGTTAAAGGACTTTCTCTTAAGTCCTACTTCACCATATTGTTAGAAGCACAAGTCCTGTAGTTATTTTTGTTGAGTGCTGTTGAGTGGGTTTCTGGTCACAAGAACTCTATGCACAATATAAGGAAATGATGCCCAGTCCAATGCCATGCTCAGAGTTGTTCATTTGCTTGTGCTCATTGTTGCAGCCACTGGGCTAATCAATCTTGTAGGGGCTGCCTCTCCTTTGCTGCCCTTCTACTCTACCAAGAATTCTGTCTTCCTCTAGGGAAGTGGTTCTCAACCTTCCTAATGCCACGACTCTTTCATACCATTCCTCATGTAGTGGTGACTGCCAAATCATGAAATTATTTTCATTGCTACATCATACCTCTAATTTTTCCACTTTAATGAACGGCCCTCTGCCGTGAAAGGGTCATTCGTCCCCCAAAAGGGGTCACAACCCTCAGTTTGAGGACCACTGCGCTAAACTAATAGGAGATTCTCTTAAGGTCTACTTAGGTACATTGTTAGAAAAACAAGTCCTGTTTTTTTTTCTTGTGGGTTTTGACTCATAGCAACTCTATGTCAATGTAATGAAACACTGTCCCGTCTTGTGCCATCCTTGCAGTGTTTCTTTGGCTTGTGTTTATTGTTGCAGCCACTGTGCTATCCCATCTATATTGGGGCTGAGTCTATTTTGTTGCCCTTCAACTGTATCAAGAATTGAGTCTTCCTCTTGGACAGTGGTTTTCCACATTCTTACTCACGACCCTTTCATCCAGTTCCTCATGTAGTCGTGACCAACCAACCATAAAATTATTTTTGTTGCTACATCATAGCTGTAATTTTGCTACTGCTATAATTCAGGCCACCCCATGAAAGGGCTGTTTGACCCCCTAAGTAGACACGACCCACAGGTCGAGAGCCGCTGCTCTAAACGAAGGGGAGATTCTCTTAAGGTCTTCTTCAGCATATTGTTAGAAGCACAAGTCCTGTTGTTATTGTTGTTGGGTGCAGTCGAGTGGGTTTGGCTCATAGCCACTCTCTGCACAATATAATGAAACTCTGGGGGTCTTAAAGGCTTGAAGGCAAACAGGCTGAAATCTAGCTAGGAAGCAACAAAGCCCACAGAGAAGACGCACACAAGCCTAAGTGAACACGAGTTGTTGAAGGGATCAGGTAGCAGACACCAAAGAACAAAAACCATTATTGTGTGATCACCTTCCCCACATAAACGCTGAAGATGAATGTGTGCATAAGTAAGTGTGGTGAAGAAGGCTGATGGTTCCCGGCTATCAAGCGATATAGCGTCCCGGGTCTTAAAGGCTTGAAAGTAAACAAGCAGGCCCAGAAGCAACAAAGTTCAAATGGAAGCATCACACGAACATGTGTGATCATGAAGTGCTGAGAGGACCAGTTTTCAAGCAACAAAGGCGGGAGGGGGGATTATATCATCGTGAATGAGGGGAGTGCATTACGGGGGACCAATGCCCACCTGTAGACAACTGGACATCCCTTGCAGAGGGGTAGTGGGAAGGAGATGAGTCACTCAGGGTTCAGTGTAGCAATAATGAAACTCACAACCTTCCTCTAGTTATTAAACGCTTCCTCTCCCCACCTCTCAGGATCCCAATTCTACCTTGCAAACCTGGTTAGACCAGAAGATACACAGCGGTACAGACGGGAACTGGAAACACAGGGAATCCAGGACAGATGAACCCCCCAGGACCAGCGGTGAGAGTGGCGATACTGGGAGGGAAGTGGGTGCAGAAATGGGAAACCGATCACAAGGATCTACATATAACTTCCCCCCTGGGAGATGGGCAACAGAAAATTGGGTGAAGGGAGACGCTGCGCAGTGTAAGATAAGAGAAAATAATAATGTATAAATTACTAAAGGTTCATGAGGGAAGATGTGCAGGGTGAGAGGGGGAGAGGGGAAAGTGGAAATGAGCTGATTCCAGGAACCCAAGAGGAAAGCAAATTTTGAGAATGATGAAGGCAACGAATATATAAGTGTGCTTTACACAATTGGTGTATGTATGGATTGTGATGAGTTGTATGAGCCCCAATAAAATGATTTTAAAAAAGAAAAAGAAAGAAATGTCTATAAATGAATGAAGGCAACATATGTACAAAATGCCTGATGCAATCAATATGGATTGCAACAAAAGTGGTAAGAGTCTCCAATAAAATATTTTTAATAAAAATGTATATATAATAAATATTTTCCTAACTTATATAAATGATCAATAAGAATAAAATTAAGCACCCTGCGTGTTTTATAGGAAAAAATAATGATAAAAGAACAAATGAGAGATTCAGCAGGAAGCAATGGATAGGAAAATATTATAAGGAAAGTTTTCTCTTATATTGAATGTACATTCTCTTACATGACAACAATCAAAATATGCCGTAAGAACCTCAGACCAAATACTAGAATAAAATAGAGGAAAACATTCCCAACCCTTCAATAAAATGCTATATGATTTCTATGATTTTCACAAAAGGTCAAATTCTTTAACAAAATATTTTGTTCATTCAAATTTTTAATTATGCATAAATTTATGTCTACTTGCATTACATCACATAAGAATTGTTTTTTCACTATCTAAAACTAAATAGAAGATAGTGAAGGTGAAAAAATAGCTTTCGTGAATGTTGCTTTGAAATACAAATGGCATTGTCCTAAGAAATTATAATGAATTAATTTTTAAAAATCATTTTATTAGGGGCACATACAATTCTTATCACAATCCATACATACATCAGTTGTGTAAAGCACATCCGTACATTCATTGCCCTCATCATTCTCAAAACATTTGCTCTCCACTTAAGGCCCTGGCATCATGTCCTCATTTTTCTCCGCCCTCCCTGTTCCACCCTCACTCATGAAACCTTGATAATTTGTCAGCTCTTACATATTTTGTCTCCCTTCACCCACTTTTCCGTTGTCCATCCCCCAGGGAGGAAGTTATACGTAGATCCTTGTAACTGAGGTCTCAGAGCAGCTGGGTGTGTTGCAGGGGAAGCTCTGGAAGCAGCTGCAGACACTGCGGGAGTTGGCAGCCCAACAGTGAGGGTCACTGCATCCGTGGGTACCAGAAAACTGGCTGGGGTTGCTTATTCCCCTAGATGCTACCCCTGCCTTGAAGAGAACCGTGACAGAGGCCTGTAGACATGTGTCAGGAAAAGATGAGTCCTTCACGGTTTCCTCTTCCCACAAACTTTTGAGGAGAGCCTGCAGGGCAGGAGCTCAGCTCCCTGGCTCCAGTCAAATGCCCTTCCCCACAGCCACACCCTCGCCAGCCTCAACTCCCCCTGGCCTGGGTTTGCTTCTTGAATCCAGAGGAGCAGCCTGGGCAAAGACCATGAAGAAACTTGTCCTTCACGCAGCCCCTTTGATTGGGTCCCTTGACCTCCAGAGTGTGGACACATGTACACTAACTGTTGGGGGACTCAGGCTGTCACTACAGGGGCCAGGATCTGAAGAGGATGCTGGCACTGCAGGGCTTCCTGAGGAAGCTGAGGACTTGCAGAGCTGGCTGAGCAGCCAGCAGCAGGTGGCCAGAGGAGAGAGGACTATGAGCACACCCTAGTGAGGAAGGGGCTAGGGGCAAGGAAGGTGCCCTGGAGCCAAATGAAGACGGGTAGTGGAGGGGGGCTGCATGCACAAGGGGCTGATGGGGAACATCAGTCTGGACTGAGGACAGCTGTTGCTTCCTATTCCCCTCTCTGCATAGAAGGGCAAGTTCTGTGGCTGTTCAGTCCTGCCCTGCCCAGTCACTCAGTGAGGTGTCTCACAGCCCACCAGCCAGGGCCCCCTGTGACCCCTCTCTTCTCTTCTCAGCTCCTCTTAACCAAGTTTGCAATGTTTCGGCACCAAGTGAAGATGGGTGGCCACCAGGGGGCAGCCTGCCCCACTAGCGGAGAGCCTGCTGGAGTGGCGGCCCAGCACTGCCCCCAGGGCCCAGCAGTGGTGACAGGACCTACAGTGAGTACCAGCAGCCTGGAGCAGGGGTGAGTTTGGGAGGAGGTGCTGGGCATGGGATGAAGAGGCTTCCAGGGAGACCCTTGCTGTGCTGCGGCTCTGCCAAACCACTGTCTCTGGAGAGGGCCCGAGTTCAGGGAACCCAGGGCAGCCCCTGCTGTCTGCGGCCTGTGGAGGAGGCAAAGCTGGGTCGGTGGATCAGGGAGCCTGGTCACAAAGCCCACTTAGCAGGGTCACTTTCCCAAGCCACGGGCTCCCTGCACCTGCAGGGGCGTTCTGGGAAGAGTTGAGCTGGGCTGAGGATGCCCTGCGCAGCCCCAGGCTGAGCCAGGTCACAGTACAAGCTACTGCGTTTCCAGCCCAGATGGAGCTTAGGCAAGATCCCAATTTGCCCATGATCCTAGCCCAGAGGCTGTCCCGGAGTCTCAGGGGCCTGGCATTTGCTGCATGCAAGAACCATGGAGGGGTGCAGCTTCTACCTTTGAAGGGTGTGCAGTCTCCTCCAAACACACAGAATGCCTGGGTGGCACACAACGTGGCTACCTGCGGAGTGCCGGGCTTTAGAATGACCCCACCTGCTGACTCATGGGGATCCTCCAGAGGGTTTGCAAGTCAGTAAATCTTTCCAGGAGCAGGGAACCTCTTATTTATCCTGAGGAGCAGTTAGTGGGACTGAACCAGGCAACAGCCCAACACTTCCCAAGCAGGCCTCCTAGAGCATTGTTAGAGCAAGGGGTAAACTGCTAGTGATAATGGGCTCCTGGGAGGAGAGTTTGCAGAAAGGCCTAAAGCGCCGAGCAAGATCTCAGGACGGTGGCCCTCTGGGAGCTTAGGACAAGTTCTAAACCCAGCCAGGAAGCTGAAGGGTTGACCAGACAGAAGCTGCGGGGGAGGAATGAGCATGCTGGGGTAACTGCTGACCCCCGCCTGGGGGCAGGGCTGCCTGGTTGGAGCTGTGGGAGCTGACTCAGGCCAGACCCCACCTGCTCTGAGACGCTGAGGCCACTCTCAAAGTTCACAGCCAACTGTCTCACGTGCTCGTCCGTATCCAGGTGGGTGCCTGGGGGAGGGGGTGGCTTCTGCAAGTGCTGCCCCCCAGGCCCAGAATCCCAGACTCAATGCTCGGGCCCTTGGCCACCATGCTGTCTCAGGAGAAAGCCACAAGCCTCCCAGATGCTGTGTCCCACTGGGTGGAGGCCCCCCTGAAGAGACATGGATCGCACCAATGAATCACACAATCTGCCTCTGACAACTTGAGGCCTCCTCACCCCCCACTATCATCACCCCAGTGCCGCTTCCCACTCTGGACTAGAGTGCATAGGTATTAGTAAGAGATAAAACTCACGACACATGGAACCCAGGAACAGGAATGGGAATAGAGATACCAAAAGGGTAGGGGGAAGGGAGGTAGAGGATGGGAGGAACGGGAACCGATAGCAATGAATGACATATAACCACACACCCCTCGCAGGGAGAGGAGCAACAGAAACCTGAGGATAAAAGAGACAATGGTCGATGTGAGATATGAAAATAATAACAATCTATAATCTATCAAGGAACCATGATTGGGGGAGGAGGAAAAAAAGAGGAGCTGATCCCAAGGGCTCAATAGAAAGTAAATGTCTAGAAAAGGATGATGGCAATATACGTATGACTATGTCAGATACAATTGGTGTATGGATTGTAACAAGAGTTGTAAGAGCCCCTAATAAAATAAATAAATTTAAATTTAAAAAAAACCACCAAAAACCTCCATCTGCACAGTGAGGCAGTGAAGGGACAAGAGTCCCGAGTCCCTCGGCTCTCACACAAGACCACCAAAGGCTACCTCTAAGTGGGGGTCTGGCAAAGTTTTTGATGGGTGGGCAAAGCTATCAAGCGGCCCATGAGGGACTTCATTGGCCCTGGAGAACTGGGTGGGAAGGAGGGGTGGCGGGCAGAGCTGAGGCCGAGTAGACACTTGGTAAGGCTGTGGGATTGAGCGGCAGAGACATGGAGGTTTGGACATGAGTGGTGGTGGACTCAGGCCGGCTGTGACACTGCCTCGGTACCAGGTCCCCTCACCCCATGCTCTCCCGTGCTCTCCCAGGCTCCAGGTGCAAGACTATGCCTCCTGGGCAACCAGTGTGCAGTGAGATTTGCAGGTGGTGGAGGAGCCCCAAGACCCCGCCAGTGGAGCCCAAAGCTTCAGTGTCCACCAAGAGCTGCGGGCCAAGCTGGAGGCCCAGAAGGAGCTGCACCAGTGCGCCACCCAGCGGGGACAGCAGGTGCTCCAGGCTACAGGGCCGTCTGCCGTGGAGGTCGGCTCCCCTTTCTGGCCCTCCCCCAGCCCACTGGACCACCGCACCCTGGCCCCACAGGGCCAAGCACCTTTCTTTTCTATTTTTTTAATCATTTTATTGGGGCCTCGTGCAATTCTTATCACAATTCATACATACATGCATTGTGTCAAGAACATATGTACAGGCTCTTCCTCTAACTGTAGCGGCCTGAGGTGACCTGCTAAAATGGTTCGCTACTCATTTGACCCAGAAAACCCTACAAAATCCTGCAAATACAGAGGGTCGAATCTCCGGGTCCACTTCCAAAACACCCGTGAAACTGCCCAGGCCATCAAAGGCATGCACATCTGGAAAGCCACCAAATACTTGAAAGACGTCACTCTGCATAAGCAGTGTGTGCCTTTCCGACGGGACAATGATGGTGTTGGTAGATGTGCCCAGGCCAAACAGTGGGGTGGGACCCAGAGTTGGTAGCCCAAAAAGAGTGCTGAATTTTTGGTTCCCATGCTTAAAAATGCAGAAAGTCATGCTGAACTTAAGGGTTTACATGTGGATTCTCAGGTCATCGAGCACATCCAGGTGAACAAAGCCCCCAAGATGCACCACCGGACTTACAGAGCTCTTGGCTAGATTAATCCACACAGGAGCTCCCCCTGCCACATTGAAATGATCCTGACTGAGAAGGAACAAATCGTTCCCAAGCCAGAAGAGGAGGTTGCACTGAAGAAAAAGATTTCCCAGAAGAAACTGAAGAAGCAAAAACTCATGGCTTGGGAATAAATTAAGCTTAAATAATAAAAGGGTTTTTTTTTAAAAAGAACATATGTACATTTGTTGCGATCATCATTCTCAAAACATTTGCCTTCTATTTGAGCCCTTAATATCTGCTGTTCATTTTCCCCCTCCCTCCCCATTCCCCCCTACCTCACGAAACCTTCATCATTCATAAATTAATATTATTTTATCATATGTTGCACTGTCCAAAGTCTCCCCCTTCCTTCTTCTCTGCTGTCCCTCCTCCAGGGAGGAGGCTATTTGTAGATTCTTGTAATCAATTTCCCCTTTCCACCCCACATTCTCTCCACCCTCCAGGCATCGCCACTCTCACCACTGGTCCTGAAGGAGTCATCTGTCCTGCGTTCCCTGTGTTTCCAGTTCCTATCTGTACCTATGTACACCCTCTTATCTAGCCAGATTTGTAAGGTAGAATTGGGATCATGAGAGTGGGGGGAGGAAGCATTTTAGAACTAGAGGAACGTTATATGTTTCATCGTTGCTACCCTGCACCCTGACTGGCTCATCTCCTCCCACAACCCTTCAGTAAAGGGTGTCCGGTTGGCTACCAATGGGCTTTGAGTCTCCACTCTGCATTCACCCACATTTTCAATGATATGATTTTTTGTTCTTTGATTCTTGATACCTCATGATCCCTTCGACAGCTCGTGGTCACACAGGCTGGTGTGTTTCTTCCATGTGGGCTTTGTTGCTTCTGAACTAGGTGGCCACTTGTTTATCTTTGAGCCTTAAAGATCCCAGATGCTATATCTTTTGACAGCCAGGCACCATCAGCTTTCTTCACCACATTTGCTTATGCACACGTTTGTCTTCACTGATCGTATCAGGAAGGTGGGCACCCACTGATACGATTTTTAGTTCTTTGATGTCTGATAACTGGTCCCTTCTACACCTCGTGGTCAGCCAGGCTGGTGTTCTTCTTCCATGTGGGCTTTGATACTTCTCAGCTAGATGGCCGCTTATTTATCTTCAAGCCTTTAACACCCCAGACGCTATATCTTTTGATAGCCGGGCACCGTCAACTTCCTTCACCACATTTGCTTATGCACACATTTTTCTTCAGCAATCGTGTCGGGAAGGTGTGAATCCTGGAATGCCAATTTAATAGAACAACGTGCTCTTGCATTGAGTAAGTGCTTGAGTGGAGGCCCAATGTCCATCTGCTGCCTTAGTACTAAACCTATAAATATATGCACATAGATCTGTTTCCCTACACTCATATAAATATATTTACATATGTACATTCCAGTCTTTGGACCTCTATAAATACCCTTTGTCACCTAGTTCTCTCCTCTATTTCCTTTTACTTAACTCTTGTCCCACTATCATGCTCAGCCTTCATTTGGGTTTCAGTAATTTCTCTCGGTTACCTTGCCCTTGCTGAATCCCTACCAGACCACTCACACCCTCCTTGCTACTGATTTTGGATAACTTATTGCTCCCCTGTCCCTGGGTTGGTCAGCACTACCCCTTTGCCCCCTTCTCTCCCACTCCCCTATTCCCCCGGAACTATTGGTCCCCTTGTTTTCTCCTCCAAACTATTCATGCAGTCTATCGTATCTTGATAGGTCTGTAGAGATAATAATATGCACCAAAAATCAAGTCATTGCAAGATAGGCAATGAGTGAGAACACAGCAATGACAACAAAAAGGAAACCAATTACCCATAGAAGAATAAATTAATTTTGGAAGGCAAATGCTTTGAAAATGATGAGGGCAAAGAATGTACAGATGTGCTTTATACAACTGATGTAAGTATGGATTGTGATAAGAGTTGTATGAGTCCCTAATAAAATGCTTTTTTAAGAATAAAATAAAAGAAAAAAATTTTAAAGAAAGAAAAACCTATACATAGAGGAAGGTCTGATTTTTAATTTCTAGGTGTGTCCTTCAGTCAGGTCCAACGGGGTACCATGCTTTGGCCCCAGAGTCTGTCCTTTGTACTACCTCAGGGGCTCCCTGCTCTGCTCCCACGGTTGCTCTGCCACACACTTTTAGAGGTTTGCCTCAGTGTCATAGGATCAGTCTGGGCCAGTTCTAACCCTGTCTCCAGTGTTGTCCCACTTAGGGCCCTGGGCCATCAATGGACGGTGTGTCTCGTAGTGGGATCAGCCACATTGTCCACTCTGTCCATTGGCTGTTCAGAGCCGGGATATCATCCTCCAGGCTTGATGGGCCAGGATGTGCTCCACTCTCTCTTCCTCCCCCTTCTTTGCTCCCATTTTCTCTGATCAAACATGCTCCTCTCTCCTAGATGCAGCTTCAGTGCTGTCCTCTGAAGTAAATTCTTCTTGGGGCAGGGGCAGTTGTTCACATAGCTGGTATGGGAGCCCAACCCTCAGGCCCCTCCACTGGCTCCCCACTCCGTGCGGGCACACTGCATTCATCTGGCACTGGCTTTATATCTGGTCCTTCTTTCCCTGTGGAAACACAAACAATACCCTCCCCTTGGGTGGGACAGTCAGGCACCTTTTCTCTGGAGCTTCCCTCAGCACCACCTTCGGTTGTGTCCATGCCCATGCCCAGGTCCAGGAAAGGCTATGCGCCATGCAGGATGCTTGGGAGCAGGTCTTTCAGGCCTGGGAACGGAAGCAAGGGAGACGGCAGGCCATGCACTACAAGCAGCTCTTCCTCAGACAGTGTGGCATCTGGACAAGATCCTGCAGGCCCAGGAGACAGCTCCCCTCACCACACACAGACACACTGACCCCAGGACCTCCAGTCCTCCTGTAGTACCACCCCAATTCCCCTTGCTTCCTGGATCACAGGCTGCTATTCTGGTACGGAGCTAGATAGTGTGTCTTCCCAAGTGGCCAAGGGGACACCCGAGCCTCAGGTCACTCACGGCCATCTCCTCCCCACACCTGGCCCCGGCCAGCCAAGCCCTACGCGGTTTGGTTGGAAATTGATGGGGATCCTCCCCACCTCGTCAGAAGTTGGGATGTTCCTAACGGCCCCCAGGTTGGAGTGCTCTTCTTCCTCAGGTTCCTTCCCCTCCTGCTCAGCACCCACCTCCCCACCCCCAGCCACAGGCCCCTTGATGCACCCCCAGAGAGCCCAGGCTGTAAACCAAGGTTCTGGCAGATGTTGCTGTCTAGGGTTCCCTTTGAACCACCATCTGTGCCCCCGATCCCCCCCCACACCTCTGTGTCACCTCCATGGCTGCCCCAGGTCTCCCAGGAAGCCAGTGCCCTGGAGGGCTCTGTGGAAGAGGTGGAGTGGCTGATCCAGAAGCATGGCACCTTCCAGAGGTGCTGAGCACACAGGACAGGGAGGTGATGGCCGGGACGGTCATGGGCGTGACCCTGATAAGGCCGGGGTATCCAGACTGTTGGGGGCACACGGGTGAGGTGTGTATGCACACCGAACCTGTGCTGGTGGGTGAGGGATTACCAAGGAGCCAGGGGCTCCAATCCAGGGCTGGTGACCAAGCCGAGGTTCCCATGCACCCGGAAGCGCATGGGGATGGGTTAGGCCACACTCTGGGGACCACAGAGGGCATTTGGATCTGCCCATATCACATGGCCCCTGCTTCCTTCTGCCCAGGAGCCTGGCCAACCCTCAACTGCAGAGCTGTTGGTGAGGGTTAGAGACTTATAGTGAGGGCTATGGGCTGTGAGCCAGCCCCAGCAGGGGTACACTTGGTACTCAGGGCTGGGTGCACCTCCCACCTCCCACCTCCCACTACGCAGGAGGCTGCGCTGAGAGAGCAGGCCAGGGTGCTGCCAGGCCCCTTGGTTCAGGGCCTGCTGGGCATGATACGAGAGCGGCCGGCTTGAGTGGAAGCCCTGGGAGAAGGTCAGTGACACAAGCTTCACACCTCTCTGATTACTGCCGGCTTTCTCAGGGCTGCTAGCCAGGTCAGAGGGCACCCCACCTGAACCCCATTTTACCTCTACAAGTGACCTTCAGCCCCACTAGGGGCCAAGGGGCGGCCTGCGGTGGAACGGGATGTGGAGAGTTTAATGGCTTTTCCAGGGGCAAAGCTAGGACTGGAGCCCAGGGCCCTTGATTCTCAGACCTGTGTGGACACCTGTCATCCTGATGGGCAAAGTAGACAGGGCCCCAGGGGTGGGTGAGGGGCACCCTCCACATGAGAACCCACCCATGGCCCCTGCCCAGCCACTTCCTAGATCTGAAGACTGATGGGCCTGGGCCCTGTCATCTTGGGTGATAGAAAAATTATTGTGCTGTCCCTGAGCCTGGTCAGCATTTCACTCCTTGGCACAGCCCGAGGGGTAGACGGGGTCACCGCTTGGGGCCAAGGCAGTATGAACATCAGGGCACTCATGTCCCCACCATCACACAGGACGGCGACTGGATCCAGGGGTGGGGCCAGCAGCTGGAATAGCCTGTCCCTCTTGGGGACCACAAAGAGAAGCTGATGCGGTTTCAGAAACACCTGGCCTATGAGACAGAGACCCCATGGAAGGGAGGCAGGAAGGGAATTGACAGGAAGACCTGGGACCCCTGCTAGGTACTGGTTTTCCATCCAGCAGCCTTGTCCCCAACACCCGCAGTGTCACTGTGCAGACACTAATCAGACTCTGTCACCTGCCCGAGGCCAAGGCCAAGACCAGCCAGGAAGAAAGGATTGAAGAGAACCCTGGGCAGAAGGGCAGAGGCCAAGCCTGTAATGTGCCCGTCCTCCACAGAGTGCCCTTGCTAGAGTCCTGGAGCTTGGGAAGGATCTGGAGAGCATGGAGAGGCTGCTGCACAGACACGAGGCCTTGGAGCAGGAGATGGGCCTCCTCCAAGTTCAGGGGCAGGTATGCCACTGGGTCTAGCATCGGGGCCAGGCCAGGGGACCTCTTCTGTGGGACCCTTCAGAGGAAGAGCTGAGCCAGTATACTCCCATGCCAGGGGCCTCTTGAGCACAACCTGATCCCCTTCCTCAGCCTCCGGACATCCCCCATATCCCGGAGCAGAAGGCAGCCCTCCTCTGCCAGAGAAGCCTGGGGTCAGCCCGCAGCCTCGGCCACAGGTGCCAACAGTTTATGGACAGCTGGCAACAGCTCCAGAGCAGAGCCCAGAAGTGGTATGGACACCCTTTGGGTCCATTTCTTCACTCCTGCCCCCCTTCAGCAATCAAGTCCCATGCATCTCCTTGACTCCTTGTTTTAGGGTACAAAAGAGACCTTCAGGACAAACAATGTAAAGAAAACATCGATCAAGTCTTAAAAGAGACCACGACCACACAATGACCCAGACACATCATACGTGAAACAAATCCAGGGAGACTCATATGTGTGTAAGAAAGAGGTCTACTGGCGATATCTAAAACAGATGGAAATAGAGTTACCATATGACCCAGCAACGCCCCCCCCCCACCTTACTGGGCAAGAAACAAACCAAGGTCAGACATCTGTGCTCCAAAGTTCATTGGCACAGTTCACAATTGCAAGGAATTGGAAACAACCCAAATTTCCATCACCTGACAATTGTATTAAAAAGCTGGGGTACCTCTACCAGCGGGGATCAACGATGTATTGTCACACCGGAAGTTCTTGGCGCCCCAGCATGGGTCTCTGGGCTTCCTGCCTCGGAAGCGCCGCAGCTGGCACGGCGGGAAGGTGAAGAGCTTCCCCAAGGATGACGCCTCTAAGCCGGTCCACCTGACGGCCTTCCTGGGCTACAAGGCCGGCATGACCCACATTGTGCGCGAGATCGACAGGCCAGGCTCCAAGGTGAACAAGAAGGAAGTGGTGGAGGCCGTGACCATCATGGAGACCCCTCCCATGGTGGTGGTGGGCATCGTGGGCTATGTGGAGACACCTCGCGGCCTCCGGACCTTCAAGACGGTCTTTGCGGAACACATCAGTGACGACGAGTGCAAGCGGCGGTTCTACAAGAACTGGCACTAGTCGAAGAAGAAGGCTTTCACCAAGTACTGCAAGAAGTGGCAGGATGACAAGGGTAAGAAGCAGCTCGAGAAAGACTTTAGCAGCATGAAGAAGTCCTGCCCGGTCATGCGCGCCATCACCCACACCCAGACGCGCCTGCTCCCCCTGTGCCAGGAGAAGGCGCACCTGATGGAGATGCAGGTGAACGGGGGCTCCGTGGCTGAGAAGCTGGACTGGGCCTGAGAGAAGCTGGTGTCAGTGAACCAGGTGTTCGGGCAGGATGAAATGATCGATATCACGGAGGTGACCAAGGGCAAAGGCTACAAAGGGGTCACCAGTCGTTGGCACACCAAGAAGCTGCCCCGAAAGACCCACCAAGGGTTGCGCAAGGTGGCTTGTATCGGGGCCTGGCATCCCGCCCGTGTGGCCTTCTCGATGGCCCGCGCTGGGCAGAAAGGCTACCACCACTGCACAGAGATCAACAAGAAGATCTATAAGATTGGCCAGGGCTACCTCGTCAAGGACGGCAAGCTTATCAAGAACAACGCCTCCACCGACTATGATCTCTCTGATAAGAGCATCAACCCCCTGGGCGACTTTGTCCACTACGGGGAAGTGATCAATGACTTTGTCATGCTGAAGGGCGGCATGGTGGGCACCAAGAAGTGAGAGCTCACTCTGCACAAGTCCCTGCTGTTGCAGACCAAGCGCCGTGCCCTGGAGAAGATCGACCTCAAGTTCATCGACACCACCTCCAAGTTGGGCCATGGCCATTTCCAGACCGTGGAAGAGAAAAAAAGCTTTCATGGGACCACTCAAGAAAGACCAGATTGACAAGAAGGAAGGCGCATAACAGATGGTACAGCTGGTGGGATCAGAATAAAGACTTCTTTTTCAGTGGGGGGGAAAAAACTGTGGTACATACATACAATGCAGTACTACACATCGCTAAAAAGTAGTGATGAAAGTTTGAAGCACATCACTGCATGGGAAGAACTGGAGGAAAGCATGCTAAGCGAAGTAAACCAAGCACAAAAGGACAAGTACACATTGAGTCCACGGAGGTAAGCTTTAAAAAAAATGCAAAAGGGACATAGGGGAAAAGCTACTGTATGAACATTCCTGGGGTGAGGACCAGGTAATATGGCAGGGACCAGACCAAATTCAGGGATACACATGGCAGACAGATAAAAAAAGAGGCGGGGAAAGGAAAAGTAATAATAATAATAAATAAATGGGTAGCGGGGTCACAGGGCACTAACCCGCCCAAGGGTGCCACCGTGAACCCGTATATCTCCTATCTGCCTGCCTCTGTGCCTTTGCCTGTGCTCACCCTTTCTCTACTTGGCTCGGTCCTACACCTGTTCTTTTGTGCCTGGCTTATGTCATTACCAGCAGCCCTGCTGGCGTAGTGGTTACGAATTGGACTGTGATCTGCAAGACCGGCAGTGCAAGTCCACCAGCTGTGCCTTTTGAGAAAGATGAAGCTTTCTATGTCTGTAAAAGTGTTACCATCCCCAGAACCCGTGGGGGCAGTTCCACTCTGCCCATTATGGTTACCATGAGTCAGAGTTGACTGGATGGCAGTGAGTTGGGAATTTTATTTATTTCATTCCCAGCATGTCTTTTCAAGGTTCATTTGTGACCTGACATTTATCCCCCTATTTTAATGAAAGGACACCACTCCGTTCTAGAACTCAAACTCACTGACTTGGTCCATCCATCTGTCCACGGACTCAAAGGCGGCTTCCACCTTTGGCTGTCGTAACTATAATGCAGTGATGTCCATAATTTAAAAGAAAACGTTTTGACATGATGTTTTTAGGGGACACAGTGAGACCAGAGCATTTGTCCCTGCCGGTGAAGGGACTGGAGGTCAATCCTTTTTTTTCCCTTCTTTTTTAAGTGTCTCTATTCCCATCTACAAAAGATGGACCCCACTCAGGACTGTATATGGTTTCTCTCCTTGAAATAAAAAAATCCATTGTTGTGCCCATTACATAGAGGGGGGAACGAAGCTTACAAGCTAGTGCTAAAACCAACACCACAAGGCTGGTGGCTGGAGGAGGTCTGTGTGCCCACTGTGGCTGCAGGAGGGACAGAGGGGCCTGCAGGGGGGCCACTGGGCCTCAGAGACCTTCCAGGTGAGGCTACAGGAACTGCAGCAGCTCTGGGGCGAGCTGAGGGCCAACTGTAGGAGGAAAGAGACCACGCTCCAGGAGGCCTGCAAGGTGGGACTGTGCACGCCCTGGGCCAGGTTGGATTGGACCCCAGGCTGCCCAGTGCCCACTGCTCACCCCACGTCCTGCCCCAGGCCCTGCATACGGGGAAGCATCTGGGAGCTGGAGAGCTGGCTGCATCCTGTGGAGGGGGAGCTGCGAGTCCCTGGCAGTGGATAGGACCGTCCTGGGGTGGATGAGCTCCAACTGGGGGCAAACAAGACTCGTTTCAAACACCAGCTCTGTCTCCTCTAAGGGCCCATGTACAACTGCGACAACACAACATTGGGTCCTGCTGGGTCCCCATTAGCATCTGGGAGGAAGGCTATTTATTACAGGGAATCCTACCTTTGTCCCTTGGTGTTAATTGCAGACTCACTGGGTGACGGATTGTATCTGACACGCACCACGTTTGCCGCAGCAAACACCAACACTTTGTCAAACTCCGTTTGGTAGTGCTCCATCCCTCCATTATTCTCCCTAATGACAAAAATAATTAACACATTCATATAAAAGCACAGGATGAGGAAAGCTTTAATTTATGCATCTAGTTCAGGGTCATCCCTCTTATCAATATATGACAATCTAATGAGGCTTAATTAAAAAGTAGCAGTGAAGCAATTTAAGAAACTGAGGGATTGTCACGAGTCCTGGTTGTGACAGCATGTTTTGTGCACCTTGGAAGATAACAGATTTGTCTTCTGTGGTATCTCATATCCATCATCCCCAAACTACCTGCTCTTAGGGGTAGAGAGAGCGAGCTTGTCTTTGAAAAAAGTGCCTGGGTTTGGTAGCTGCTCACAGGATGGCAGGTGTAATGTATTATGAGAACTTAACAAGGCTCTGAGAAGATGGCTATTTGAAGGTCTGGCTGGAGGGCAAGGTCATGGCCCTGAAGGATTCAGGATCCAGAAGTCAAGTCAGAACTGGATGCCAGAGACTTTCTCAATCCAGCCCTTTTTGCCCCTCCCCTAAGGCCAATACATTTCTAAGGGTTATGGATTCTACTTCAGAATCTTTCTCAAACCCAGAACCCTCTTCACCATTATTGTCTAGACCTGGTCACCTCTTGCCTTATAAATAAAAATATGGGTTTATTGTAAGTCTGGGTCTGTTAGGTTTCTCGGGTGGGAAATGTCTCGGTCCTTGGCTACACACTGGAAAGAAATTCACACCAAAGCCTGGTTGGTAATCCGAGTGGGTTTATATACATGAGAGAAGAAGGTTCCGGCGTTACACTAAAGTGAACACGGACACCCTCATGACACTGCACACCCAGCCCTGCTGAGTGGAAGGCAGAGGAGCAGCTGAAGGGAAGGGGCGGTAGTCTCCAGATTCCAGCCTTTTAAGGGCTTTAATCAGGGAGGCGTCAATTAAGCTCTCCTGGCTTGGGCTTAGCCCGCATTGGCTTCCAACCTCCCGTAGGGGGCCCCCTAAGCATGGAGAGGAACAACCCCTTGTCTTGCTACCTAACCAGTCTACATTCCTGCATGGCTACATTGAGATGGAACTAGCCCCTTTAGACAGCCTGTGTGGTTCACCAGGAGACACGGGCCCCAGTGTTCCCTGTGACCACCTTAAAACTTAAACTACTGTTGGAGTTTATATTACCTGTGTGGGTCTGTGGGCATGGGACGTTTCCATGCCAGAGACCTGAAGTTACACAAATAGGCATCCAGAACAGAACTCATACAGGCTCTATCTAATAAGATGCTCAGATGCTTCTTGATAGAATGAGAATTTAACGAAGTGTGTGAGCAGTTCAGATCTTGTAAGGGAGAACAGGTCAGTAGGGTATCCAGAGAAGAGAGCAAAGGTCAGGGGAAAGGGAGGGGGCCCACAGACATCTGTGCTCTGTGTTTGGCCACAAGACAAGAAACCGGGTCTCCTTGCAAAAGAAAGCAAAACAGCAAGTCCCTCAGAACTACGACATTTTTAAACATGACCTATACAACACTCGGCTCTGGGAGGCGCCTTGGAAAACCATAAAAGCCCTAAAAGAGGGGCAAGGAGGAAGCCCAAGTCTTTGATTTTCCCTGCTGTGCTTTCAGTGTTGAAATGTCTGTGCATGGAGCCTTTGAAATTTCAGAATCAGAGAGTGGATTCACAAGCCAAGCTCCTGCTTTATTCTTCAATGCATTTTGGCCCAGCTTCTCCTTGGTGAGACATGTAACAGAAATTCTGGACTTAGGAGCCACTTGGTCCTTGGACACTAGGAGATTTCAGTGGAATCTGAAACAGGGCTCTAACCACCAGCTGGACTGGCCTAGGAAGCCCAAGTATTCAGTCTCCCAAACACCAACCTCCCGTTGCTCTTCATCTGCCTCCACCTTGTTCAGCTTTAGTTGTCTGTGGAAGCGTTTGGCACCCATCTGATGCTTCGGAACCCAGAAAGGAGGAAAGGTAAAACGGGGATTCAAATGAAACAGACTTAAGCAGGACCATAGCCAAGATGTGCCCAGGGCTCCTCGCAGCATTTGTCACCTTCATTTCCCTCTTCAGACTCAGACGTGGCAAGGTTCAGAAACAAGCTTTACCAGAAAGAACAGCTGTGAACCCAGCCTGCTTCCAAGTGAGAAAAAGTCCTTTACACATGAGTTCCTGAGGTCAGCGCAGCCCTGTGCGTCCCCACCCCTCCCAGAGTCCCCGGCTCTCTGGCGAAGCATTAAAGCAAGTGGAAGCAGAGATTTGCTCAGAATAAAAAATCATTTTTCACAATAGCATGGCACATTCTGGATGGCAATCACGGCTGCACAAACCATATCCGTCCTCCAGCCATAATGTTGGCGCCTCAGTGACCACGCACATACATTGTGTGGCGAGACTCAGAGCCTATTCCATTTGTGGTCAATTGTTTCCTCCCTCTCCATACTTTGCACTCAGGAGACATGCTCTCTGGAGGTGGTTGAGGCTTGTCTTGTCACCAATAATCATCTCCTACGCCTTCCTTTACAGTCACTAATTTGATGTGTTCACTCAAAGAAATGCCAATAATATGAGGTTTCAGAGGAGAGCTCCTAGAGCTCGCACAGACAACAAGGAGGCCGAGTGTCACCGTCATTATCCTGAGCTGGGAGGGGGCACTAGTGTTCCGGAAGCTGGGGATCCGTCACTGCCTGCCCACCGCACAGACAGAGCAGGTGCTGGTTATAATTGCTTCTAGACGTCCTGCCATGCTGAGTTGAAAGTCAAACCCGTAAACGCTGCCCAACTACAATAAAACTGGAGTACACAGATATTTCTGCATCATTGCTGGGTGAAAATATACTGAGTGGAGTTGGATGAGATGGCAGCAAGTGCCTAAGGAGGGGGATGCTGTGGGAACACCAACAAGATGACTGTCAGTTGCCGTTTCCTCTTCTCGTCTGCTTCCCCCCCCCCTATATTTCAGGACCAAAAGACATGACAAATATGTAAGGAAACAAATTTGTTCATTTTTAGAGGAGTCTCCCACCCCACCCCACCCCACCCCCATCCACCTCTGGCCTCCTTTGAGCAAGTCAGTAGAACTTTTTGTTTTTTTTTTAAACCTGGCTTCTACTATGGCAATTTCCGGAGTTGCTATGTGGATGTGTTTAAAAGTCGCCTTTGGGATCCAGAGCACAATCCTTGTCACAAAGGCATTCTCCCAGTCCCAAATAGCAATGCGACCTCATTTCAGAAGGTTGTTCTTGTTTCTGTAGACCCAGAAATGAGTTCAAGCTGTTGATCTTGACCGTGGTTGTCGAGTCAGCCTCTCATGGGCACCTCATGGGAAGCGGAGCAAACTATGCCAGTCTGTGCTATCACCAGGGCTGGGAGGGGAAGCCAACCGTGGCGGGCCATAGGTCAATGTGTGGATGGAGATAATCAGGTCTTTCGTCCTTATTCTATTTCAGTCTGGAAACATCACTGAAGCCTGCTCAGTGTCATAGCAACACACAAACTTTCACTGACAGTCTGGGGCACATTGGCTGCAAATCGAACCCGGGTCTTCCCGGTGAAAGACGATGAGAGATCTACCACTGAAGCACCGTGGCCCTCACCTCAAACCAGGGCAGTCATTTCCCACAGATCTACCAGAGTTCAAACCAGACCACAATGCAGGATGACTGAGATTGCCACCAGAATCTGATACTGATCCAGAAAAAAACCTAACTACCATTTTATTGACTCCCACTCATACCGGCCCAATAGGACAAAGAACTGCCCCTTTGGGGTTTTGAGACTTTAAATCCTTACAGTAGCGGTTCTCAACCTGTGGGTCGCGACCCCTCTGGGGATCAAATAACCCTTTCACAGGGGTCAAGCAATTCATAAAAATAGCATAATTAGTTATGAAGTAGCAATGAAAATAATTTTATGGTTGCAGGTGTCCACAACATGAAATGTATTAAAGGGTGGGGGCATTATGAAGGTTGAGAACCACTGCCTTACAGAAATAGACAGCCTCATATTTCTCCCACGGACGGGCTAGTCAGTTCAAACCCCCGACCTTGCGATTAGCAGCTTAATGCACAGTCCACTACACCACCTGGGCTCCTAATGCTATAATAAGAGATACTATTGTTAGATCTCTCCTGGGAGAGACATACCTCAGGCCTTGGCTTCACGTGAGAAAGAATTCACTTCGAAGCCTGGATTGTGGTCCAAGTGAGATTTTTGAGAGAAGAAGTTTCAGGTTTACACCGGCACCTCAGGGCCCCTTACGGGGCACAGCCTACCTGGAAGTTGCTGGAGAGAAAGTCACTCAGTGGGCTCCGGGATCCTGCCTTTTTTCTTTTTTTAAAAATCGTTTTATTAGGGGTTCATACAACTCTTATCACAATCCATATATACATCAATTGTGTAAAGCACATTTGTACATTCATTGCCCTCGTTATTGTCAAAACGCTACCCCATCCATCAAGAAACTTTGATAATTTGTGAGTGGTGATACTGAGAGGGTTGTGGGAGGGTGGATTGGAAAGAGGGAACTGATTACAAGTATCTACATGTGACCTCCTCCCTGGGGGACGGACACCAGAAAAGTGGGCGAAGGGAGACATCGGAGCGGTCAAGATCCTGCCTTTTCAATTCCTCCATAGGGAGGCATGGTTGACGGTCATGGTCAACCCCAATGGCTGGATTGAATTCACCTGGCCCAGATGGGCCAATCCAGGTGTAATGCCCACCTAGGTGTACCACCCCTTCCTGGCCGGAAGTTTGAACCTGAGCATATGTAATGGATGACCCAGTCCCTATGCTAAACCACCTAATAGTATTTGCAAGATGCCAAGCACCGTTCTAAGCTTTTTGTGTATAATAATTCAATTATTCCACTTAACAAGCCTATGTCTGGACTCTATTCTGGCCTCATTTTACAGATGAAAAATCAGTGGCACAGGATGAAAAAGTCATGAGCCTAGGACCACACAGTGAGGAAGTGGGAAGGAGAGATTTGGACCCAGGCTGCAGAGCCCATGCCTTGGGTGCCTACAGCTGCCATGTAGGACACAGAAAAGCATGGAGCAGACTCGGCGTAAGACATTAGGGAGTTGGGAGGACTGTAGCATGAATGTATGTGCTATGACTTCATGAGAGTAGCTGCTACTCAGATCCAGAAGAGAATACAAGCCTTTTGCAAAAATTATTTTTGCCAAGAGAGGGTGGAAAACTGCATCTTGTGCGAAATCCCCCCAACCTGCACATGTGCATAGCTATTTCAGAAGGTTCCAAACAAAGTGTGCTGTGCGGCAAACCAAACTGAGCTCAGGGGGAGCTGGTCTGTGGGTTATGTTAGCCAGAAAGTGAGCAGTTTGAACTCACCAGCCACCACTCCAAGGGAGAAAGAGGAGGCTTTCTGCTCCCATGAACTTACAGTCTTTGAAGTGGCAGGGAGCATTTCCATGCATCCTATGATTAGGATCTCGGAGGGTGAGGGTGGATTTGGTTGAGACCTGTCTTCAGGGCATTTCTCAGAAGGGCTTCCTGCAGTGCCTCTGCCTTCAGGAATGTCTGATGACCTTGAGGGCAGCAAAGTCCTAAACACACTCGGGCAGTGGTTCTCAACCTTCCTAATACAGGTCCTCTTGTGGTGATGCCCCCCTCCCCCAACCATTAAATGATTTTCTTGCTACTTCATCACTGTAATTTTGCTACAGTTATGAATTGGGTGAGCCCTGTGAAAGGGTCATATGACTCCCAAAGGGGTCGCAACCCACAGGTTGAGAACCACTGCACTAAAGGTTCCCCTCCCAGGTAGCCCTACCAGTGTCTGGTGTGCATAGTTCTGTGAGGTGAGAGAAATGGACTTAGTGTCTGCTTCTGGTGACAGTTGATGTGGGTGGGCTTTCTCCCTATGTAAAATCCCTCTTGAGCCATTTGTCACCACAACAGAGGGAGCCATGCACAAAAAAGCAAGAAGAGGATGCAGCACAGCAGGACAGCAAGCAGAACAATGATTGAATAAGCACAATTCACTTCAATCATGAATCGGGTGCCCTTGAGATGTGAGGAAGACCCCAGTCTAGTGACATTAGATCAGGTTTAGGGATTGAGTGAAGGGACACCTCTTGGCTCCCCTCAGCCCCTATTTTGCTTTCCCATTGACCCTGACCCTTGCATCATGATTGGTCCTTATTCCAGCATGATGGTTGGTTTCATAACCATGGCATATGGGAATGTGTTAGTCGTTAGGTTATACAGGCACAGCCTCTGGAATGGGTAAGTGAGGAGGCGATATGGGCTCGCTCATATAGACCTCTAGTTGTCCTTGACATGACTGGTAGAATGGATCATGTGAAGTGATTTGAGATTGGCGTTGAAATCTGATAGGTCATGCAGACTTCTAGCTGATCCTGGCAGTACCCTATTTTAAGGAAACAGAATGTTTGGCGTTTAAGTCGTATTTGAGCTTAAATTTTGAGCAATAGGCTGTGGCTCACAGTGAGAGTCTATGTGGAGACCCTACATCCATTTTGAGGGGCCACAGATTCAGCCGCCATTGAGATCTTTCCTACTGCTGACTGGCAGTGGAAAGCTTGTCCCTCAGGCAGTGTGCTTGCGTCCACTCCCCGGGCCAGACTCAACGATATACGGTAGTGTGCACATCATAAAGAAGGTCCCGCTCATGCTCTCACAGGCCCTCCTGAAACTCCATGAATTGATCTGTCTTCAGTCACAATTTTGTGACAAAGTTGTTTGTTTTCTATGTCTTATTTAAGTTTTCAGGAGCCCAGGTGGTAATGCTGGATAGTGTTGGACTATTAAGAGCAAGGTTGCTGGTTCAAAGCCACTAGTCATTCCACAGGAAAAAGATAAGGTTATTGCTCCCTATAAAGGTAGCAACTTCAGGATCCCTACACAGAGTCACTATGAGTCAGAGTCAGCAGGACAGAATGGGTGTCATTTTATTTAAGTAACTGTGGCTGTGGGTCCTTCTGACACCATTGTGGCCTCATGCGGATGCTCTCCTTCATCCAGAACAGCGGTTTGTGCCTTTTTCTTGTGTAAAACTTAGCAAAGGAGTTCCTAATAAAATATAGTTGAATTGGGAGTCTTTTCCCCCTAAAAACAAAGTAAATACATAAATAGAAACGAGACTATGGTACTAATAACCAGTTGGAGAGTTGAGAGAGCTGAACTCTCAATCCTGATAGAAACCCATTGTGACTGAGCACCTGCTCAAGGTCATCCACAGCCTATGAGGTTGAGCCTATGTGTTGGGGAGTACTTGTGTACATAAAGTTAACAATTTATCTTTCTAAAGATTCTGTCTAAAACTTACTTTAAATAATAAGTTTTCCCCTGGGCTAGGTAAAGTTCAGGGAGTTTAAGCCCCTAGTATCCACCCCCTCTCAGCATTCATCATGTTAGGCCAGAGGAGGCAAATCACACCCACTACCCAAGGAGAACTGCTTCCAAAAGCACATTGCCTGTGCCAGGGCAGAGGGGAGGTACCCGGACCAGAAATGCTGACAGAGTGGAACCAGAGAGCTCAGCCCCCAGCTTCCCAAGGGAACAGATGTGATGGTTCACTTCTGGATGAATATTTTAAGCAAAGGCCAAGGGCATGATTTGGGCAGCACAAAAATCAGATGTGCAGAGGTTGTTCACTGCATTCCAGAAGTTCACACACTCTCCGGAGGCTCCTTGGCTCAATGGCAGGAAGTCATTGGTGGCTTCCACCTTCAATCCCAAAAGGTCACTGCCATCCAGTGGATTCCAACCACAGTGACCCTATATGGAGTGTTCAAGACTGTAAATCTTCATGGGAGCCAGCAGTCTCATTGTCCCCCTTGGGACAGGGAGCTAGCAGCCCGTTTTGCCACCAGGGCTCCTTCCTCTCTAATTCTGGATCCAGTCCCTCCGAATATCCTGCCCTGCCCTTGTCTTGGCTTCTTAAATGCGTTCCACGCAGCTTATGTTAGTCTGGGTGCATTTGAGAAACAAATCCACAGAAACACATATGTATAAGCGAGTTGTATGTAAGGGTTAGTGCACATCAAGAAAACATGCTCGTATGTGCTTATGCACCCGCTTTGTCGGTGTAGGCTGGTGTGCTTTTTCCATGTGGGCTTTGTTGTTTCTTAGCTAGATGGCCCCCTGTTTATCTTCCAGCCTTTAAGACCCCAGACGCTATATCCTTTGATTGCCGGGCATCATGGTGCTTAACTACTACACCACCAGGGTTCATTAGCATGTGACTTATCTCCTGTCATGCACACTAGATGCTCAAAATAGCAGGAGACCAGGTTCTCCTTTGTGGCCACACCAGGTACTGACAGAACCAAGAACAGAGACACAGTTATATATCTTGACTATCATTTGCATATTATATGCCAGGAATCCCTAGGAAGTGTCTTGGAATTGTTCTACTCTGGTTCAAATTTCACACACCCTCCCAGTTTCCATACTGACTCTGCCAAACCCCTAGTAATTGATTTGCACCTCCGATCAACTTGGGGAAAAGACCCTATGCCAGATATAGAAGTGGACATAATTGGTACCCAGAAAACCTGTTCTGTGTTTTGAGGGCGGCTCAGCAAACACCCTATGTCAGACACAGAAGTGGACATACTTGGTACCCAGAAAACCTGTTCAGTGTTTTGAGGGCGGCTCAGCAAACAAAATGGGCACAGTGATTAAGCATTCAGCTGCTAACACAACGGTCAACTCTGTAGTGGTTCTGAAAGAGAAGGACATGGTAGTTGGCCCCCCAAAAGAGTTACAAACTTGGAAACCCTATGGGTATTTGTATAGGGTCGCTATGTGTTCCAATTGAGATGATTGTCATAGGTTGGGTTTGGTTTAACCCGTCTTACTGAGGATATTCCTTCTTTACACGCGATCAGTTACTTTAGAGGAAAAAGACATGCCTGTCCCAGAACAATCCAAGGACTGGTAAAGGCAACACCCACAAAGACACTCCCTCTGCCTGCCTAACTCTAAAATGCTGCCCATAAAACACTCTGCCTGGTAATATCTGGGCAGCACACTGGGGAGGTGCAGCAAATGTGTGTTGAATGTATGAGGCCATTTCATAGTTTGGCTGCACGATGAGGGTGTCTGTCATAAAGCCAATCTCTTTGACTCCACCTCTCAGCAGAGATGAACACAAGCTTCCCGTTTTTTTCTCGGCAATGTCCTTGTCAAATAAAAGTTCCTTGTAGATCAGTAACTTGCCACAGAGCAAAAGATATGGGAAGAGGCTCATCTTTCTCCTGGCTATGAAATAGAATGGCAAGCACCTCCCTTCAACACACACACACACACGCACGCACGCACGCACACACACACGCGCACACACACCCCTGCCTTACAACTACATTTGGTTGATTAGCAAACAAAGCTCTACAACCCAACTATGTGTTTTTCTTCTCCAGAGGAATGACGGACTTACATACCCTGCATTGTCTTTTTTTAATGGAATTGTCCCAGTTCTCCTCACCTTTCCTTAGATAGTGCAGTGAACTATTAGATGACTGCAGGTATTGAAAACTAGTACTGATTTCCAGTTTGTGTCACCTTTGGCTTTGAGCACCCTCCACTTCTCTAGTAAGCTTTCCATTGCTTTGGGGAAATGTTCTCTCTCTGAATTTATTATGTGAGGGGGGTAGGGTAATTATCAATGTGCCTATGGAGGACTATCCTTCATGACCTAAACTCATTAAGGGGCAGTGCCTGATGGAGCATCAGGTTGGAGGAAGGCTTATTAACAACCTGCATTATACAGATGACACAATTTTGCTGAAAATGAGAAGGACTTGATTCACTTGCTGATGAAGATGAAGGATTAAAGCCTTCAGTTTGGATTATGACTCAAGGTAAAGAAAGCCCAGAACCTCACAAATGGACCTATTGATAACATCATGATAAATGGAGGAAAGATCGAAAATTGTCAAGGATTTTGTCTTGCTTGAATCCACAATCAATTCTCATGGAAGCAGCAGAGAAGAGAACAAATGATACATTTCACTAGTCAAATCTGCTACACGAGACCTCTTTAAAGTGTTGAAAAGCAAGAGATTACTTTGAGGACTGGGGAGGGTTGACCCAGGCCATGGTATTTTCAACTGTCTCATATTCATGTGAAAGTTGAACACTGAATAAGGAAGACCAAAGAAGAATAGATATATTTGATTAATAGTGATGTAAAAGAGTAATGAATGTACCATGGACTGCCAAAAGAACAAACACATCTAACTTGGATGAAGTACAGCCAGAATGTTCCTCAGGGCAATGATAAGGAGACTTCGCCTTAACTTTGACATGTTGTCCGGAGAGATCAGTCCCTGGAGCAGGACATCGTGTTCTGGAAAGTAGAGGGACAATGGAAAAGAGGAAGGCCCTCAACAAATGGGATTGACACAGTGGCTGCAACAATGGGCTCAAACTTAAGAACAACTGTGAGAATGGTACAATACCGGGCAATGTATGATTATGTTGTATGTATGGTCACAATGAATCCAAACCCTCCCTATGACACTGAACAACAACAACAACAACAACCTGACTGAATCCTCTGGGAGGACTCTAGAATGTGAGAAAAATGGAACGAAGCCAGCGGAAGGATTGGAGGATGTCTTAAGTTCCTGTCTTAATCTCCTTAACCAAAAATTATCCAACAACCCAGTAGCCTTAAAACACTTTTCCCTCTGCTTTGGAGCTTACAGGTTCAAATTGGGGTGCGATTCTAGGTCAGGGTCCTTCTTTGTGGATACCAGAAAGTTCCTTGGCATTCCTCGCTATCTTTCTCCCCGTACTGTATGTTACTGGGTCTATCCTGGCCTTTAACTCAGAAGTGTTTAGGTTTAGGCTCAAGCCTATTCTCATATGGCCTCATTTTTTAAAACCATTTTATTAGGGGCTCATACAACTCTTATCACAATCCATACATATACATACATCAATTGTATAAAGCACATCCGCACACTCCCTGCCCCAATCATTCTCAAAGCATTTGCTCTCCACTTAAGCCCTTTGCATCAGGTCCTCTTTTTTTTCCCTCTCCCTCCCCGCTCCCCCCTCCCTCATGTACCCTTGGTAATTTATACATTGTTATTTTGTCATATCTTGCCCTATCCCGAGTCTCCCTTCCCCCCCTTCTCTGATGTCCATCTCCCAGGGAGGAGGTCACATGTGGATCCTCATAATCAGTTCCCCCTTTCCAACCCACTCACCCTCCACTCTCCCAGCATCGCCCCTCTGACTGACCCATCTCCTCTTCTAAACCCCTCTATGAGGGGATCTCCAGTGGCCATACGGCCTCATTTATATTACAAAAGAACTCCCTTCTTTTCAAACAGGATCATGTCCACCAAGGCTCAAATTTCTCACATATTTTGAGGGGGCTACAGATCAATCCATAATGGTTATTTTGGGTAGCTGTAACAAATGGCTACCAATCGAGTGACTTAAACAGCAGGCATTTGTTCTCTCACTTTTCTGAAGGGCAAAGGGTTAAAATTAAGGTGTGGGCAAGATTCATTCCTTCTGAGAGCTCTGAAGGAGAATCAAAGTAGCCTCTCTCTGCTTCTGGTCACTGCTGCTAATCCTTGATATTTCTTGGCTTATAGATGCCAGTGTCTTCACACGGGGTCTCTTTGTGCCCACTCCTCTTCTTATAAGAACACACCAATCAGTGCATGTAGCATCCATCTGAAATCTAAACCCAGAAAGATGGAGCTCTTGAAATCCTTAACTAAGCATATCTGCCAAGACATCCTCTCCAAATAAGGCCATAGCCTCAGGTTCCATGTGAACATGAATGGGTGTGTGTGAATGTGATTTAATGTACTACAGAGGGCACGCTTTGGCCTCAGGAGGAGTGTTTCGCCAGTACCTGCTTCACAGCCCTGAGATTGCCCAGGCATTTGCCACATTTTCTTGTCTTCCCACCATTTATCCACCATTAGGCCTTTTTCCCTAAGTTAGTCAAGCGTCAGTTTCTGTCACTTGTGATCATGACCCTCCCTCCCGCCCAGGTCACAAATTTAAACTGATACAGGCAGTTTCTTTAATGAGCACTATGTTATCCTGACTAGCAAGCATTGCTAAGGAGGGAGGATGAATCAGCGAGAACCCGCTTGCTTCATCTAGCTTCGGGGCAGTCCACAGAGGATTGATCCCTGAGCCACTAACGAATTTTGAAACTGTCACAGAACAATGCAAATAAGTAAGATCCACATCTGCTGAACACCATCATGAGGTCAAACTGTGTGTAAATAAATGCCTGTTTCAAGGAGTGAGTAAATCCTAAGGTAAGGAGTGACAGGGCTTTGTTGGCATAAACCCAGCAAGGCATTATGGGTCGGATATTAATGAACTCATGCTCCTGGGCCTCACAGAGCCCCAGCTCAACTGCTTCAGCTTGTTGACAAACTGAACTCAGGGTACCCGGAGAGAGTACTACCATTTTGATGAACAGGGTTGGTTGGGGATGATGCTTCCTAACTTGCATTTTAATACAAATGTGATGCTTCATCTGAGTAATGTGGAAAGAGCATTCAGATAAAAGAGAGGGACAAACATCAAGTGACCAGAGGATGAAACTTCTATTTAATCTGTGCCCACTGGAATTGCTTCGTGGGAAGGTATTTTTTGGTGGTGTGGGGTTGTTCCCCTACCCTGCTCCAAGCCTTCCTCCTCATGCCCACCCCCACCCCAGCATACATCCTACTGGGAGAATGTCTCTGAATAATGAAGTTTTAATAAATGAAGCTTTAATGAGCCTGATAGTCTGCCTAAGATCCCTTCAAACTGTAGTCTTTCATTTGTATTCTTCCATCCTTTTTGAAGAAATGAACCTGATGGCAGGTAGTATGTTTCCTCTCCAGGTTGAGCTGATAGAGCCTCTCACTGCTGCAGTGGGAGGTGAAACATTAAAAGGCCCTCTGTAGCCATGAGACATGCCCACTCTCCAAGAGACACTGGGCAGGTTTGCTGAAGCTCCTCAGAATTGACTAGTGGCCCTAGTCCACCCATCTCAACCAACCCAGTCTTCATTTGCACTGCATGCCCTCTCTGAGCTCCAACTGCATGCTTCATTTGAGGATGACAAAGCCTCTATTGTCTGAGAAGATGCGCAGACATATGAACTAATCAATGCTCCTCCTGTCCCAGGGAGTGTGAAATTCTCCCATCATGACCCACCAGCTTCCCTGGAAATTCCTGTCTTAACTCCGGCACTTAATAACATTGGTGTCTCTGCTTCCTTCCTTCTTGCACAGCCCCCAGGCATTAACTGTCATCCTTTCTCTCCCTAATATATACTTTGAATCTATTCACTTCATGCCATCCCTACTGCCCCAAGGTGTCTCTTGCATTGACTATGAAACTAGATTCTGTATCCATTTTCCAGGGCTGTAAAAACAAAGCATTGTAAATCAGGTGGCTTTTAAGAACAGTCCACCACCTGTCTAGCAGTTCGTGGTGCAGTGGTAGCTAGAGTGTTGCTGTGAAATTGGAAGCCGTGCCACCGATATGACAAACCCCAGAAGGGTCAGCAATGATGGGCAGGCTTCAGTGGAACCTCGAGCCCTGTGGTGCTCAACCTTCCTTTAATACAATTCCTCATGTTGTGGTGACCCCCAACCATAAAATCATTTTCCTTGCTACTTCATAACTGTAATTTTGCTACTGCCATGAATCGGGTGACTCGTGTTAAAAGGTCGCTGGACCCCAAAAGGGGTCACAACCCACAGATTGATAACCACTGCTCTAGCCTAAGGCAGACTAGGAAGAAAGACCTGGTGATCTACTTCCAAATATTAACAAATGAAAGACTTATGGGTCACAACAAAATATGGTCCTATAGAGTGCTGGAAGATGAGCCACTGACCTGCACACAACAGCTACAAAAATAGACTCAAACACACCAACAAAGGCCTGCTGAACTCCAAAGCCCTAACAAACCCATTGCCCTCAAGTCCATGCCAACTCATAGCGGCCCTATAGGACAGGGGCAAACTGTGTATTAGTCTGGGTATGCTAGAGAAAACTCGAGGGAGACTCATGTGTATGACAGAGAGTTGGTGGTTTTTAAAAATCATTTCCCTATTATTTAATCATTATATTAGGGATTCATACAACTCTTATCACAATCCATCCATCCATCCATCCATTATAAAGCACATTTATACATTCATTGCCCTAATCATTGTCAAAACATTTGCTCTCCACATAAGCCCCTGGCACCTGCTCCTCGTTTTTCTCCTCCCTCCCCACTCCCCCCTCCTTATGAACCCTTGATAATTTTATTGGGGGCTCATACAACTCTTATCACAATCATTCCATCCATCCATCCATCCATCCATCCATCCATCCATCCATCCATCCATCCATCCACCCATTGTGTGTCAAGTACATTTGTACATGTGTTGCCCTCATCATTCTCAAAACATTTGCTTTCTACTTGAGCCCTTGGTATCAGCTCCTCATTTCCCCACTTCCATCCTCCCCCTCCTCCCTCATAAATCCTTGATAATATATAAATTATTTTGTCACCTCTTACACGTCAAACATCTCACTTCCCCCACTTTTCTTTTGTCCGTCTCCCAGGGCAGAGGTTTTATGTAGATCCTTGTAATCGGTTCACCCTTTCTACCCCACCTTCCCTCCACCCTCCTTGTATTGCCACTCTCACCACTGGTCCTGAAGGGATCATCTGTCGTGGATTCCCTGTGTTTCCAGGTCCTGTCTGTACCAGAGTACATGTTCTGGCCTAATTCTACCTTATAAATCCAGAGAGAGAGTTTTATATCAAACAGTAATTGTACATTAAGCAAACGTCCCAGCCCAGTGCAGATCAAATCCATAAGTCTGAGATTAGCCCATATGTCTGATACCAATCTATAAATTCCTTTTCAGACCCATAAAACATGTGCAGTGATGCTGAATGCAGGATAATCACAGGCCAATGGGTGGAAAGTCTTGTGGATCCAGTGGCATTGTAAGCATCTCAGTGCTGGCAGCGATCTTTCTGAGGCTTCTTTGGCTTCAGAGGTCTGGTCGCATCCATTTGGCTTGCCTTCTGCAATGTCTCCCAAGGAGTAGCAGAGAGAGAGAGAGAGAGAGGTGTCTTCCAACTCCAAGGAGGAAGTACCAGATTTCTCAGAGTTCTCAGGAGAAGGCTATGCCCACATAAAAATCTCACTGACTATCTCCAGATTGGCAACCTAGACTCCACGCCTACACTCCTAATCCTTAACTTGACACAAGATTAGGTGACTACCACAGGCTCCTAATCCATAACAAGCCCATTTATTTTTTCCCTGCATACCGACACCAATCCAATACCCAAAGCTTTACCCAATGGGTGGAGATCTACTTCTAAAACATGAATATAGAAAAATCGCTTTTGCTTGAAGGCTCTCAAGGAAATGCTCACTGAAAACTCCATTCCTATTATCTCACCTCCCCCAAATTAGTCTTCTTCTGGGCTTTCAGTCACACCAAGATCTCTCCTGCCCCAAGGCCTTTACATGCACTGTCATCTCTTCCAAGCCCTGAAGTGCCAAGTTCAAAGTTCCAGTTAATCTCCCTGATCCTGAATTTTAAGAACTGTGTGTGTGGGAGGGAAGGGGTTGGGCTGTTTGTTGAACTGCTGGGTTTTGGAGCCATTTGTTATGCAACCTCATTTTGTCAATGACTGGTTAATTAATGCAGCATTCATTTGCCCTTCTTCCACGCACAGCACATGGCTTGCATCTTTGGGATCACTCTTCCACCATGCTCCATCTCCATGCTTCTGCTGGCATTGACCCAATCTGCCAGCTCCAGGCCTGGCTAGTCAGGGCATGACTTTCCTCTGTCCCAAGGGACTGGGTCAGACTCAGTATGTGACTCATGCTAGGTTAATGATATCTAACCCTAAAAAATGCCCCAGAAACAATTGCCCCATTACCAATGAGTCCATTTTGAATCATAGAAGGTACCTGTGGGGTTTCTCAGACTGTAAATATTTATGTGAGCAGAAAGTTCCATCTTTTTCCCTATGAGGTAGCTGGTAGGGTAGCACTGCCAACCTTGCAGTTAGCAATCCAATGCTTACCTGATAGTACCACCAATGATTAGAAAGGAAAAGAGCCTCTCTCTAATAGAATTCCTGAGCTTCTAGATAAAACTACAGCTGTCATCAGGAAGCCTGCATGAAACTCAAAAGGAAACAGCACTGAAAGGAAAAGGTTCAAACTCTGATGGTATCAACTGAGTGCCAGAACCCAGCTATTCCTGATGCTCTGTCCCCAAACTTACAAATTCCATAAACCTACCCATTAATTTCTTCTCCTGCTCCTTCCCTTCTCACGCCCCAAGGTACTTTGACTTAGCTTTGAAGGCACGCACAACTTCCCGGGTTCTGCCTTGCACAGGTGTCTGCTTGCTTCCAGTTCAGTCCTGACATTGTCCCTATCTTTAGCCATGTTAGGCTTGCGTCCTAGAGCTTTCCTTTGCTTGTCTCTCTATTGCTCTTGTCCTATGAAGTCTGTGGCTTTATCTTTAAGTCTAAGTCCTGCCCTTTCGCTTTCGTAGAAATCTGTCTCTGTATCTTGGCTCGTGGCAGGTTGTGTCCTTCAAAGATGACTGTCCTAATGTTTCACATCGCACATTCTCTTGTTACAAGGTGAGTTTGTGTTCACTTTTCCAGAAACAGGGCCCCTGCTTTCCCTCTTCCTTGCATCTTGGCAGGCCTTTGACTATGGCAGAAGTGTTGCTCTGTGACTTCCACCTGGTCGTATTGGGTTGTTCACCATTGGGACCCTGTCAGAATGTTGCAAGGAAGACCAGGCCAAATGAAAATGTCACATATAGGGTTCTTCTTGAGCTCCAACCAATAGAAGTATCAGTCGTGTGAGGGAGTGAGTCTACAGATAGCTGCAGCCTCTGTCCTGTGAGCTGCCACAGCTAATGCTTGATGAAGCCAAAACTAGTGTCCTCACTGAGCTCTGCCCAGATTGAAAATTTGTGAGCAAAATTGATATTATCATTACTTTAAGATGTTATTTGTGGGGATACTTTCTGTTAGCAGCAGATCATCAGAATACTGCCAAATCAGACTGCATTGCCAGTTTTACTCTCTCTCTCCATAGATAGATAGATAGATAGATAGATAGATAGATAGATAGATAGATAGATAGATAGATAGATATCCTCCACTCATCTGTCAGTTGGTTGTACTATAATGTTTTTTGTATTGTTATGATGCTGGTAGCTCTGTTCCCAGGATTGCAAATACCAGCAGGATTGCCCATGGTGGACCGGTTTCAGTGAAGCTTCTAGACTAAGACAGACAAGGAAGAGGGGCCTGCCAGTCCACTTCCAAAAATTACTGAAAGAAAAACCTTATGGATCTCAAGAGAACACTGACTGACTAATGTGTTTTGGACACACTATCAGTGGACAATTCCTAGAGGAAGACATCATATTTGATGAAATAGAGGGACATGGAAGATCTTTATTGAGGCAGATTGACCTAATCGCTGCAGCAATGTGTGACAATGTGTGACAATGGTGCAAGATCAGACAGCACTCCATTCCATTTCATATAAGGTCTCCATGGATCACAGTAGACTTGATGGCACTCTCTATATGTTTGTCTTCAGTGACTTCCCATAGGGCTGCTCTGCCTGGCAGCCTCTATTCTTCATGCTTCCAAATGGGGAGCACAACAGGTCCATAGTCACTGATATTCCCCTCAATCCCTAGGTCAAGTAAGGAGGCATGAAACTAACTATATTGTTCTCTTTGCCTTGTCTCTCTTCCTTTTCCCATCCTCCAACAGGGCTAGAGGGGGTAAATACTTACCTTGCAGTCTAGAAGAGAATTTCTTCCACACCAAAATCTTCTCCTTCCTCAAAAGGCACATACATGCTTTTCTCCTACAACTCTTATCACAATCTACACATACATCCACTGTGTACATTTGTTGCCATCATCATTCTCAAAACATTTGCTTTCTACTTGAGCCCTTGGTAGTAGCTCCTCATTTCCCCTCCTTCCCCCTCCCCCTCCCTCATGGACCCTTGATAATTTATAAATTATTATTCTGTCCTATCTTACACTGTCCGACATCTACCTTCACCCACTTTTTTGTTGTCCCTCCCTCATGGAGGAGGTTATATGTAGATCCTTGTAATCAGATCCCTCTTTCTACCCCACCTTTCCTCCACCCTCCAGTTATTGCTACTCTCAGCACTGGTCCTGAAGGGGTCATCTGTCCTGGTTTCCCTGTGTTTCCAGTTCCTATATGGACCAGTGTATATTCTCTGGTCTAGCCAGGTTTGTAAGGTAGAATTGGGATCATGATAGTGGGCACGGTAGAATTTAGGAACGAGAGGAAAGTTATATGTTTCATCGTTGCTACACTGCATCCTGACTGGCTCATCTCCTCCCAGCGACCCTTCTGTAAGGGGTTGTCCAGTTGCCTACAGATAGATTTTGGATCCCCTAACTGTACCCCCCCCCTCATTCACAATGATATGATTTTTTTGTTCTTTCATGCCTGATACCTGATCCCTTCTACATCTTGTGATCACACAGGCTGGTGTGCTTCTTTCATGTGCACTTTATTGGTTCTGAGTTAGATGGCCACTTGTTAACCTTCTAGTCTTTAAAACCCTAGACTCTTTATCTTTTGATATTTAGGCTCCATAAGCTTTCTTCACCTCATTTGTTTATACACCCACCTTTTGTCTTGAGTGATTGTGTCGGGAAGGTGACCATCATGGAATACCAGTTCCTTAAATTCCATATCTATAGGCTTAAGTCTTACCCACAGGAAACCTATTTTTATTTTATCCCTTGAACAAAATCTTGCAATAATTTTCTCTTTTTGGGTAAGTCCATCCTCAATCACTTATCCTTTAACATTTACAAGAATTTATCTGTAACCAACCCCATTTACATAGTCTCATTCATGCTATTTCCACAATAATTGCTAATAACCCTATTTTTTAGAATCGGAAGAAAGCATCAGCTTCAATATCCCATTGCCACTGAGTTGATTTCAACTCATGGGTATGCTTTAGGACAGAATAGTATTGCCTCATGGGTTTCCAAGGCTGAAAAAAAAATCTCTTTATTGTGAGTTGGGTGAAGATTTACAGAATACATCCGTTTTCCATTTGACAGTTCACACATATTTTGCTTCATGATAATGACTGCAATCTGCTCAACGTAATATCACTTATCGCACTTCCTCCTTGTGTTTCCTGTTTCCATTCCCCCTTCTTTCCTGACCCTTCTGAACTTTATCTTTGAATAAATTATATCCTTTTGATTCAAATAGTTGATTAGTGTTACTTTTTACCTTATAGATCTACCTATTGTTTGGCTGAAGATTGAGCCAAGGGAGTGAGTTCAGTTCCAGATCTGAAGGTGCCTAAGGACAACAGTCTTGTGGGTTCCAAGAATCTCTCTCTGAGCAATACCCCTGAACTTTTAAAATAAGTTTAAACTTTGCTGCACGTATTTCTCCTATTCTATCCCAAACTTCCAAAGCAAACTCATTATCATTGTGTTGACGCTGACTCATAGAGACCCTACAAGATAGACTAGAACTTCACCCTTTAATTTTCCAAGGCTTAAATCTTTACCAGAGCAGACAAAATCATATTTCTCACATGGAGCAACTGATAGGTTAAAACCACTTACTTTGTGGTTAGGAGCTCAATGAGGAGTCCACTCTGCCATAAGAGCTCGTTTGGAATGCTATCCAGGATTCCCTAATGCTATCCCTCTCAGATCAGTTGGTAGTGGTAATAAATGTAAATCTTAAGGGGGTCAGACTGCCACATCGTAACTCTTCCTTGGGGAAGATGGTGGGTTTGAACTGCTGATTGATTAGCCCTTAAGTGCTTAATTACTGCCTCACCAGGGTTCTCCTTAACATCAGAACAGTGAACACTTATTGGTTTATCTTTCTGGTCTCTGTTCCCTAAAAATTGCACTTCATCCACAGGGTTTTCTTCCACAACACACAGCTGCTAGTGTTTTTGGTTTGTTTTTCCACATGACTTCACCTTCCTGGTCAAAGCTGATTTGTCCAGGGCTAAACACACAATGAAAACATAGCCATATTTGCACACTACAAAATTTGAAGTGAGACAGCGAGCTATTTGTTGAGTTTTTTGAATGACAGAAGTCTAAAAGGAAGTGTTATGATACAGAAAACAGTGAGTTTTGATGTCCAGGATCTATGCTGGGGACACAGTTGGCACTCCGAATGACTATTCAAAGTGATGGTATGAATTCTCCTCTTCCATGACCTACACATATAATAGATATAACCACTAAGTCCATGATTTGACAAATGTCTTGTGTGATTGAGTTTGGGTTCCCCATAGGATTAGATCCTGAGACAAAGGTTTTAATTAAGCCATTTTTGGGGAGATATCAATAAGGAAATGGGAAATAGAAAAGGGAAAGAATGCAGCCAATGAAAAGTACATTATCAAACAATTTAAAATTCTGAGCAACTGGAGGTTAATCTTACTGGAGACACTGTAGAAAATCCACTAGTTATTCTGCCCATAATGTGAGGGAGTGTGGCTATTTGTCCAACAACTCCTATGGGCCATTGGTTAAGGGTTACTCCAGGAAGCAAGAATTAACTCCACAACCTCCTAAGCCATGCATGCTCAGGTACAGTGGTCTACAGAAACGAGAGAAAGCAAGAAGAGAGATGTGCTGGCCATTCGGAATTAGGCTAGCATGCCAAGTTGTCAGACATGTCAGGTTCTTGCACTATCATAACTTGTGAGCTATATCACTGGTATTTCAAACACAAGCATAGTTACCCGTGATGGAAAATTTTCAGAAAAGCTTACAAGCTAAATAGACTAGAAAGAATAACCTGCCAATCTACATCTGAAAAAAATAGTGATGTTTGTGGAGCACATTGATAGCAGTGGAATATTGTTTCATATAGTGCAGGATGATGAACCCCTCAAGTTGGAAGACACTCAAAATATAATTGGGGAAGGGCTGTCTCCTCAAAATAGAGTTGACCTTAGTGATATAAAGTTTTCAGGACCTATATTTGTTGATGTGGCAATGACTCAAAATGAGAGGAAACAGCAGTACTGTAATAACCACTAACAAGAAGATGGGATGCATGAAATATGGATCTAGAAAAATTGGAAGCCCTTGAAAAATGGAACACATAAAGATCAAACACTCTAGGTGTTATTGAACTGAAATAGACTGGTATTGGCCATTTTGAATGTCATAATAATATGGTTTACATACCAGAGTAACAAATTTGAAAGGAATGGATGACTTTCATGTTAAAAAAGAGAATGTTTCAACATCGATTCCAATGTTCACCATTGTTAGGTGTAAGATATATTACACCTACAAGGATGAATAATTAATAAAGTTATTATTCAAATTTACACACCAACCACTAATGCTAACAATAAAGCCATTGAGGATTTTTACCAACCTTTTCAGTCTGAAATTGATGAAACATGCAATCAAGATTACTGATGACTTGAATGCAAAAATTGGATACTAAGGAGGAGGATCACTAGTTAGAAAATATGGCCATGGGAATGGAAGCCACATGGGAGATCTCATGATAGAATTTTCCAATAAGGATGGCTTATTGATTGAACATTTATTTTTCAGTGATGTATACAGTAACCATAGACATGGATCATGTATATTGGATAGAAATACACAGGAATTAAATCAACCACATTTGTTGAAATAAACTACTATATATACTCGAGTATAACCCAAGGGAACTAATTTTACCCCCCAAAGCTGGGGTACTTTTTCAGCATAAAAAATGTGCTGAAAAAAACTAGGCTTATACTCAAGTATTTACGGTATAAAGAAGTTTAATATCATCAGTCACGAGACTAGAGACCAACTGTGGAAAAAACCATCAATGGCAAATTCAACTCGAATTCAAATAAAATTAAAACAAGTCCCCAAGAGTCAAAGTATGAATTTGAGTATATCTCATCTAAGTTAGAGGATACTTCAAGAAGAAAGTTGACACATTGAACACAAATCACCTGAGATGATATGAGTTCTGCAATAATATCAAGAACATCATAAATAAAGAAATTCAAAGATAATTAAAAAGATAGAAACTAAAGAAAAGACAAAATAGATGACACCTTGAATGTGGAGTAGCTGAAGCCAATGAAAGAAATGATGAAGTACGAAAAAAGGTAGAGAGAGAAATATAGAAATAATTGATGAAGTAAAGACGCTGAATAAAGAAGCTGAACATAAAATTTCAAAGGGGAATTCAAAAAGTTGGAATAAAGAATTATATTAAAAGGTGCAAAGACCTGGAATTAGGACAGCAAAAATGAAAAGCATATGCATTTCACTAGCTGAAAAAATTGAAGAGAAATTCAAAATACAGAATTACACAGATAGCATCAAAAGAAGATGAAAGGGATTCACTGACCACATGAAGCCCAGGCTCCACAGCGCTGAGTCCAGAAGACCAAGATAGCATAGGGTTCTCACTGCAGATTGCTCTGAAAGTGCTCATAGTAGTAGGCCCTGGATCAACTGGGGAAAATGTAGAACTCAAAATAAGAAGACTAACCTTAGGATATGATAGGCACTAGTGGAATAATTCCCATTTGACACCTGACCTCACCTCCATGGCTCAACTTTCAGCCCCCAAATAGGAGACCTATACTGTCAACGATGTACAATTCAGAGCCCAGCATTTGTCAGGGAGTTACTCAGAAGGCAGGAAGGAATGAGAATGAAAGACCAATGGAAACGGCAAACAAAGGGAGGAAATAGGAAAAGTAGTATTGCATTGTAGGTATTGCAATCAATATCATAAAACATTGCATGAATTGTAAGGAAAATCAATTTACTCTGTAGATTTTTCCCTCACATGACAATCAAAACAGTGTAAAAAGAAAATAAGTCATATGACCGAGTACACTGGTAGATCTTGCTGAAGACCAATTTCCAGTGTTAAAAGATGTCACTTTGAGGAATAAGGCACAGCTGAGCCCTAGTGGTATAGTGGTTACAAACATAATGCGTCAGAACAAACCCAGTTGGGTTGCTCAACACAAGATCAGAAGTTCTGCTCCCATACAAAGTTCCAGTACTGGAAACCCACAGGGATATGTCTCCCCTGTCCTATAGAGTTGCTAAGGGTTGGAATCAACTTGATGGCAGTGAACTGGATGTAAGCCAGGCTGACTGGAGACACAAATCAAGTGACACTCATATATGTGCAATAAATAGTTTTCTATCAAGAAGTCACTGTAGTATTTCTATTTCAAGGAAATATCCCAGGCCAGTCCAACTCAAGTCCATAAGTCCAACACTAGCCCATAAGTTCCTTTCCAACTTACACAGTTACATGCAATGATGCAGAATGCAGGGATGTCAAAGGCCAGTGATTGCAATGTCGTGTGGACCCAAGGTCGATGGAAACATGGCAAGACTCTGGCAGCTCTCAACGTGGGCAGGAAGCAGTCAGGTGAATGCAAAAAGAAGGGGAGGTTCCCAGGGCCCTCCTTATGAGAAGGCCATGGCCACAAAGAGGCACCATCAGGCTATGGTGTGATTGACAGATTGGATACCAACCTTACACTTTTACATATCTTCAAACTGACGTAAAATTATATAACTATCATACTATGGCATTTTCAATCACCTCATATGTACTTGAAAATGGACAATAATTATGAAAGATAAAACAAAAGTTGATTACTTTGAATTATGATGCTGGTGAAGAATACTGAATATTCCATGGACTTTCAGAAGAAGGAACAAATCTTTCTTGGCGGAAGTAGAGCCAGAATGCTTCCTAGACGTGAGAATGGCAAGACTTCATATCACATACTTTGGACATGTTAACAGCTGAGCATAGTCCCTAGAGAAGGATATCATACTTGGTAAAGTGGAGTGGTGCAAAAAAAAAGAAGGTCCTCAATGGGATGAATTGGCATACTGGCTGCAAAAACGGTCTCCAACATTAACTGTGAGGAAACAGGCTGTGGATGCTATGAGTTAGAGCCAAATTAACAGTGTCTAACAATGACAACTCCCCTCCCCCGCCCCATCTGTCAATTTGCTGCACTGTGGTAGCTTGTGCTTTGCTGTGATGCTGGGAGTTAGTCCACTAGTACTTCAAATACCAGGCAGGATAACCCACGGTGAACAGATTTCAACACAGCTTCCAGACTAAGAACTGACAGGATGACAAAACAATCAGTCCACTTCTGAGGGATTCACCATTGAAAACTTTCTGCATAGCAGTAAAATATTGTCTGATATAATGCCAGAAAATGAGACCCTCAGATTGCAAAACAATCAAAATATCACCAAGAAAGAGAGCTTCCTCAAAGTAGAGTCCACCTTAAAGATAACTCAAAACCTCACAACAGGAGCTGTAGATAACATCATAATAAATGGAGAAAATATTGAAGTTATCAAGGATTTCATCTTGCTTAGATTCACAACTAATGCTCATGGAAACTATAATCAAGAAACCAAATAACATATTGCATTAGGCAAATCTACTGCACATAACCACTTTAAAGTACTGAAGATGAAGAATTTCACTTAGGATTAAGTTGCACCTGGCCCAAGGCATGGTATTTTCCGCCACATCTTATGCATGTGAAATTTGAACATTGAATGAGAACGACTGAAGGAGAACTGGTGCATTTGAATTAAGGTACTGACAAAAAAATACTGAATGTACCATGGGTGGAGAGAAGAACAAACAAATCTGTCTGAGAAGAAGTGCAGCTAAATGTTCCTTGGCAGATAGGATGGCGAGACTTCATCTCATGTATTTTGCAGATGTTATCATGACAGACCAGTCCCTGGAGGACATCATACACATTACAGTGGAGGGGTTGCAAAAAGAGGAAGACACCCGATCAAATGGATCGAGACAATTCCTACAGCAATGGGCTCAAACATAACAAAAATTTTGAGTATGGGGCAGGACCAGGCAATGTTTCATTCTGTTGTGTAGGCATTATTATGAGACAGAACTGACTTGAAGGCATCAAGCAACAAAGTGTACTAAAGCTTCTGGCACCTTCATTTGCTGATGGATTATAATTCAAAATGAGAAAAATCATTGCAACCATTCATTAATAATCAGAACATCAAACGTGCAAAATAAGAATCTAGGAAAATTGGAAATCATAAAAAACGGAATCTGACCTATAAAGATCAATATCCTAGGCATTGGTGAGTTGAAATAGTCCCTTTGAATCTTAAAATGATAAGAATGACTACGCTGACAATGACAAATTCAAAAGAATGTCTCTTTCATCCTCAAAAAGAGCATTTCTAGATCTATCTTGAAGTGCAATGCTGCCTGTGACAGAATAATATCTATCTTCATACACAAGGAAGGCCGGTTAATAGAACCATTATTCAAAATTTCTCACAAACCACTAAAGCCAATGAAGAATTGTACCAACTTCTTTAGTCTGAAATTGATCACACATGTACTGAAAATGCATTAATAATTGCTGACAATTGGAATGCACACATGGAAACAAAAAGGAAGGAAGAGTAATTAGAAACTATGGCTTTGGGGATCGAAAAGAAGCTGAAGACTGCATGAAAGAATTCTGCAAGAGCAATAACTTCCTCATTGCAAACACCTTTATTCAACAACAGGAGCGGCATATATACATGTGGAATACACAGGAATGGAATTGACTAAATCTGTGGGAAGACATGATAGAGAAGCTCAATATCATTGAGACAAAATAAGACCAGGGGCCAACTATGTAACAGACTATCAATTACTAATATGCAAGTTCAAGTCAAACCTGAAGAAAACTAAAATAAGAACTCAAAAGAGCCCAAATACAGCCTATATTATATCTGTGGTCGGCTGGGGTTTCTAGAGAAACAAACCAGTGATACTGATACATGTAGAAGAAGGAAATTCATATCAATAAATAATTTTACATTAAGAAGTCCACACAACAAGAAACCCCAATCCAACTCCAGCCCATAAATCAGATGCAAACTAGAGGCCCTTCCAGACTCATGAAGCTGTTGGAGGAATAGCCCAAGAAACAGGAAAACCACAGGTTGGTGGAGGCAGAGTTGGGAGAATCCAAAGTCAACAGGCAGTTGGCAGGCCACAGACAGCTCTTAGGGTCAGCAGGTCTCATGGTGATTGCCATCCCAAGAAGCCAGACGTAGGGTCCAGGGTCTTTTCATCAGGAAGAAAAAGAGTGAGCCCATTCTCCACAGTCTACTTATAGCTATGAAATAGGTCACACCCCCAAGGAGACTGTGACCTGCACCTTCTGAAGATCCTGGTCAAGCTATATTGACACCAAACCTTACTATCACAATATCTCACCTGAATTTAGAGCCTATCTCAAGAATGGTTTGGACATATTGAACTTTAATGAGCAGCTACCAGAAGACTTGTGAAATAGCACCAAGGTCATCAATCTTTTTTTTTGTCGTGTCATCTGGGGCTATTTATAGATTTATCATAAATCATTTTATTGGGGGCTCCTCAAAAAGATCATTATAATACAGTAAAGAAAGAAAATACTACAGTGGATATCAGAGGAGACTGTGAAACTTGCTCTTGAACCTAAAGCAGCTAAAGCAAATGGAAGAAATGATGAAATAAAAGAGTTGAACAGAAAAATTTGAAAGGCCAGCTTGAGAAGATAAAGTAAAGAATTATATTGTAACATGTAAACACCTGGAATTAGGAAAGCAAAAAGGAATGAGTACAGTCAGCATATCATAAATTGAAAGAACAGAAGAAAAAATCCAAGCCTTGGATTAAAATGTTCAAGGATTATTTATCAAACTATTGAATGATGCAGGGAGAATCCAAAGAATATGGAAGGAGTATACAGAGTCTCTGTACCCAAGAATTAGTTGAGGTTCTACTAGTTCAAAAGGCCAAGAGGAAGTTGAAGCTGCAATGTAAGCATTAGTGAAAAGCAAGGAAGGGATAGGAATGGAAAAATTTCAACACGCTCATGCAGTGATAGTCCATGTCAAGAAATTTGGAAGATAGCTATCTGGCCAACCAACTGGAAGTGATTAATATTTGTGTCCATTCAAAAGAAATATGACGCAACAAAATCTGCAAATTAATGTAAAATAACATTAATATGACATGCAAGTACAATTTTAATGACGATAATTTTAAAAGTAGTTATAGCAATATGTCAACAGGAAGCTGCCAGAAATCCAGGCTGTATTAAAAGAGGGCACGAGGCAAGGTATATCAATGCTGATTTCAGATGGACCTTGGCTGAAAGCAGAGGATACAAGGAAAATGCTTACTTGTGTACTATTGACTATGCAGAGGATTTTACTGTGTATCATAACAAACTTTGGGTAGCATATGAATACATATGAGAACAATGGGAATTCCCGTACATTTAATTGTGCTCCTGTGGTACCTGTACATAAACCAACAGGAAGTGGTTCGAATAGAACAAGGGGATAGTGCGTGGTTTAAAATCAGGAGAGTGTGTGTTGTGGTTATATCCTTTCACCATATGTGTTAGACAGGGTTCTCTAGAGAAACAAAACCAGGACATTTATGATTTGATAGATAGATAGAACACGAAGGAATATAACAGCTAATTAGTCCACATAGCAGTACAGAGGGACTCAGTTTAACTCACTTCCATGCAACAGTAAATATGGCAGTACAGCCAGGCAGCAAACTGCAGAACTAGGTAAGGCAGCCACACACTGGTCTGGTCACCAGAGAGCAACTGAGAGATAGGTGTGGTTTGCTGAGCCATTTATCTCTTTGCCCACTAATCAAACTGCAAACTTATTAATCCCACATGTTCTTATTGGCCAGGTTGGCACTATAAACCTACCTATCTATCACACTATACTTATTCAAATAATCTGAGAAGCTGCTCTGTATGAAGAAGTTGAGGCATCTGGATTGGAGGAAGAATCATTAACAACCTGTGTTATGCAGATGACCCAGTCTTGCTGGCTGAAAGTCAATAGGCCTTGAAGTACTTACTGATAATGCTCATATAGTACACCTTCAGTACAAATTAGTCTTCAACACTAAGAATACAAATGTCTTCTCAACTTGAGAAATATAAACACACAACATCATTACAAATAGAGAAATGTAGCTAAACTCTATTTTACTTGGACCCACAACCAATACTCACAGAAGCAGCAGTCAATAAATCAACCTATTTCCTTGGAAAAATCTGTTGTAAAAGACCTCTTTAAAATGTGAAAGAGCAAATGCTTTACTCTGGGGATTAGCAAGTTATGCCTGCTTTTAGCCTTGATATTTTTAATCACCTTAGATGCATGTGAAAGGAGTCTTAATTTCAGTGTCTGGTATGAGTTGAATGACTAACAGCAAGGTTGGTGGTTCAACCCACTTGCTGCTCCACAGAAGAAAGAGGAAGCTATTTGACCCTGTAAAGATGTACAGGCTTGGAAACCCTATATGGTCACTATGAATAAGAATAGACTTGATGGTAATGTTTGACATATGCATGTGAAAGATGGACCATAAATAAGGAAGACTGAAGAAAATATGATGCCTTTAAAATATGATGTTGCAAATAATATTGAATATACCATGAATGCCCAGCAGAACAAAGAGGTCTGTCCTGGAAGAAGTACAGACAGAATGTATTTTAGAAGTGAGGATGGTAAAACTCCATTTCATATACTTTGAACATGGTATCAGGAGAAATTAGTCCCTAGAAAAGGACAAAATACTTGGTCGAGCATCATCAAAAAACAGGTAAACCCTGAATGAGATGGATCAACACAGTGGCTGTAACAATAGGCTAAACTATGACCATTGTGAGGATGTCACAGGACTAGAAAGGCTTTTATTCTATTGTGCATAGGGTCACTATAAGTGGCAGTGAGTGAGTTTTTGTTGATTAACAACACTGGGATATGAGCAATGTGCCCATGGCATATGCTAAACTGTCACCATGCTGGACACAGTTGATCTTTGTGGCTTTAGAGGGTAATTATTTAGAGGGTTATGATTCCACTGAATTTTTTTCTGTGTATTCAAACTATTCCATCCTAAGATTCCACAGATCTATCCAAACCAAGCTCACTGCCATTGAATCAATGCTAACTCATATCGACCCTACAGGACATGGGTAAAATTGTACTTGTGAGGTTCTGAGACTGTACCTCTTTACAGAGTAGAGTCCCATCTTTCTCCCGAAGAGCAGCCGGTGATTTCAAAATACCGACCGTGCATTTAGCAGCCCAATGTGTAACCAAGAACTATTCAGGGAAGCTAGAGGGAGAGCATGAAAAGAAATGAGTAGTTGAGGTGGTTGGATGCACATCCATCCCTTTGTTCTACTCTCTATGACTTTTTCTGAGTTCATTCAAAATGTAAATTAAGACACAAAATAGAATTCTACCCAACCCTGCTATATGCCTCAACAGTATCCATTTTTCTCATTCTTACTACTAATAGAAGCTCAATTTTGTTTAGGGTGATAATGTACCTACTTAAATCGCTCACTCCTAGGCTCCCTTGCAGCTATGCATGAGCATTTGACCCAGTTTGGGCCAAATATGTGTAGGTGAAAGATACTGAGTAGGACTCCCAAGAAAGTTTTTGTTGTTGTTTAAGGCAAAACACTCGTCTGGCATAACCCATTTCATTTTTGTCCTTGCCTCTTCTGCTGTCATGCTCCATAGTCAGAATATTGAAAGATGGGAGAGTCACATAGGTTACATGAGTTTGGCAGACCAAAAAGCATGCATTCTGCTATATCCAAGATGAGTCCCTGAGCAAATACGCCAGACTTAGGCTACCTATTTCAAGACTTACTATTGTATAAGACAAACCCCTGTGTGGTGCAAAGGGTTAACACAATTCACTGCTAAGCCAAAGATGCCTTGGAAGAAAAACCTGGCAATCTACATTTAAAAATTCAGCCCTTGAAAACCTCATGGAGCACAGTTCTACCCTGAATCATATGGGGTAACTGTAAATCAGAATCAATTCAGTGGCAACTGGTTTGGTATTTTTGGTGTTAATATAAGAAAAATGAAGCTTTTGTGATTAGACCACTAGAGTCGGTTTGTTTTTTCCCATGTAGCCAGATGCAATTTGGACTGATAGAGAAATAATTAAAAGAATGTAGATTTAAGTAAGCGTAATGATTATGGAACTAATCATTTAGCAATAGGCTGCTAACCACAAGGTCAGTAGTTCAAATGCACCAGTCACTCAGGGGGAGAAAAGTGAAGCTCTCTGCTTCTGTAAAGATTTACAGTCTTGGAAGCCCTATATGTGGTTGCTATAAGTTGTAATCACCTTGATAGCATTGTATTTGTTTGAATTTGGTGACTAGTATGTAAGCTTTGAGGGGGTAGTAATAGATACTTTGAATACTATTCTTAGCACTACAGGTATTATGTCTTTTGGATATGGATAAACGAACAAAAGCGATATTCATTTTGTGTTTTCTGTAGTTTGCCTTATTCTTCCAAGAAGATTCCTCAGGTGTTAAGACCCCGTCTTCTCTGGCATACTTGAATAAAAGAATAACTGATAGACACAGACTTGAACCCTGGCCTGTGTGATCTTGGGTGTGTCACTGTTTTTCAATCCATTTCTCATCTGTGAACTGAGGATTACACACGTAGCCCACATGGTTGTTTTGGAGATTCAGAGTAATGTGTGTGTCTTGGATTGAGTGCCCTTGCTTGCCGAGCTTATTCCTCAGGCCTGGGTGCAGGGAGTCTATTTGAGATCTGATGGCAGGGAGTGGGAATAGGAAAGCGGACGCAAGACTGAGTTAGGGGGAGAAGCAATCACAATGGGAACGGGGTGTTGAGCTTTTAATGTAGGATACAGGGGCTTGATTCCCTCAGGACTTCTGAGGAACATGGGTTCTGTCCTAGAATTGCCTACCAGAAACAGGAGGCTGGGCTCTTCTTCGCCTGTAGTGGTGTTGAGCATTCCTCCTAGTACGGTGACCTCTCCTACCTTCCTGGGTTTGGCTTTCCATTTCTTTGAAAAGGCTTCGAGGCAGAAGGACATGGAGAGCTGCGTGCTGCACAGTTGTGATAAGACACCATTTCAGCAGGAGCCTGCACTTACATAGAGCCGTTCGCCACTGTTATGATGGATATCAGGAGGAGCCCTGGAAGTGCAGTGGTTACAAGTTGGTTTGCTAACTTCAAGGTCAGCAGTTCAAAACTACTAGCTCCAAGGAAGAAAGATGGGGTTTTCTACTCCAATAAAGAGTTGTAGTGTTTGAAACTCACAGGGGGCAATTGTACACTGCCCCACAGGATCGTTATGAGTCGGTATTGACTGGAAGGCAGTGAGATGGTGTCAGAGATGGGTCAAAGAATGTGGCATGGCAACCCTAAGAATCTGCTACAGAACCATAAAGTGCCTGGGATAGATGAGTTTATTGTGCTTGACCTTTTAAAACCATCAAACGGGCAACAGTTAGAAAGACAAACATACCAAGTGTCATTGGAGATCCGGGGAAAGCAGAGAAACACTGCTAATGATGCAGGTTTGCTGCACAGCAATCTGGCAGAGCTTAGTGAAAGCCCATTGAATGTACCCTAGGACCTAGTGAGCCCCTCCTGGGCGTACAACCAAAGAAGCGCAGTCACTGAGTTGACGTTCATTCCTCATGACCCTATCAAACAAAGCTGAATGGTCCCATGATGTTTTCAAGGCTTCTATTGGGAAGTAGACAGCCATGCCTTTATCCCCCAGTGTGTGGAAGACGGCTTCAAACTACTGACCTTTGGTTTAGCAGCCAAGCACTTAATATCTCCCCCATCAAAGTTCTCTCCTGGATGTAGAAAAACAAACAAAACCCCAGTTGATTCTTCCTCATTAGCAACCCTACAAGGCACAGTAGAATTGCTGCTTTAGGTTTACAAAACTAAATTCTTACGACAGCAGACAGCCTCTCTTTGCTCCATGGAATAGCTGGTGGGTTGGAACTGCTCACCTTGGGGTTAGCAGCCCAACGCATAATTCCTGGGTATATAGGCCAAGCTTTTTATCCAATTCACAGGGCTCTTGGGGCATTTTTACAAGAATGGTCACCACACTGATGCCTGCAGTAGAGAAGAGTTGGAGCCGAATTGGATGCCAATCAACAGACAACTGAAGAAGGAAACAAAAGAAAGATGATGATTGCTCATGACCAAGTGGCACGCAGCAGCACATGCAATTGATATGCAGCATGGCAATAACTCTTAATGACATTGCAAGGAGTTGAAAAAGTCAGAACTGAATGAGATTTATTATTGCAGTACCATTCATGGAAGCTGAAAGCCCATTCACCAAGCAGCATGGTCTAGTGCACATGGCTGTATGCCTATAAGGACACACACCAAGCACCCAGCAGGGGGTATTAGTCTGAAGAGGGGAATGGAAGTGATGTGAATGTGGAAAAGGAGGGACAAAACACAAGCAGGGCCTGACATTGATCAGGGTTCACGGTGTGCTATAAAGTAGGCATGATTAATCACTTCCCTGTACCAGAAGGCTGAGCTAGATTTGTAAAGCAAATCAAGTACCTGGAACACAATGGTTGTTAGCTGCTGTTGAGTCAGCCTCCAGTCCAACTCACTGTGACAACAACCAGCTCCCAGTGACTCCATGGGCAATATTCTCCCTGGTCCTGCGCCATCTCTTTGGTTGTGCATCAGATTGTGATTCACAGGGGTTTTCGTTAACTGGTTTTCAGAAGTAGAATGCCAGGCTCTTCCTCATCGCTCATCTTAGTCTGGACACATCACAGAAACAGGTTCAGTCTCATAGCCACACCCAACCAAGCTTCCCCATTTCAGTATCATAGAAACACAGAAATCAGTTCAGTACCACAGCAATAACGAAGCATCCCCCTGACAAATGAGTGTTGGATGCACATGAGTTTCATTGTCTTGGACTCAAACCCATATCTCCCACATGGAAAAGGAGAATTCTATAACTGAACCACCAATTTACCCTCAGAATATAATAAGTATCCAGTAAATGTTTATTAAGAATGTGGCTGCCAGGAAAATCCAGCAATTTCCTGCCAAGGCTTAACACTAATATCTTCCGCCACACACTAGAAGGCTGCAGAGGAATGACTTTCTCCATGCCAGCCCTGGTATCTAGACAAGGGACCCTAACACTGAGCCACTGAGCCTCAGCAGGCTGGGGAGCAATGTCAAATTGGATGAGGGACAATCCTGGTTGAGTTAGTTTCCCTAAGATTGCAGGGCAGTTTAGCATGTCCACAGCTGTGTTTAGAATAGCCATGCGATTACCACCGAGAGAAATTCTACATGCTTTCACACCCCATGCTAGTTGTTGCAGCCATCGTTGAGTACAGTTCATGCTCATCACTATCTAGAACTCACGGTGATGCTGTGGGTGAGCCATTGGGCAGGTAACCTCAAGGTTGGCAGTTCAAAGGCACCAGTTGTTCTCTGAGAGGAAGGTGAGATGATCTGCTCCTGTAAAGATTTAGCCTGAGGAATTTTATATAGGGTCACAGTGAGTCAGGATCAACTCAATGGTGTGGGTTTGGTTTAGTAGACCCGCCATGAGATCATATTTAATGTATTTATTAACATGTATATTTGCCACAAATCCAATGTCTTTTATTTTTATCACTGCATTTCAATACAATTTGTGCCTTTGTGATTCTGTATTTCATTGGAGGTATTTGGAAATATTATTCTGGGGAGTGGGCAGGTGTTCCATAGCCTTTCCTAAATGCCAAAAGGATCCATGGGGTTGCAATGGTTAAGACCCTCTAATAGAGTTTATCAAAGAGCCCTGGAGGCACAAAGGTTAAGTGCTCAGCTGCTATCCAAAAGGTTGAAGGTTTGAACCCACCAGTGGCTCTGTTCTTGGAAGAAAAACCAGGCAACTCATTCTTGTAAAGATTACAGCATAGAGAAGCCTAGAGCAGTGGTTCTCAAACTTCCTAATGCCACAACCCTTTCATACAGTTCCTCATGTTGTGATGACCTCCACAACCATAAAAATATTCTCATTGCTGCTTCATAACTGTGATTTTGTTACAGTCACCCTGTGCAAGGGTTCCACAGGTTGAGAACCATTGGTCTAGAGAGCTCTGCACTGATGCATTGAGTCACTATGAGTTGGACTGGACTAGAAGGTTCCTAACAAAAACACCAACAATCATTTTTTACCATGACCTTGTTAACTCAAAAAGATTAATAAGCAAATTCACAAATGAGGACATCCAGTTGCCCCTCCAAACTGGAGAAGCATGAGTTAAATGGTGACCCTGACCCCACGGTGTCCTCCAGCTGGGGCCATGCTGCCTTTATTGCTTCTATCTCTCAGTTCTGTGGAGAAGAAGGGGAAAGGGAGGGAAAGAAAATGAAAGAAATGAAAAGATAATTTTTCCAGCTTCTTCACATCACTGAATTGAACTTTACTTTTAGTAAAAGTATTATGAAATGGAAATGGTGCTTTCACTATTTTGCTTTTAGGTGATATTCAGAGACATGGTGCTGGTAATTATTTGAGCCGGGGAGGTTAGTGTGCAGATTTTCCGAATATGGTTGAGCCAGCATGCCCCCTTCCAGGCCTAGCATTTCCCTGGGCTATGAGAAGTTATAGACAGTCTACCCTCTTCTTCCTCTGACTTCGCTGCAAACCATGGACACACTGGTTCTGACTTGACCTGGCTCCAGTACAGAAAAAAATATCCTCCTTGCATAATTGTAGTGCTTGCATTGGAAGGCACCAAGAGACAAATCTCTCTTCTGGTGGCATAATGGGTTATGTGTTGGGCTATTAACTGCAAGGTCAGCAGTTGGAATTCACCAGTCGCTCCTTTGGAGAAAGATGAGGCTTTCTTCTCCCATAAAGAGTTATAGCCTTAGATGAGTATAAAAACTCAAAATGCATTGGCAGAGATTCCACAGAGAATAAGCCTCCATTAAATCCCCTGGGACCATTCACCAGGGATGGGATTAAACCCTGCTCACCGTCAGTACATCAGAAAGTGTATTGTTGCAGATATGATTAGGTTAAAAATTAACATCTTATCATTTGTCTTTACTCTTAACACGTTTTTCATTTGTTCTTTTTTTTTAATTTTATGCTTTCCTTTTTATTGAAAAAAGTAACTAATGTCACTAAACAAGTAGAGAATTTGTTAAATGAAAATCTAATTGGTTATGTAAACTTTCACTGAAAACATAACACACTTTTATTTTTACAAAGATTTACAGCCTTAGAAACCCAGGAAGCTGGAGTATTTTCTCTCGATAGGATTGTTATGCACCCAATGGCAATGAGTGTTGTTGGATTTTGTTTCTTTATTGTTTTCTGTAGCTATGGTGGGGTATAGGGGTTATGTGTTGGGCTGCTGAACGCAATGTCTGAAATGGCAAATTTGAAATCCCCAGCCACTCCAAGGGAGAAAGATGAGGCTTTCTACTCCCCTAACGAGTTCCAGTCTCAGAGCAGCCAGTCCACAAAGAGAACAACATGGCTGGCCCCACTATGAGACATGATGCCCCTCAGTGACCAAGGGTGATACAGGGGACAGCACTGGAGACACAGTGTGTGAATTGCACCTAACCTGATTCCACCACACCGAGGCAAAGTGTGGTGGAGTGCAGTGGAACAGCAAGGGAATGGAGTGGCAAGGTCCCCAGGAAATGCTGAAAGTGGACTTTGGGGCCAGGTTGTGGTGCCTCAACAGACTGGATTGGAAAACACTCCTAAGGTCCAACAAATGATCCTTGAAATAACTACAAGCTCTTTTTTCTTGTTGTGTTTTGTTTTGTTCTTTGTCAGTGGTTTGTTTTTGTTGTTTTGTTGTCTGGTTGTATACTGTTGCTTTGTTTTCCTCTGTCTTGTTTTCGTGCATGGTAGTGTCTCCACAGGTCTGTCTAAATAAGACAGGCTGGATGAACTATCTGGAGGAAAAACAACAGGACCGACAGTTCCGGGGGCACTTGGGATAGGGGGAGGTGCGGGGGGGTAAGGAAGTGGTGTTAACAAACACAGGGACAAGGGAACTACATGGGACTCAAAATGGTAGTGAGGGGGAAGTGGCAGGCCTGGTAGGGAATGATCAAGGGTAAGGTTAAGTAAAGAAGAGGTATAGCTGTAACCCAGGTGGGGACGGAGCATGGTAGTGGGAGAAGAGGGAAGTCAAGGGAGATGGAGGAAAGAGCTAGGAGTCAAAGTGCATTTATAGAGGTCTAGACAAAGACATGTACATGCATATATATAAATATACATATACATATATATATATATATATATATATATATATATATATATATATATATATATATATGGAGAAATAGATATATGTGTCTATATTTATAGGTTTAGTATTAAGGTGGCGGCAGGACCTTGGACCTTTACTCAAGCACTCCCTCAATGCATGAATACTTTCTTTTATTAAATTGACACTCTACAATACTCATCTTCCCGACACAACTGCTGAAGCCAAAGCTGGTGAACAAGTAAATGTGGTGAAGAAAGCTGATGGTGCCCAGTTATCAAAATAGATACTGTCTGGGATCTTAAAGACTTGAAGATAAACAAGCGGCCATCTAGCTCAGGAGCAACAAAGCCCACATGGAAGAAGCACACCAGCCTGTGCGATCACAAGGTGCCAAAGGGACCAGGTATAAGGCATTATGCAAAAAATATATATATACCATATATATGGTATATATATATATATATATATATATATATATATATATATATATATATACATAATTGTGAATGAAGGGGGAAGTGCAGAGTGGCGACCCAAAGCCCATTTGCTGGCCACTGGAGATCCCCTCACAGAGGGGTTTAGGAGAGGAGATGGGTCAGTCAGGGGGGTGCGATGTAGTACCGATGAAAAACACAGCTTTCCCCCAGATCCTGGATGCTTCCTCCCACCAACTACCATGGTCCGTATTCTACCTTGCAGGACTGGATAGGGCAGAGGTTGTACACTGGTACATATAGGAGCTGGAGGCACAGAAAATCCACGGTGGATGATACCTTCAGGACCAGAAGTGTGAGGGGCGATACTGAGCGAGTGAGGGTGAGTGGGTTGGAAACGGGGAACAGATTACAAGGATCCACATGTAACCTCCTCCCTGGGAGACAGACGGCAGAGAAGGTAGGGAGGGAGACTACGGTGGGGAGGGAGACTCCGGATAGGGCAAGATATGACAAAATAACAATCTGTGGATTATCAAGGTCTCATGAGGGAGTGGGGAGTGGGAGGGAGGGTAAAAAAAGAGGACCTGATGCAAAGGGCTTAAGTGGAGAGCAAATGCTTTGAGAGTGATTAGGGCAAAGAATGTACAGATGTGCTTTATAAAATTGATGTCTGTATATGTATGGATTGTAATAAGAGTTGTATGAGCCCCTAATAAAATGTTTAAAAAAAAAGAGTTCCAGTCTCAGAAACTCACAGGTGCAGTTCTAACCTATCCTATAGAGTCGCCATGAGTCGGCATCAACTGGATGGCAGGAAGGACACATAACGATTCAGACCTGGGCTTAGTTTGGGTTCTCACTGAAGCAGACCCTGGCCAAAGACTTAGAGGCAATGAGCTTATTTAGGAAACTCTGAGCATGCAGGTAATGAAGTGGCATTGTGAGCCAGTGGAGGGAAGGCCACCGATAACAAATAGATTGTGAATCCAATTACAAACCTGGGAACCTGCTGCTTAATCACTTAGGAAGTCTCCAGGGGTAGGTGTAGCACACGCCTCTCAGAGTTTTGCCATCCAAGGAGTGAAGGGCCTGGTCAGGGCTGTTCCCAGGGGCATATGTTCCTCAGCACATTCAGCCAGCACCAGCAAAGGGACCTTCAGAGCTGGGCCTTGGTGACTGAGGCGAGTACACGGAATCAGGAATTTGGGAGTGAAGAGAAGGAGCACCGGGAGTGTCTGCTACAGATTGGAGACTGGAAGGTCAACTCGGTGCTCCTCAAGGGGACACGCGCTCCCCTCTCTGGATCTCACGTTTAACATCGATACACAAAGGTCGATTCTGTGAGGGTCACAGACTGGGGACTCCCATGGCCAAATGAGGACCTGTGTGGACTCTGGTTGGCCTGCTTATTCACTGCCATCTAGAAGATTCCAATTCACAGTGACTCTGTAAGACCGAGCAGAACTGCCCCTGTGAGTTTCCGAGGCTGAAATTCTATATGGACTAGAAAGTCTCATCTCTGCACAGCCCCCCACACCATCCCCCACCCCCCGCTCCCCCAGTGTGACTGGTGGTTTCAAATTACTGACCTTCTAGTTAGCTGCCCAACACATAACCCACTGTGCCATCAAGGCTCTTTGGCCTACCTGGCTTCTATCCAATGTTATTGAATCGCCTTTGAAAAAATCAGGATGTTTTTCAGAAAACAGGAATTTTGACTTTCTCTAGAAAAATCGATCTGGCATCACTGGAACCTAAACTAGAGGATCCACAATTCCACGTGGCTCTGGGAATCTCAACATTTCTTCCTCCTGCTCAAAGTAAAATGGTATAAGGGGACCTTTCACAGCTGGTGTGCTGGTCTCCTTTCTAGAAAGTTGCCTCAGTAAAGAAAATGCATCTTTCTTCACTTTTACCTAGTTGGGGGTGGTGAGGGTAGCAGGAGCCATTGGCTTAAGAAAAAACAGTCCAGGTAGCTTCAGTCTGCCCTGCCAGGGCTTTAGAGGCCAAGCCTTTTTTGCTCCAGCTGACTGGCCTGCTGTTTCCAGGGCAGCCCCACCATCTGTTCCCAGATGCAGGGAGGGAGCTGACTTTCCTTCATCACACCTGCCCCAAACTCAGGCCCAGAACTACTGTCTGAACACAGAACAACTTTTGTCTGTGGCCAAATGTGGGACCCCAAATTTCTTCCCTCTTTCCCGATACTCCTTCAGTGACTTGATGACCTGGGCCAGGCTGAGATGAATTAGCTTGCTCCTCACAGCTGGCTGCTGGGTTCCAGTCAACTCCCAGAGGCCACTGGCTGTGCCCATCAGTAGAAGTGGGAGTGGAGAACCCTCAGCTCTTGGCTGAGCAGCTCTGTCAGTCTGTAGCTGTTGACTGTAGCTGGTTCTGACAGCCAGTCTAGCTGGTGCTTTAAGTCATTTCAGTCGCTCCACCTCAGCTGTGATTAGTCTAGTCTCTGTAGCCTCAGAGGGAGGGGAAAACAAAACACCTCAATGACTTTGAATCAGAGTGGGTTATCCTTTTTTAAAAGGCAGAAAGTCTGAATTGGAGGATATTTTGGGGGGTCTCTTTTATGCATTTCACATTTATGAAATAAGAACTAACAGTATTTGTTCCAGTAAGTGGATCAGAACCACCTAAGGGCCCACTCCTTCCACCAGGCCACGCCTCACTAAGAATAGAGGTCCATCACTTGTCTGGCATTTTGTGGTACTCTGGTGACTTTTGTTTTGTGTGATACTGGGAGCTATGTGATTGGCATTTCATATACCAGCAGGGTCACCCAAAGAACTTCCAGACAAAGAACAGACAATGAAGAAGGAATTGGCTGCCCGCATGGGAAGAATGAGCCATTGAAAACCCTATGGATAGCAGCAACACTGTCAGTTACTAGACCCCCCCATGAACAACAGAAGACCATTGTCAGAACGTGTGCCAGAAGATGAGCTCTTCAACTTGGAAAGTACTCAAAATACGGCTGAGGAAGAGGAAGAGCTGACTTTTCATAGGCAAGTCTACCATAATGATGCAAATCGAGTATAGCCATCAGGACCTTCATTTGCTGATGGGGCACAACTCAAAATGAGGAGAAACAGTTCATATCGTCATTAATAATTGAAACTTGGGATGTATGAAATATGAATCTAGGGACATTGGAAGTCATTAAAAATGAAATGGAATACATAAAGATTGATATTGTAAGCATTAGTTAGCTGAAATGGACTGATATTGACCAGTTTGAAACAGAAAATCTTATGGTTTACTCTGCTGGAAATGACACAATCAAGAGAAACAACATTGCATTCATCATCAAAAGGACATTTTAAGATCTATTTTAATGTACAATGCTATCTTTGATAGGATGCTATCTAGCCCCCTTCAAGGAGAACCAATCAATACAACTATTGTTCAAATTTATGCACCAACCACCCAAAGCTGGTGATGCAGAAATTGAATAATTCTACCACCATATTCAGTCCCAAATTTGTCAGACTTGCTATCAAAATGCTATTGGAATGCAAAAGTTGAAAACAAAGAGGAAGGATCAGTAGTTGAAAAATATGGTATTGGTGATAGAAACCAAGCTGGAGATCGCATGACAGAGTTTGCAAGACCAATAAATTGCTGATAGCATATACTATATTTTCCAACTTCTGTTCTTTCCTCTTTAGTTCCAACATTTGCACTCCAATCACCAATAATTAACAATTTATCTTGATTGTATGTTAGAATTTTGCATGATTAATGATTTCTTCAAACATATGATCAACAACAAAAAAGGTGACCATAAATGTGGACTTCTCCAGATGGAATACACAGAAATCAAATTGACTACACCTGTGGGAAGAGACAATAAAAGAAGCTCAATATCAGCAACTGAAACCAGTCCAGGGGCTGATTGTGGAACAGATCAGCAATTGTTCATATGTGAGCTCAAGTTGAAGTTCAAGAAAATGCAAACAAGTTCACGAGAGTCAATATACAACCTTGATAATAACCCACCAAATTTTGAGAACATCTCTGAATAAAGCACAGTGTCATTTTTTAAAAAAGGAAATAAAGAAAAGATACAAGTGCATGTCAGAAGAGACTCTGAAACTTACTCTTAATCAGAGAGTAGCTAAGGCAAATGGAAGAAATGATGAAGTAAAGAGCTAAATAGAAAATTTCAAAGGACAACTCGAGAATACAAAGTGAAATATTATCACAAAATGTGCAAAGGCCTAGAGTTAGAAAACCAAAACAGAACATATTCAGCATATCTTAAACTGAAAGAACTGAAGAAAAATGTCAAGTCTCGAAGTGCAATATTAAAAAATTCTATGGGCAAAATATGTAATGATGAAGGAAACATCTGAGGAAGATGGAAACAATATGGAGTCACTGTATCAAAATGAATAGACCAACATTCAACCATTTCAGGAGGTAACATATGAGCAAGAACCAATGGTCAGGAAAGAAGAAATTCAAGATGCATGGAAAGCACTAGCCCAAAACAAGATGCCAGGAATTGCTGGAATATCTAGTGAAATGTTTCCACAAGCTGATAAAGCACTGACAGCACTCACTCATCTATGTCAGGAAATTTGGAATGCAGCTACTTGGCTAACGGACTGGAAGAGATCCATATGTGTATACATACCAAAGAAGGGAGACCAACGGAATCGTCAAATTATGTAACACTATCATTGGCATCACATGTGAGTCAAATTGTACTGAAGCTAATACAACAACAGTTGCATTGATTCATTGACAGAAAGTTACCATATTCAGCATTCAAGAGCCATCGTGGCACAGTGGTTACAGGTTGGATTGCAAACCCCAAGGTCAGCAGTTCAAAACCACCAGTCACTCCGTGGGAGAAAGGCAAGGTTTTCTACTCCCATAAAGAGTTACAGTCTCAGAAACTCACAGGGGCAGTTAGTTCTACCCTATACTATAGGGTCAGGATGAGTTGTCATCAACTACAAGGCAGTGAGTTTGGTTTCCCAGAGATTTAAGCCAGATTCAGAAGAGGATGTGGAACAAAGCATATCAGATATCAGATGGATCTTGCCTGAAAGCAGTGAATACCCAAAAGATGTTTACTTATGTTTTATTAACACCCAAGGTATCTGACTGTGTGGATCATAACAAAACATGGATAGTTTTGAGAAGGGAATTCCAGAACATTTTGTCTAGCTCATGTGAAACTTGTACATGGATTAAGAAGCAGCAGCACAAATAGAACAAGGGTAGATTGCATGGTTTAAGAATCAAGAAAGGTGTGCATCCAGGTTGCACCCACTTATTATACTTTTTCAATCTGTATGGTGAGCAAATAATCAGAGAAGCCAAATTATATGAAGAAGAACACAGAATCAGATTTGGAGGAAATATTATTAACAACCTGCTATTTGCAGACGACACAGTTTGGCTTGCTGACAAGGATGGGGGACTTGAAGCACTTGCTGGTGAAGATCAAGGATTGCAGCCTTCAATGTGGGACACAACTCAACACAAAGAAAACCAAAATCCTCACAACTGAACCAATAGGTAACATGATGATAAATCGAGAAAAGTTTGAAGTAGTCAAGGATTTTGTCTTCTCTGGATCCATAAGCAATGCTCCTGGAAGCAGCAGTCAAGAGATGAAAAGATACATTGCACTGGGTAGATCTGCTGCATAAGACCTCTTTAGAATGTTGAAAAGTTAGGATGTAACTTTAAGCAGGAAGTGCACCTGATCCAAACCATGGTATTTTCATTTGCCTCATCTGCATGTGAAAAGCTTGCCATTGAGTGAAGAAGACCCAGGTAAACTGTATGAATTTGAACCATGGTACTGGCAAAGAATATTAACAGTACCATGGACTACCAAAAGAACAAACAAAATCTGTCTTGGAAGTACGGCCAGAATTCCCATTAGAAGTAAGGATGGTGAGATTTTGGACATGTCAGTGGAGACCAGTCCCTGGAGAGGCATCATGCTTAGAAAAATGGAAGGGCTGTGAAAAAAGTTTGAAGGCCCTTGAAGAGCTGGATTGACACAGTGACTACAACAAGAGGACTGAGCATAGGAACACTTGGGGGGATGGAGGAGGAGCTGTTATTGTTATATTCTGCTGTGAATAGGTTTGCCATGGACCAGAACCAACTGGATGGCAAACTAACAACAACAACAGGGAGAGACATTAAAAAAGCCAAACTCACTGCCATTGAGTTGACCTTGATTCAGAGCAACCCTGGAGGACAGGGTAGAACTGGCACCCGTGAGTTTCCCGAGAGTGTAACTTTTCACAGGAGGGGAAAGCCTGTTTAACCTACTACTTAGCAGCCCAGCCCATCACCAGGGCTCCACAAGGATAGAGAGAAGCACTGTTAGGGCTGGATATGGCAGAGGCTGTATACTGGTACATATGAGGGCTGGAGGTACAGGGAATCCAGGGCGGACGATACCTTCAGGACCAAGGGTGTGAGGGGCGATGCTGGGAGAGTGGAGGGTGAGTGGGTTGGAAAGGGGGAACTGATTACAAGGATCCACATGTGACCTCTTCCCTGGGAGAGTGACAGCAGAGAACCAGGGAAGGGAGACTCCGGATAGGGCAAGATATGACAAAATAACGATGTATAAATTACCAAGGGCACATGAGGGAGGGGGGGGGAAGGGGAGGGAGGGGAAAAAAGAGGACCTGATGCAAAGGGCTTAAGTGGAGAGCAAATGCTTTGAGAATGATTGGGGTAGGGAATGTATGGATGTGCTTTATACAATTGATGTATGTATATGTAAGAACTGTGATAAGAGTTGTATGAGCCACTAATAAATTGTTTAAAAAAATGATCCTCAATTCTATCTGAATCCTTGCCAGAGCTTCAAGTTGCCTTAATAAACACGAGCAAAAAAAGTACCTCTAGCAGCAGACCGCTCAGGCTCAAATCCAGGCTCTCTAACGTATTGACTATGTGACCTTGGGCAAACCTGGACCTCTCTGTGCTTCCAAAGACTCACTTTCCAAAAGGGAGGTCATAAGCCAACTTTTCTTATTCCTCACTGGGTTGCTTTGAAGATGAAATGAGACATCAGTCTAAAAATGCTAACTTATTGACTATGTGACCTTGGGAAAACCTGGACCTCTCTGTGCTTCCAAAGACTCACTTTCCAAAAGGGAAGTCATAAGCCAACTTTTCTTATTCCTCACTGGGTTGCTTTGAAGATGAAATGAGACATCTGTCTAAAACTGCTTCTGACCGTCCCTTGGTTCTCAGAGCTCCACAAATGCTAGGGATTATTGTTATAAGATTATGAATGATTTTTTCCATGGTAGTGCAAAGATTAACATCAGTGCTACTTCTCTCTGACAAAATATAAATCCAAATTTCTAAATAGTAGGGTCTCAACGGATGCACTGTTAACAGCATCTTGCTTTTCTCCCATCACTTGTCACAGTAAATCTGATAAGAAATGCTTGGCTAGGGCCTGCAGCCAAGCCCCGCACTGGCAGCGTGCAGAACCTTAGGTTGTTGGCAGGCCAAGGGGCATCACAATGGGAAGAAGACACTCCACAAAGGGCCCCTGCTTCCTCCCCCACGCCCCCCTTCCCCACGTTCAGGGTGAAACGTCAAAATACAATTTTTTTTGTCACCTGGTGAAATAATGATCCCCCATTCCCGTTGCCGTGGTATCATCAGAGCGCAACAGCCACATGGGGTAATCGCTGTCTCCGTGTTAATGCTGCTCAGTTCAAACATTTTCACAGACCCTGGCGAAATGAAACCCGTGCTTTCTACCTAGGTGGAGTTTGAGGCGATTCAGCCCATTTGCTTCTGCTGAAGAGGCTACCTCAGAAAAACAGGAAATAAAAACATAGAGGGTGCCATTGACATTAGGTTTCTCGTTTTCTTCCTTTCTTCCCTACCTTCCTTTCTTCTTCTTGCCCTTCTCTTTCTCTTTTCTTCTTTACCTCCCTTTGCTCCCGTCTTCCTGCCTGCCTTCACCTTCCATCTTCCCTCCCGCACTTTTCCATTTCTTCTTCGCTCCTCTCTCCCCACCCCCACCTTTCTCCTTTCCTTCCCTGCCTTTTCCCTTCAGCCTCCCAGTCTCCCTCCTTCACGCTCTCCCTTTGCTCCTCCCTTCCCCCACCTTGTTTTCATCCAGTGATTTGTATTCCTTTCTTCCTCTCATCCCACCCCTCCCCATTGCTGGAGAAACATCAGTTCCTTGTGGCGCTGGTTTCTTAGCGCCAGACCCTGTTCTTTGGGTGTTCACAAGTCTGCGTCCTGTGTGCAAACATAAGACAGACATATGATCAGGGTTGGACAGAAGATGGGATTTGACAGGTGTTCTGCATCCCAAATCTCCAGGAGGCAAAGGTAAAGTCAGGCTCCTGCCTTTAAGGTATGTCTCCCATTGTAACTGCATCCCACAGAGGCTCCTGCCGCCTGGCCACCTGAGGCCTGCTGCCTGCCTTCCTCTAGCTCCTGGGGAATTGGGGCAGCAGGGGCAAGAACAACAAAAATCCCCAGGAGTTGACAAGAAGGGAGGCTGCCTTGCTCGAGAGACGGACCCCTCACCCACCTGCATGTTGTTGAGATGCAGGTTCTCATCCCTGTGGCTGGGCAAGAAATGCCCCCTCCCCAAACGCAGAGGCTTCAAACAAGGACCATCATCGTGTGGTTGCTGGGAGGCCACTGGGTCGTGCTTGGAGTCTCCCATGAGTTGGCAGTCACATGGGAGCTGGGGCAGGGGCCTCTGGTGACTCCAGTGCCTACACGTGCACTCAGAGGGCTGGCAGCTGAAGCTGGCCGTTAGCTGGGTGCTTAGCTGGGTTGTTGGTTGGAGTGTCTCCACGTGGCCTTTCCAGGTGCCTCAGGCTTCTTTCAGCATAGTGTCCGGGTGATGAGAAGTGTCCTGAGAGGAAGCACGTGGAGGCTGGACATTCTAAGGGTGAGTACTCAAGAAGAAGTCTTTGAAGGGATTTTTCAGAAGCTGTGAAGCACTTTGGGGGAGGGAAGGGGGTTGCCCAAACTAGATGTCACAGTGTCATCTTCTCCATAATCTATTGGTCACAGAGGTCATGAAATATCCCAATTTAAGGGGAAAGGGCATAGACTCTACCTTCTTATAGGTAGCCTGTCAAGGAATTTGGGGGTCACATACGAAGACTGGGAGACCCTGGGTGGCACAAATGGTTAAGGACTCAACGTATCAAGAGGTGGGCAGTTGCACCCCTCAGAAGAAATAACTAATGGCCTGCTTCTAGAAGCCCACAGGCTTGAGAATCCTGTGATGTGTAGTTTCTCCCTGGCACCCAGGGGGTCCTCGGGAGCCAGAACCAACATAACAGCAATGGGTTGGGTTTTTTGTTGGTTTTGTTTGGGCTAATATTAAAATGACTAGTATGAAATTATATATGTATTGTGTTTAACTCTCAGGACTCTGATTATGCTGAAGTTGAACAAAACCGTCTGCCTCTTCTATGAACGCCAGCCGATGGAGGCAAAGGGTGAGGGACTAGAGGAAGAATGAATGTCACATTCCCGTCCTTATGTTTCAGTTGTCCTTAAAGGGCACAGGGGACAAACCAGACGTCTTTGATATGATTTTAGCCTAATGATGTGCTAGTATGATGATGAGCAGCCTGAAAAGTGGTTTTAACTAATGTGATCCAATATTTGAAAAGTTGATGATTTCACATCGAATTTTATATTCTCAGCATCTCAGTTACAAACAGAAAATCAGGCCTTAAAATCCTTGCATTTCCCCAAGGCAACAACAGTCTGGAGCTAGAATTTGAATGTCCCCTGTGGATGAGCTGACACGTGCCTGTTAACCGCAGTCCCCATCCATCCCTATTGCCCCCAACACAGAGGTTGGCTACAAGTATCCTTTATCTATATGGCTAAATAGGTTAGTTGGTTTGGATTGGGTTGCTAGTTTTTCCTGGTTTGTTTTTGCTTACTTTTAATTTTTGGGGGGGCTAGGAAATGGTGTGTTTTTTGGTACCACGTCTTCCAAAGCGAGAAAATAAAATCCAGTAAGCCAAGAAGCTCAAACAGTCTAGATTAATGATGAAAGGAGGAGCCCTGTTGGTGAAGTAGATTATGAGTTGGACTTCTAACTGCAAGATCAGAAGTTCAAAACTCCCCCCTCCCCCACTCCACAAGAGAAAGATGAGATTTTCTACTCCTGTAAAGATTTACAGCCTTGGAAACCCACAGGGGCAGTTCTATACTCTGTCCAAAGGGTTGCTATATGTCAGAATTGATTCCAGGGTAGTGAGGTTTTCTTGATTGATATAAATAATTTTGGTGAGTATTGAAAAAACCAGTCAATATTATTTTTAACACACATCAAAGAAGGTCCACATTAATTGTTCACACAACCCTGCCACCTTCTTTCTTTATTCCCTTGCCTCCCACTCTCCTTTCTTCCTCCCTATGGTCTTTTATCTCATTCTTTTTCTTTCAAGGGTTAGCCTAGAAGTTGGAATGTCTGACTAATTCTTAACCAAAAGGCTAAATTGGTTTTATTGTTGGTGTTATTACTTGGGTTAATTTTTTTTTTCTTTTCTCTTCTTCTATTGGTTTGTGTCATGTAACTCAGAAAATGGGGAAACATTTGGAACATCAAAACACTATCCTTTCTCAGTAGACTACAAGCATTAAAGGCAACAGAGATAAATACTCCAATAATAACAATAACATACAAGGATAGCTAGAGAGATAAATAGATAGATAGAAAAATCACAAAATCTGAGCAGTTGTGGGAAGGAGAATGGGACTAGCCCCATGAATAAATATAGGTTTGCCAGAGAATAGTTCTATATACATATTAGCATATACTACAAATATGTCCATGAATATAATAGTGTATCCAGGAGGCATAGTTATGAAAATGTCTTAGCTATAACAAAACCCCTTGAGGGAGCGTGTCCTAAATATGGGGGATCAGGAACAAACTCTGAGAGACCTCAAGATCAATTGGTACAAACTAGCTCACAAAGACAATGTTCTGTATCCATCAGGGAAGTGACTGGGGTCTTCAAACGCTAGTGAGTAGCAAATTAAAAGTCGGTTCTTGGTCTCATCCTATGTGTTGGACAGGGTTCTCTAGAGAGACAAAACCATATTGCTAGTAATTATATATAAATATATTTATAAAGCTAGATATACAATACAAGAAATGAACCACTAAATTATATACAGATAGATAACACAAGAAACTAACAGTTAAATTATAAAACAGTGAGACACTAGCAGTCCTTTAAGGCTTGAGAGCCGCCAGTTGCCAGTCCCTTTCTGTAGAGAGAGCTGGGCTGTATATACCCAGGCAGCAAACAGCAAGGCAAGTCACCAACTGTCGGTCCCCAGCTCCAGAGACGAACAATCCAATCCTGTGAGATTAAATGGACCTCAACTTACAGCGACACAGTCCACAAGTTAGGCATCCCACAGGTAGTGTACCCCTTTAAATTGAGGCACAGAACAAGCAAGGCGAGGCTCACAAAGCCATTTATCCCTCTGCCCTTTGATTAATCCTACTTGTGTTTATCGGCCAGGCTGGCACAATAAACTATTGCACCCTGTCTGGAGCAAATAACAGTGAAGAAAATCAAGATGCCTGGCAACAATTAGTCCAAATCAGTAATGGACTATGCGTACCTCAGCCTCTATGATGCTAAGGTCAGAAGAACTAAATGGTGCCTGCCTATCACAAACAGCTGCTCTGAAAGGGATCATGGTACATGATCCTAGATAGAGTGGGGAGTAATGTGTAGGAAAACTGAAAGTCATACTACTACTACCAATAGTAATAATAATAATGATAAAAGATGAGGTTTATTGGTTAGATAGACTAGTGGTCCTTCATCACCCTTCAGGCCTGGAACTGAATTCAACCCCCTGAAAAATAGACAGGTTTATAAAGTGAACCTTATGAGAATCAAAGATTGCAGCCCTCAGTATGGATTACAACTCAATGTCAAGGAGACACGCATCCTCACAACTTGATCAATAGGTACCATGATAAATGGAGAAGTTTGTTGTTTTTTTTTATTTGTTGATGTTGTCACGGATTTTTGTCTTGATGAGGTCTATAATCAATGCTCTTGGAAGCTGCAATCATGAGATCAAATGACGCATTGCATATGGATACATTAGGTGCACAATACGTCTGTAGAGTGCTAAAAAGCAAGGATGTTACTTTGAGGACTAAGGTGCACCTTACCTAAGCCATAGTAATTTAAATTGCCTCATAAGTATGTGAAAGTCAGACATTGAATAAGGAAGGCTGAAGAAGAATTGATGTGTTTGAATTGTGGTGCTGGTGAAGAATATTGAAAGTAACATGGACTGCCAAGGGAACAAACAGACCTGTCTTAGAAGAAGTATGGTCAGAGGGCTCCTTAAAGGCAAGGATGGTGAGACTTCCTCTCACATACTTTGGTCATGTTATTAAGAGAGACTAGTCCCTGGAGAAGGACATAATGCCAGGTGAAGTAGAGGGACAGTGAAAGAGAGGAAGCCCCTTAAGGACATGGATTGACAGTGACTGAAACAAGGGGCTCAAGCTTGGGAACAATTAGGAGAATAATTCAGGGCTAGGTAGTGTTTCTTTCTGTTTGGCATAGGGTCAATGAGGGTTGCAACTGGCTCAATGGCACCTGATAAGACCAACTACACCAAAATGAATCATAGCACTGAGGAGCACACATTCCTCAGAACCATCAACCATTCAAAAGCAAATAGGCAGTATTTGCCCAAGGCCAAATTCAAAAGGCAGGCAAGGTTAGGGGAGAAGGGTGAATGAAAACAGGAAGCAGAGTTTCAATGGCATGAGTGATATTACATTGCAGGAGATTGTCATCAATGTCACATAACAAAACATGTATAAATTGTTACATGCAAAGCTGATTTTCTCTGTAAATCTTAACCCAACTTACAATAAAAAGTTTCTTTTTTTAAAAAAAGACACCATCGTTCATATAATAGACACAGCCAAAGATCTCCTGGACAATCCTAAAATGATCTCCCAAATGATTTGGGTAGTTACTCTCCTCAGGGAGTTCTACCCATTGAAACGCTGGGCGGTTATAGCTGCAATTATATTTCAGGCCAGAAGAGGCAGCAGAGGCCTGGTTGTTCAAATGCTGCAAAACTACCAGACAATGGGCAAACAGCTTCTTTCCACGGACGACTAGCGGCTCTGTCATATCCATGTCTGGTGTTCAACACTTGGCGACAGAATCCAGCCCCCTGGGTTTGGGTGGGGTCTGTTTCTCACCCATGCTTGGCTTGGGATTGTTCTATGGCATCCACAAAGTGGAGTCCTTTCCTTTCTTATGTCCCGAGAAAGCTATTTTCTCCTTTTTCTCTCTCCGGCCCTCTTCCCAAGAACCCTGGGGTTCACTCTGCTTTCCTCTGGTTGATGTTTCTCAGGCAGTTACTTGACCTTGGTTCATCTACTGCAGGTGACCATTAGCAAGTAACTGTACCGTCCTTGGATGGTATTGTTCATGAGCTAGGTCGCAAACTACGGGTTAAAGGTTTGAGTTCACCCAGAGGTGCCTACCAAGAAGGGCCTGGTGATATGCCTCTGGAAAATAACCCACCCCAGCCATGGAAAATTCTAGGGATGGGACTTCTCTAACACACTTGGGCTCTCCATGAGTCTGAGTTGACTCAGTGGCAAATGGTTGCTGGTATTCATGTAAGTAGAAGACAACAATCTTTAAGCAGTCCCTCTTGGATTCATGGGAGGAGGATGGCTTCCTCTGAGAGAACTTCTCAGGGCTCCAAGGGCTCAATGATCTTACAAAAAATGAGAGAAACGATAAGCCTGATGACAGATGATATTGCTATGCAGACCCCGTTTAAGGATGCTCAAGTTTCCAGGTCTTTCCCTGACTCACAGTGGAGCCCTGTGAGGTTCCAAATAGAAGGGCACCCTTGCTCCCAGGACCTCGAGCCTTGTAGCTGAGCAAAGCAGTCATGATGAGAAAGAGGACCCAAGGGGGAAGTCAGGGGGCTGCTTCACTTTTCTCAGTGTCAAGCAAACAAATATTTTGGCAGGAAATTTCTCTTCAAGAGTGTTCTGATTTCTTGAAGGAAATCTTTTTCTGAACCATTTCCTCAGGGGAAAACCACTCAACTACCTCGGGAAGGAAGATTTTTCTCCTGCCAAGCTTACCAGGCTGTGCTAACTCACAGAGGAGGTGTGATTAGCAGGCAATGAAACTGATTTCCAGACTCCTATGAAAATCAGCAAGTGCTCGGCTGCTAAGTGAAAGGTCGGCAGTTGGAAAACCCCAGCTGCTCTGCAGGAGAAAGTGGTGGCTGACTGTGTCTGACAAGGTGACAGCTTTGGAAACCCAATGGGGCAGTTCTCCTCTGTGTTCTACAGTTGCTTTGAGTTGGAGTGGACTTGACAGTGATAGATCTGATCTTTTTCCCCATGAAAATCGGCTTTCACGAATACATGTGCATTCATGGATGTCTGTGTCTGCTTTGGCATGCATGTGCACATATGTGCCTATTTGCACGTGGATGGATACGTCTGTGAATGTGGGCGTCTCTATTTACTTTGCCATGTGTGTGCACATGTCTGCCTTTGTCAGTATGCATGCGGGCTCAGGCAGCATAAAGAGATCACAGAGAACCTTGGAGAGAAAGAGAAAAGTAACCTATTTTCGCATGGGTCTCCCATACCTGACGGTCTACTGGCATCCACCGCCACGAAGACCAGAGGTCACTTCATGCCATGTGTCTAGCTGCCCATTGCTGGTTGAGGTCAGTCACCAGGGAGGTAAGTCAGACTGGCCTCGCCAACCTACCACGCACCTGCAGGAGTGATTCCCACCATCTTTCCTGGAGCCCCTCCCACCTTACTCAGCCTCCCTAGACCTTGAGTGAAAGGCGTTTCCAACGTGTTTACATAAAGATTTCTGAGATTGACTGAAGAAATGATTTCATTTGACAAAACATGAAGCTTTGAATTTAAAGATTTGAGGCAAGTGCCCTCCAGAGAGGGGGACACAGGACGGGGCCATGCTCCCTTCCGGTATGCACGGGGGTTGCTATGAGTTGGAACCAACTTGATGAGCACCTGCCAGCAACAACATCCAAAAGTTGTCCAAACTTCTGTGGCCTCAACTCGGAAATGAGAATATTAACATTGCCTCCTAGAAAGAACTCAAGGTATGTACAATTGGTTAATAGACGTTTGGAAAGTGAGTACATTAAGTGGACTGATGACATTGATAAGGCAATAAGAAACTGAGAAGGCTTCACTAACAGGTGCTTTCACATCTGTAACCAGTAGATTCCTTCCTTCTTCATCTCTTGGCATCTTCATCAGCTCCCACACTTTCCAGGCAGCTTGAGGGATTAAATGTTCAGTCTGATCCTATTATAAGCCTCAGCCTCAGAATCAGAGGCTTTACCTGAGGTTTGATTAGCTATACTGGGAATGAGGGAGAGTAACCTGTCTTTTCTATTGCTCTCCTATCGCTCCCTCTTCCCTAGCCCTCCCCTGTCTCTAGCCTGCCTTTCCTCCCTAGAGCATTGGCTTCTGGGAGAAGGGGATGGAAACAATGAGCACATTCCTGACCAGGCCTCTTACCATGCTATCTTCCAACCCTCTCTTGGAAGGGCCTCCACGAAGTCTTCTTATGTCATCTCACAATAACTTGTTAGATAACATTGAGTGAGCTCCTGACTCATAACAAAAGTACACACAAGAGATTGAAGCACCACCTGGTCCTGCACCGTCCTCACAATGGTCCTTGTGTGTGAGCCCATGGTTGCAGCAGTGTTGAGGAGATCCTGTCCAAGAAGACTGCCAGTGGGTAGGAGCGGCTGCAGCATTCAGAGACTTTGGAGGATGCCAAGGAGGACAGTTCACGGCGTATCATATGAGGTCAGCCAGTGGGCCTTGGGGGCCCTTCCCATTATCCATAGATATATGAAATAAATGGAGGCCCTCAGCAAGATGGGCTGCAGAAACCTCCAGGACTCACTTGATCCTTGGCAAGCTCCCTTGGCCTTAGGACACCACCTGCTGGAACTGTGGCTTTGCTGCCTCTCCTGGCTCTCAACTTCCCTCCTAGAGGACTCCAGCCACCCTTCTCCTTCCAGGTCCTTCCAGCAGGAGGCAGATATTGGTCTCTATGCTTTTGCATGTGGCCAGTTTTCTAGGGACAGATCAGCCTCTCCCAAGAATTTGGGTTCACCAGGGTGAGCGTGCCCACAAGTCTGCAGAGCGTATGGCCAGGCCTCTGAAGAGAGAACTGCTGGAAGATTTGCCCCTTTTCAAAAGCGCTAATTCCACAGTTGAGAGCTCATCTCCTGGGGACTCAGCTTGAGTCTCAAGGAGCACATCCCCTTTGACACTGCTGGCAACTCGAGGTGCTGTGGGTCATTTTCTTGCCTTTGAGGAGTGCAAGGGAAATGCTACAATATGTCCCTTCACATGAACCACCAATCCTTATCTGGAGAACTCTCAGAGATGACAGGGATGAGAGGGAGATATTTCTGGGGCACGCTATCACCTGCACATCTCTCAGGTGAGTCAAACATTTGACCCCCAAAAGTTGAGTAAGATGGTGAGAGTTCAGGCTGCGAGATAGAGTGTCTGGGTTCAAATCAAGAGACTGCACATCTCAGCTCCCATGGTTCTCCTGCATAAAAACCAAGTCAAGCAGTTTATCACTTCCCTGCTGAGCATCCTACTGAGGCCAGCTAAACTCATTCTTTGCTGATGACAACGTTGCTTGTACCAAATGGCTTTGCCATGTAGCCCTTAGCAATGGCCAGAAGGGATGCTCATCAAACCGCAGAGCAGGGCTTCTGGCGCACATGTTAAGAAGGGGGCTATTGACAACAAGGTTGGTAGTTCAGAACCCACTAGCTGTTTCTCTGGAGAAAAAAAATGTGGCTGTGTGCTTCCATAAAGATGCCCAGCCATGGAACCCCCCTGGAGAGGGCCATGATGAGCTGGAGTGAGCTCTACAGGAGTGGGATTTTTTTTACTGTTGATGTAATCCCAACTGGGCAGAGATTTTCTTTGTGACATTAAAGAGGCTGTACCGTACACCAATCACTTGGCTGATACAAAAGGATTCAATTCAACACTGAAGCAAACTAACTCCAAGGGAAGAAGGCAGCTGCCATGCAGAGAGCTCCAGGACCACCAACCATGTAGGTTATTGAAGCCAAAACAAGAATACCGCCCACCAGCCCTCAGCCCCCAGGGATGGACAAAGAGAGCCTGCCCATCAAGCTGGTGCACTGGCATGATGCTGTCAGCCTCCGGTGCTTTGAGAACATTGACTTTGGTGTGTTAAAGGCACCCACTTGCGGTATGTTTGTGATGTCAGCGTGTGGAAACTATGGCAAGCCCCCCTCCCGGCCTCACAGCAGCAAAGCCTCGGCATTAAAACCCCGTGCCTTCTGTGGCGCTTGCCAGCTGTGAGAGGGCAGGAAATGCCCTTGGCTTTTCTGCTCCTTGTTGCGACCTCCCGCTGAGGCAGGGAGCAGAGGATGTGAGGTTGGAATCTGTTTTGTTTCATCACTACCCTTTGTCATCTCTCTGAACACTGTCATGTGCTCCTCACCAGTGCTTCGCCCTCTCTATCACCAAGCCATGTGATCTTTAAAACATGCACACACACACACACATACACACACACACACACACACACCCCTAATGTTCACATTTTGAGGCACATATGTCTTTGATTCACTAATAATAACAATAATTATTCAAAGCCACTTTACCATCTGAAAAGAAATCTCTATGCATACACTTAGATCATGGATGCCAACTGCCTTCTTAACAACATTTTCCAATGAAATATTCAGCAGCGATTATATTAAGCCTGAAGCTGTTCATCCAGTTTGTGTTAATCAAAACAAAAACAAGAGACGAAGGGATCCAAAAGGACATGTAAGTTCATAGACTGAAAGTAGCCCCATCGAGCACCAAAGGCTTGTCCAGAAGGGCAGAGCCAAAGGTAAAAGTTATGTCTCTCTGGAGTTGTTGACATTTAACTAGATGCAAAATGTCAGCGCAGGAAATGGCTTGCCCAATGCAAATACTAACAAGGGAGGCATGTGTTCCTGTGTAAATGGAGCTTCTGCCAACCCGGTCCTTCGGGATCCAGCTCCCATCGCAGCATCCACGGGAAGCACCAGGGGAATGTTCCATTTGCTTATTTTCCCTGTCTTTGCTAAGAAGAAAAAGAGCCTTTGTGGCCTAGTGGCTACAAGTTGGGCTGCTAATTGCTATATCAGCATTTTGAAACTACCAGCTGTTTTGTGGGAGAAAGATAAGGCATTCTGCTCCCATAAAGAGTTCGAGTCTCAGACACTCACAGGGGCAAACTCACAGGGGCAGTTCTACGCTGCCCTATAAGTTGGCTGTGAGTCAGCATGGATGTGATGGCAGTGAGTTTTCTAAGAGTAAGAAGTATCTAGGGGTGTAAAAAGTTAATGAGCTCTGCTATTAAGGGAAACGTTGTCATTCCCAACCCACTTAGAGGAGCTGTGAAAGAGAAGCCTGGCAATCTTCTTCAGAATCCTCGGCCATTGAAAAGTTTATAGAATGTATTGGCCTTGGTTGTTAAATAGATCCAGGTATATGGTGGAGCATACAGGGACCAATGTCATAAAACGGGTTAGGGGTGGAAAAAATCTCTGAGACAGATGCAAAAACTGTGAGGGAATGAGTTGTTGAGCATGTGGGATCAGGACCATCGTCTCTGGGATTTTCAAAGTTCTTGAGCAATCAGGAAAGGGGCAACAGTTGGTCTCTCCCCATCCAGAGGACAGCAGAAGAGGAGAACTGATTAGGCCCAATGAATCAATGACTAGTGACTCAAGCAACGATCACACTCCACCACTGGAGACCAGAAGAACTAGATGGTGCCTAGCTCCCGCTATCGACTGCTATGAAAGAGATCACATTAGAAGGGCTTGATTAGAGTAGAAGGGAAATGTGGGGCAAAACTCAAAATCATGATAAAACACCAAGCTTACTGTTTGGATAAAGGCTGGTGAAATTGCAAGACTATGGTGCTTAGTTACCCTGCAGGTCTGGAACTGAACTCATCATGGCTCGATGTTCAACCAAACAATAGACAGGTCTATAATGGGAACAATGACATTAGAGACATACAAATACCGTAGAATAATAGATCACATGAGATCAAAAGACAGCATTCCCCCAAGAACGAACTTCAAAAAAGTTGAGAATGAAGGCATCTTGGAGACAAGAAACAAGAAGATGTGGGGGAAGTGATGGTACATTGAGGGAATTGCTATCAATGACATGAAACAAAATGTGTATGCATTGCTCAATGGACAGATGAGCTGCTCTTTAACCTTCACCCAAATCACAATAAAAATGTTTTTACTAAAAGAAAACATCATGGTTCACTTCTACTCTGACACACACGGGGTGATGAGGAAATAGTGTCAACCGGGTTTGCTGTGGTCCAACCACCAGACATGTGCTTATGGGAGAAAGAGCATTCTGACGCTGTTAATACCGAGAAGGACCAAGATGGTTTTATTTGCCCGCATCATGAAGATTGTTGGCCTGGTGGTGAGATGATTCAGAGCTCAAGTGCTAACCAAGAAGCCACCCAGTTTAAACTCACCCAGCCCTACTGAAGGAGATTTCCCTCCTCAAAGGTGTTGTTGGTTGTTATGTGCCATTGAGGCGATTCTGACTCCCTGTGACGGGAAGGAAAGGCACACTGTGCTATAGTGTTAGGGTTTTCAGCGGCTACTTCCTCTGAAGTGGGCAGTGGAACCCTTCTTTGTATTCTGTTCTTAGCCTGGAAGTTTCCCTGACACCTCTTCACTTGGGGTAACCCTGCTGGCATTTGAAATACCAGTCACGTGGCTTCCAGCATCACAGTAACACACAACTCACCACAGCACCACAAATGGACAGACAACAACAGGCTAGGAGTCTTCATGGGAGCAGGCAGTCACGTCTTCACTCTCTCGATGGGGATCAGTGAGTTCAAACTGCCAGTCTCTCTGTTACAGCCGCACATGCAACCACTGTGCTGCTAGGTACATTTCCTTAAAATTCTGCCTAGAAAAATCTGTGGAACAGTTCTTCTCTGTCACAGAGGGGCACTGTGAGCCAGGATGGGCTCTGAGACACACAAATGCAACACCATGAAGCCACCTTACTCTGTCCTGCTCTTATGTAACTCTATTCTTTTCTGAGCTATCTTTTCCGTATATTCAGAAGAGACTGGCACTGAGCAGTGTTAATTCCACCAAGGCCAGGAAGGAGGTCAAAGAGTCACAAAGGTCTATCTCTTTGCTCTCATGCCACTGCACTAAGGAGGCTTGGGTGGCAGCTGGAAGCTGCACATTTCACTCCCTGTTCCTACACTCCTGGCTGAGTCTCCTCAGAGTGAGACTGCCCCTTTACCCAGCTCACTGCATTGGCTGTCTTGTTCTGAAAAGAGAATTCGCACATGTGAGTCTGACTGGGTCACAGATAGGAATCTTAATGCTGCTCTTTGGAATATGAAAGGCCTCGGATCAGAGTGCTGCAGGGGAGTGATGTCTGCAGAAGACCTGCTGGTCTCCCAGTTAGAAAGAGCCTTCCCCTTTGCCTCAGAGGTGCGTTCACTGTGGGTGGCAAGTCAGATCCTTGGGCTGGCATTCTCAGAAAACAGATCATATGGGCGTCTTGAGAAGCGCTTGCTCACTGACCCAGCTCCCCAAGGATGTAAATATACCAACCAGGATGACTAAGGACACCAGTGCCAAAAATGGTCACATTCTTTGCATGTGTACAAATGAGGTGGGCAGCCACCTTCGCTGATGGTGGCTGCACAGTGAGTGTCTGGAATCACACCTGGCTAGGTGGACCATTGAAAGAGTTGGTGATATGATAATAGGGAGTACAACCCATTGCCAGTAAAGCTGAGGAAATGGCATTTGAGGAAGCAGGGGCAGCCGGGTCGCCAGCATGAAGTCAGCGAGAACCTTGCTTGTGCCTCCTGTGTTCACTGGTGGCTGCTGTCATCTGGGTAGTGAGGACACCATGGCTACTGCCAGAATTCTCCACGGTCCCTGGTTCCACTCTCAAGTCGCTGGCTTCATCACTACCACTGCCATCGAGTCGATTCTGACTCACAGCAACCCGAAAGGACAGAGTAGAACTGCGGCTGGTGGGTCTGGGGGGCTGTGGATCATTATGAGAGCATTTCTATCTCGCAGTAGCTAAAGGGTCCAAAATGCTGGCCTTATGGTTAGCAGCCCAACATAACCCCCTTGGTCATGAACCCTTGCCAGCTGATCCAGGGAGTCCATTCCCAAGTGCATATCTAAAAGAATGAAAGACGAGTACCCAGATGGATGCTGCACTAATCACTATGGGCAAAAGGTAAACAATAAGCCAACAATACCCATCAGTAGAAGAATAGAGAAAATATGATCTACACTGAGTGGGATATACATATAGTCTGCCACAAGAAAACTAAGGCCTTTGATTCGGACAGACTCTGTAACACAGGTGAAGGCAAGACATGAAGTGAAAGACGCCAAACACCAAATGCCATGTATTGTGAGTCCATTTAGAGGAAAAATGCTGGACAGGTAAATCCCGTAGAGCCATAGAGTAGATTGGTGGTTTCCCAGGGTGGGGTGGGAGGGGCAATGGGGAATGACTGCTTGATGGCTGCAGGGTCGATGAAAATGTTGTGGAACTGGATGGTGGGAAGCTTTCACAGTGTCCTTAAAACTACTCTTAAAAAGGGGAGAGAAAGAATCTGCAGAAAGCACAGTTCTGATTGACTCACATGAATGCGATCACCAAGAATTGGAATCCACTAGAATTGGAATGGCAGCTAGACTATTGTTTCCTTGGGAGGTGCCTCCAGGAAGGACCAGTAGAGAAGGGTAATACTGATAGAGCAAAGGAGGGGGCCGATAAAGAAATGTCATTGAGTAGGTTCCCAGAGACAGTATAAATCCTCTTGTAGTTGTCCCACCCAAAGGCTGAGGGAACTGGAGTGTGGCTCCACCTATCCTCATGTGTCATTGGTTAAAGTGGCATTAGGTCCTGGAGGATGTCAACTCCCATGCCTGCTCAATGACTGTTCCTTGTGTGGGGAGGTACATGTGCTTCCTGTGAGTCCATTGGCATTTATGGGAGTGGTGGGTGCCAAGTGCTAATACATGGGCACATTAGCAGCTGCTACAGCAAGTGCTGTACATTTTTAGCTGCTTGAGTGACAGGTGGGCCCTACCTCCTGCCTATGTTCAGTGGTAGGGTGTTCAGATGGGGGCATGCGAAAAATAATAAGGCCCTATTCTTTGAAAATAGACATTATTATTATTGTAATCTGTCCCAACCCCCTTTCTTATCTGTCCCTGTGAACTACCTCACTGGCTGAAACATCATTTCCCTGGGGAAGACACCACATTTCAATACGGTCACAAGGCTGTTTTCATTGGCCCAGTGGAGACACTGATATAAGATGGGTCAACTAGACGCTTTTTCTGGAGCATTTCCAACCAAAAAACGAAAAAGAAAGACCCGCTTTTGCAAGTGGCCTGGCATCTAAGAAGCATAATTCAGAAGCACATGTCCCGCCACGTGGAGGAGGCGGTCTATGTTGCGAGATTACAGCATGTGCCCTGAGAGACAGACACAAAGAACACAGGAACATGCCAGTGGTGGTGAGGAACCGTCGACAGAGCCAGCTGTCCTCTTGTTCTCCCCACCTTTCCATTTTCCTAGGATTCTCTCTTCCAAGTATTGGTCTCTTTGCCTGTTTACAACCAAATGAGCCCCAAATAAGATCCAGATCATAGAAATAGAAGGAGGAAGTTGGATGGAGACTGCAGTTCATACTCCCCGGAAGCCATTCAGACTCCCTGGAAGAAGGAGACACTGTGATGGAATTAGCTCTGGATTCCTGACATTTATTGAGGAATGCTCAGGGAATAAGCACCTGTGGGGGGAATCAAGGAAGGGCACAGGAGGGAAATCTCAACAGAGGTCTCAGCCCTGCCTATGGAGAGTGTCATAGTTAGTGTGCCCTAGAGAAACCAAACCAGTTATATAGCTGAAACTGGAGATATTGATATATCCACCAGGGCTCCTATGGTTAACCACTGCACCGGCCACTCATTGCCATCAAGGTGGACTCAAAGTGACTGTGTAAAACAGTATAGAACTGACCTTTTGGGCGTTGGAGACTGTAACTCTTCAGGAGATTACGAAGCTTCATCTTCCCCTCAAGGAGCCCTTGGTGTTTTCAAACTGATGTCCTTGCTGTTGGATGCTCAGTGGGCCACCCACTACGACACCAGAGCCCCAGAGAGTGAGGCTTATTTCTAGGAATTGGCTCACATAGGGGAATGGCAAGTTCCAAATTCATAGGTCAGGCAACAGCCTAAAGAGCTCTGTCGATGTTCATCTTAAAATCCATAGGTTAGGTGATGTGAAAAGACAAGAATAAGAATGGTCAGAACACACCCTAGGGAAACTCCCTTTCTGTGCTGAAGGCCTTTGGCTGAGTGGTTTACCCCTTCCCACATTATGGAAAGTATTCTATTTTGCTTGAGACCAACTCCTTCATAAGAGCAAATAGATGAGGTGAACAAGCGGCCATCTAGCTCAGAAGCAATAAAGCCCACCTGGAAGAAGCACACCAGCCGGTGCGATCATGAGGTGCCAAAGGGACCAGGTATAAGGCATCATGCAAAAAAAAAGAATATATATATGTATACATATCTCTGTGTGTATATCGGTATGTGTATATATATATATATATAATATATATATATATATATATATATATGTATATATATATATATATATATATATATATATATACCATAGAGAATGAAGGGGGAAGTGCAGAGTGGAGACCAGAGGCCCAAATGTCGACCACTGGAGATCCCCTCATAGAGGGCTTTAGGAGAGGAGATGGGTCAGTCAGGGTGCGATGTAGTACCGATGAAGAACACAGCTTTCCCCCAGATCCTGGATGCTTCCTCTCCCCAACTACCAGGATTCAAATTCTACCTTGCAGGACTGGATAGGGCAGAGGCTGTACACTGGTGCATATGGGAGCTGGAGGCACAGGGAATCCAGGGTGGATGATACCTTCAGGGCCAGGGGTGTGAGGGGTGATACTGGGAGAGTGGAGGATGAGTGGGTTGGAAAGGGGGAACTGATTACAAGGATCCACATGTGACCTCCTCCCTGGGAGATGGACGGCAGAGAAGGGGGGAAGGGAGACTCCGGAAAGGGCAAGAGATGACAAAATAACAATCTGTGGATTATCAAGAGCTCATGAGGGAGGGGGAGCGGGGAGGGAGGGGACAAAAAAAGAGGACCTGATGCGGAGGGCTTAAGTGGAGAGCAAATGCTTTGAGAGTGATTAGGGCAAAGAATGTACAGATGTGCTTTATAAAATTGATGTATGTATATGTATGGATTGTGATAAGAGTTGTATGAGCCCCTAATAAAATGTTTAAAAAACAAGAGCAAATAGATGAATGCTTGTTTGACCCAAAAACTGGGCACCATAGCCTCGCCACATTGAAATGCAAAAGGAGCCATCACAGGGAGCTCGGTAACCGGGACCTGGCCAAGTGGTGACCAGTAGCCTGGGACTTTGTAGCCTAATACGTTGCAGCGAATTGCTTACTAGTTCTCCTCTAGCTATAGTCTTTGTCACTCCTACCAATGACAGGGTGGAACTATGCCACTGAGGGAAGTAGACAGCATGCTAATAATATCAGTAAGGTGCATGGCATCCTCGAAGAGGTGAGACCATTCAAGTAAGACCTGTAGAGCCCTAAAGTAGGGATTGGTCGGTTTGGTCATCCTGGGTGAGTTAACTCAGAAACAGAAAGTGGAGTTTCAAGAGCACCGAGAAAGACGAGCCAGCAGTGGAGTGTGCTCTTTGGACCCAGGATTATTACTCTGAGCACCACCTCTGTCCAGGAGACAGAGATCCCTGACACTGGATGCATCAGGAGACAATGAAAAACAGTGGCAGATAAATAGCTCATGGAAGCAGAGGCAGCAGCACCAAGACCCCAGAACAGGGAGCTCACCAGCACACAGAATGAGAAAGCTGAGTGTCTTTGGGCCAAGGCTTCCAGACAAAGCGGGCTGCCTCAATGCACTTATCAGCAGAGCTGAAAGAACTTTGTACACGGTCCCAAGCAGCGCAGTGGTCAAGGAGCTGCAGGGCAGAGGCCAAGGACCAGAAAAAGTTCTGCCTCTGGGCACCACTGGGAAGAGACTGTCCTGACTGAAGAACTATATCCCCAGTCATTTCTGATCCTGAATTGTCACCTGCTAGGTCCCCAATTAACCCCAGAAACATAAGTATTGTTTGCGAGTTCTGTGTGGCCATTGCCACTTAAGGATTATCAAACCCAGCAGAGAAGAAGAGAGTGTCATGGTAGGGATGGTTGGTGTCAGAAACTGTGAAAAGAAAGGAGGGTGGAGGCATTTTGATCTCTGTCTCATAGGAATCAGCGTTGGGCTGTTTATCTTGATTTTCCTCCATTGCCTTTTGTGAAGTTACAGCGGGGTCAAATGCCTCCACTATGCCATTTATACCCCTACATTGACAAGTCATTGGATGAAGGTTAGTTTGGGGAAGGAGCAGACTTTGGATGAGCTCTCATCAGCTGAGACAATCCTAAGAGGGGCCAGACATCTGGGACCTTTTCTATCAGTGGCTCTCTCAGCAGCTGGGGAAATCAGTCTCTTGGCCCTGAGAGGAATCTGGGTGACACACTCATCTATGACATTACCCTGAAGAACAAGCTCCCACAAAAACCTGGCTGAGAACTCTCGCCTAGAAAACAGGAGTGCATGCCTAGCTAATAATAGCCATTTACTGAAGGCCCTATGATTGGAACTGTGCCTCATTTACAGATGGAAAACTAGAGGAAAGGATTTAAGGTGGCTAAGTTAATAAGTGACAGAGACAAGATTCAAACACAAGTTTGAAGCTGGTACTGTTAGCCTTTTTTCCAGGGCTGGGTTTTAGATGAGGCAAATGAGACACTTGTCAGGCACACAAGGTAAAGAGGCCTTCCCTCTCCAGTGTGACTTTCCCCATAAGTCTGAATCATGGGCCTGGTGTGTCTTATTTGCCTTCCCAGAGTCTCAGAACCTGGTCTAGTCTGATTTGCTATTTGAAGGAATAAGCCAGAATGCTCAAGTACTCTGAGTCAAGACCCATTCTCCCCTGGAATTGTTCAGTGGGACTTACCAGCCTCTTCCTTCGTGTTTCACTTTTCTAGAAACCTCCATGGAGGACTAGCTCTCATGAAGAGAGCTTCAAAAAGCTCATGGCAAAATTCCATTATTTTTTCGTATCACTTTTCCACACGCTTTTGGAAGCTCCCTCCTCATCCCTTTCCACAGTCTTTCTCAAGGAAAGAGACTGTAGCTGGTTGATGTCAGATGCCCCTGAGTCTGTTTTCTACTCAGAATGCTCTGCACAAACTCTATCAACAAATGACGTAGAGTCAATCGTGCTGTGTGTCTTTAAGTTGATATCAGCTCATAGTGACCCTACAGGACAGAGTAGAACTGCCCCCAAAGGTGTCCTAGGCTGAGATCGTTATGGGACCAGCTCGTCAGGTCTTTTCCCCATTAGAGCCCATGGGTAGGTTCAAACTACCAGCCTTTTGTTTAGCCACCCAGTCCTTAGCCATTGTACCACCAGGGCTCTTTAAAACAGGGATTAGGTTGATTAATTGTATAATCTCCAGCCACATTTGAAAGCTGCTTCCCAGAACACCCTTCCCCAGATTGTTGATTAAGACGGGCATTTCGGGACTCATTTCTTTCTCATTTGTGTAAGTGCACTCTATGAGAGGGGTTTCCCTTCATAGATAGGTGATCACATACTATTTTCCCAAATTGAACCACTCTTGGTGGTATATTGGGTTAAGAGTTGGGCTGCTGCTAATGGCAAAGTTAATGGTTCAAACCCACCAGCTACTCCTTGGGAGAAAGATGAGGGTTTTCTGCTCCCGTATAGATGTGCAGTTCTGAAAATCAGCAGAGCCAGTCTATTGTGCCATATATGAGGTCAACCCCATGGCAGTGGATTTGGTTTTGGTTTGGGTCTGTGGGGGAAGTCCTTAAGTCATTCTTTAGTCACATGGAGGAGTCCCTGGGTGGTGCAGTTGGTTAACATACTGGGCTACTAACTCATAGGTTGGAGCTTCAAGCCCAGCCAGAAGTGTCTCTGAAGAAAGGCCTGGTGCTGCATTTCAAACAATAACAACAAAATCAGTTATAGAAAAAAACAACAGAATGTCGTTCTACTCTGGCCCAAAGGAGTCCCTATGAATCAGAGTTAACTTCATGGCAACTGGCATGGGTTTGGTCCATGGGAAAAAAGAACCCTTCATAATTGCCTCCATGCCCAATAGTTCCTTTCCTGTATCCCTAGACCACCCCAGCACCCTCAGCATCTTGCCTTATAATTGCCATGGGTCCGTCTCTCTTCCCAATGGGCCAGGCCGTGATGCAGCCGCTGCCGACACAGAGGGATTGTGCAGTCCCTGCATGATCTACAGTCCTCATGACATATATCTTGAATGAAGATTAAGTGATCCTCTCTAGCGCTTAGCTCAGGGGAATCCACTACCTCAGCTGGAACCGAAGTGGTGCCAGACCAATATCTGTTTTTAAAAGATAGAAGGGCATTCCTAATCTTTGTGGAGAAACAGAGGATTTAGTGAAATGTTTCTGCAGTTGAGGCTACAGATGATCTGTTGACATGGTCTGAAAGGTAGGTTGTAGGTGGTTTAATGTCTCTCGGTACCATCAATTTTGCATTTTGTCCTGACTTAGCAAATTATTTGGGATTTCGGCTTACTGACAAGGACCTTCAGAAAGAATGTGGTTGCAGGAGCAAGTTTAAGAAAGGAAGGAGCTTTGAAGTAGCCCTCACTGAGTGCCAATCCAAAGCTCTGTAACCCAGCACCTAAGAGGGCTTGATCTGGGATGGACTATGGCAGCATCACCATGAGCCACTTCCTCCAGTGGCCCTGACTGAAGGCTCAGAACCTGCCTCTGATTGGCAGCTGAGAGATACTAGGACCGTCACCTGCCACATCGCCTGTATTTCTCCTGGCAGTAAGAAATCCCCAAAGTACACTATGTTCGGGCAATCTTTCCGGCCTACAAGCAGTTGTTGCTTATCTCTGTTAGCTTTGTGCAGGGGAACAATCAGGTTTTGAAATTGAAAGACTTGCATGTGTGTGACTCATGAGGTTAAGAGACAACGCATAACAACTATATTACCAGGTTTCCTTCCTCTTGAAGGATAGGTAAGCAACAAAAGGACCATTTCTCTTAAAACCTCTGATCGAGAGTTGCACACAACTCCTTCCACTTTTATTCTATTGGCCAAGCCCTTCGCTGGCAGGGCAGGGAAGTTTACTCTTTCCTTGGATGACTAGGAAGTGAGTGAAATTTTGTCATCTCATACAAAGGTAAAAGGGAAACATGCTCTATGATCAAGTAAGTTTAAAATAAAAGTCAAAATATTCATAGAATCTGCCGAGTGTGGCAAAAGCATGAGCACTCCCATTGTAGAAGAAACACTGCTCTCAGAAACCACACTGTGCCTGGCAAGGGAGGCTGGAAGGATTTATGCTTGCTCACTTTGGCCAAGTCATTAAGCATGGCTGATCAGTAGAAAAGGAAATTGGGTTTGGTGCGGGGATGTGTCATTGGATATGCAGGCGATTCTCCTTGAGATGTATTGGCCCACAACTTTGGACTCACATACAGCAGTGACCATGAAGATGGCATCGGACCTGGCAACATTTCATTTTTTTATATAGAAAGTTGACACAAGCATCTCCTGGTGGTGTAGTGGGTTACACATTGTGTCCCTAACCTTAAACTCAGCAGTTTGAAAACAGCAGCACTCAGTGAGGGCAAGATGAGGCTTTCTACTCCTGTCAAGAGTTACAGGCTCAGAAACTCATGGGGGCAATTCTCCCCTGTCCTACAAGGTCGCTATGCATCAGCAGTGACTCGATGGCAGGGAGATTAAGTTGATATTACCTATTTTAGAAAATGGTTCTGGTTATTCAATTAAGTAAGGCAGGTGCAGCCCTGTCACACAGGGTTTGTTTAGATAGCACAGTAGTGTCCACTCACTCATTAGCTCAGTGTGTCTGGAAACCCAATGTGTATTTCCACATGGGACAAGTCAGGTTGAAGACACTGGGGATTCGTGCTTTGTTGAGCAAGCCCTGGAATTGCAAGAGTTCTAAAAAGAGGTCAAAGTTCCTGTTTTTATAGCTCTCTCACACACACACAGACACACACACACACACACACACACGGAGAAAGTGGTGAACTTCACAGAACGTAGTGGGGACTTCACAGAAAGGGGGGTTAATAGCTGTGAACAGGGTTGGGATGGGTCTTGTTCTATCCATTTGAAAGTCTCTAGGCTAAACAGAAATGTCCTGGTGGTATAGTAGGTTCCGTGTTGGCCTGCTAACCACCAGGTCAGCAGTTCTGAATCCACCAGTTCCTCCATGGAAAAAAGATGAGGCTTTCTGTTTGAGTAAAGAATTATAGTCTCAGAGACTCATTGGGGCATGTTTATTCTTCCCTATAGGGGCGCTGTGAGTCAGAATGAACTCAGTACAGTGTGTAAATAACAAGCTGTGCTAATACCATTCCAGAGAGACAGTGGTGTTCCAGGGACTTTGGTTTCGCCTGGCCCCTGACCCTGAGGAAACATGAGGTCTTCAGGTCCTCTCCTGCTGCTCTTCTTTACCATCCTCCCATATCCTCCTCTGCACTCCCAAGTGGTGGGCATGATTTATAAACACAGAAATCAACTTACTCCTTTGGAAAAGTGGTTTACTTCACCCAAAAATTCGGAGAACTGTGTCGTCTCCCTTTCAAAGTAAATTATACGATGAACATACAATATTGATTGCAGGCATGTGGATTCTTAATCCTCAAGTTCCCATGAAACCCTGCTTTCCATGGCAAATCAGCCCGCCATTTCAGCACACCAGTATTGCCAGGAGAAAGGAGCCTCAGCAGCCACCACTGCTCCGCAGCCTGCTTTTCACGGTCACACGGGGATGTCAGATTGCCCCACACCTCGTGCACTTGACTCAGTGCTTGCTTGCAGGGGTTGCATTTCGTTAGAGCCCAACAACTTCCGAGCATTGGCAAATTCCCTCAACCAAAGGTGGGCAGTGGCCTCAAAATGTCACCAGTCATTAACCACCAGCAGGGTTGCGTTATGCTCGTCAGTGCCATCATGTGCAAGGGGAAAGACAATTCCCACAGGCTGCCCGCTGTGTTTGGGGAGGGAATGCTAAGTGGGGAAGCTGGGGGTCCTCACCCCAGCAGCCACAGTTCTTGGCTCCAGGCCCTGTCCCAGGCTGTGCCAGGACAAAGAGCCTGGACTCTCAGAGACTCCATAGCTCGATTTCCACTCAGGTTGTGTTGTGTTGATCATTCCTTCCCTAGGCTGCCACCCATCTGTCAGTTTGTCATCATGTTGTCATTTGTCTATAGCTGTGATTGCTGTAAGTGGTGTCACCAGCTATGATTATAACCAGAGCAAGCCACTCTGGACACGCTTCACCAGAGCATCCAAGCTAGGACACACTGGGAAGAAAGACCTGATGATGTACTACTGAGAATGAGTCCATGGAACCCTATGGATCAAAAGAGAATACCGACCAAACAAGTACTGGAAGAGGAGCACCCTAGGTGGGAATACACTCACACTATTCAGTGGGAGGACTCCCTGGGTAGTGTTTGACTAGCACCCAGGAGGTCGGCAGTTAAATCCCACCCAGAATCCAAGAGGTACCTAAGGAAGGTAGGCCTGAAAATCTTCTTCCAAAAGGTCACAGCCTTAAAAACCCTATGGAACAGTTCTACTCTGAAATGCATGGGAGTCGCTATGAGTCAAAATGGACCGAAAAGCAGCTAATAACAACAACACTGTATGAAGAACAACACTGCAAGACCTTAGGACAAAATACAGAGCAGGCAACAATAGCCTCGACCACACAGGATAGGACAAATTATTTTCCTTTGTACCAGAGACCGGAACTGTACAACGGAATGAAACCCTGCCTACTCTTGTGTCATCACCACAGTCGTTGGTCCATGTTGAGTCCATTGCTGTAGCCACTGTGGACATCCATTTTATCAAGGGTCTTCTTCCCTCTTGCTGCCCCTGTACTTTAACAAGCATTATGTCCTTTCTTAAGAACCAGTCTCTCCTGATAGCATGTCCAATGGATGTGAGATGAAGACTTGCCATCCTCACTTCTAAGGGGCATTCTGGCCGTGCTTCCTCCAAGAGGGATTTGCTTGTTCTTCTGACAGCCCAGACGACTTTCGGTATTGTTTGCACATCATTCACATGCATTGATTCTTCTTCAGTTTTCCTTACTCACTGTCCAGCTCTCACATGCATATTGACAATTGAAACTACTTACCTTGAATTCAGAGCTTAGGGTACACTACTCAAAGCCACATAGCTTGTGAGCGGCGGAAACATGTCTGCTGCCAGGATCTGTCCAATTCATTTTATTGAAACAACATACTCAAAAGGTGCTTTAGGCAAACATATTTTGTCTTTTGACTACATGTCCCAATAATATAACCAGGCTCAGACCCTCACATTGTAATGATTCAGCTATATGTCTGAGAGGAAAAAGACCGCCAACCATAAAACTGATGGGAGAATAGGTACTGACAGTCACCTGCAATGCCATTCCTTCAACAAATATTTATTGAGTGTTATTCAAATGACAACATTTTGTAAAGCTTTAAGAAGACCCAGATGTAGAGAACACAGTCCCTGCTCACAGGAGACTCACAGATACTGCATCAGGGCATTCAGATCAGGGACACCACAGATAGATGCTGAAAGAAAAATCATAAAAAAAAAATAGCAACCACGCACGGAATCCAGGACAGATAAAATCCTCAGGAACAGCAATGGGAGTAGCGATACAGTGGTAGCTTTTTAATCTCCTATCATCTTGCATAGGGGTGGAGTCCAGACTGTCACTCAGGCAATAGCCAGTGAGGTCTCAATGTGGGCATGGCCTTCTCTTGAGGATTCTGGCAACTCCTGTATTCTTTCCTGGGGGTGAGAGACACCCATGACTTGATATTCCTGCTGACAAGATACATGGATCTACATTGACGGCAGGCAGAGCCTTGAATGGGGAGGAGTCATGTGGACACCCATGCCACTTTCCACCTCCACTGGGTCCATAAGACATTCCACCGACTGCCCTGTGATCTTCCAGCACTTGGTGTCATTGCATGTGTTGCATAAGTCTGAAAAAAATTTACACACTCTTATTGGATATATGGGTTAATTTCGTACTTATGGACGTGGTCTGGACTGGGCTGGGATGTTTTCTTAATATACAATTATTCTTTTATAAAAAGCTTTTTTAGGACACATGAGTGTTTATGAATGTGCTTCTCTGGTCAACTCGAACTGACTCAGATACCATGAGGGCACAGGGTGGCTGTGTAGGGAAGGGGAGGAAAAGGGAACTTATAACAATGATGGATTTAGAACACACACACACACACACAGCCTAGGGGCCGAATAACAGAAATATGGGTAGAGGGACACAGAAGACAGTGTGTATAAAGATATTAATTTATATATAATTTAGTAAGGGTGTGAGGGTTGAGGAAAGAGGGAAAAAACAGGAGCTGATATCAAAGGGGTCAAGTAGAATGATAGTGTTTAGAAAATGATGGTGGCAGCATATGTACAAACTCGCTTGATCTAATTGATTTATGGATTGTTATATTATCTGTCAGAGCCCCCATTAAAATGTGTTCTTTTTTCGATAACAACATAAACTCACTGCCATGGAGTCAATTTTGACTCAGTATAGAACACCCCCTGTGGTTTCCTCGCTTGCAATTCTTTAAGGAAACAGAAAGCCTTTTCTTTCCGCTCCAGAGTGGCTGGTGGTTTCAACTATTGACTTTGAGGTTAGCAGGCACCATAGCACCATGATTCCTAAGGATGCTGATAGAAAGGAAGAACCTTGTGGAACATAATTTAAAATTCTTTAACTATCTAGACTTACTTAACTGGAAGAGTCCCAGAGACTATGTCCCTGAGTTACTCTTCAAACCTTGAATTGAAACTGTCCCCTGAAGTCATCTTTAAACTAAATAACAATTTAGCTCTTAAAAGATTGCATCCTTGAGTATTGCAGTCTTTAAAAATCAGCACAAATCTAAATGGGCTACAGATAATTCAAAATATATGTGAGAGGGTTGTGGCAGAGAGATTAAGTCAAAAGAAACAGCTAGAATAGAAAGAACAAGAATGTTAATTCAATATGAAGAGTGTGACCAATGTCACTGAACATTGTGTCCAGAAAGGGTTGAAATGGAACAGATTTTGCTTTGTATGTTTTCACATATCAAAATTAAATATTAGTAGAAAAAGAGAGAGACTCGCATCTGTTTGAGGCAGACTACCAAATACTGGGTTATATATAATGCTAAGTATTGAATATTATCCCATTTTCTTATGGCAAGTATGGAAAGCCAAGGATGGAGTGAGGCATTCACAGGGGAGGTGGCATTTGAATGATCCAGGAATATGGCTAAAGAAGATGCTCATTCCCGAGTGTTTCCACTGGGTTCACAAACACATCAGCAAATGAATGTCAAATAACCCGTCTCACCCTCTAACTCAGAGCTGTGCAACCGAACTCAATGAGATCTTCCTTGGCTGTGATGCACTACTTGCCCCAAGTTTCCCATCCAGCGCAGTTTAGTGAGAAAAATCTCACTGCTACCTGCAGGGGGGGAGCCTCGGCACTGGCATCTCAGAAAATGGAGCATAATCAGAACAGAAATGTGACCCTACCTCTCATGCTAAAACGCTGCTAACTGCAATATCTAAACCACCACACAACCAGCCACTTCTCAGGAGAAAGGCTGAAAGTTAGTCTCAGAAACCTACAGGGGAAGTTCTACCCTGTCTTATAGGGTTATTATGAGTCAGTATCAACTCTATGGCAGTAAATTTGCATTTGGGGGGGCCGTTCTAAGGAGCTCTGGGTCACATACCCTGATCAATCCAACTGGCAGCTGCATCAGCTGGCTAAGGCTTCAAAAGACTGAGTAGGTAACCCAGAGCTCAGTGATGTTGGCAGAAACTTGTGGGGGGTCAGAAGGACTTGAGGTGATGGTGTCCTTCTCAGTGGCCTCAGATAATCTTCTCCCCGGTCTGGGCATCAGCATCTTCTTTGCAAAATGGGATGATTGCATTAGAGAACCACTAAACTCCTACATACCTGAGCAACCAGGAAGCAATTGTGAATCCTGGAGAGGAGCAAAGACTATGCTGGTGTCTCTGCAAATCTTGGGAAGCCTGGATCCGATGCGGCTGGAACTGTCCACTGCGAGGCACCAAGAATCCCGAGAGCTGTAGTTCAGGTCTCCCCCTTGCCTGTGTACCATGGAAGATTTAATAAATGTTCTCCTCATGCTAGGATCCTTGGTGGCAAAGTGGCAAAATCCCTTCACATTGGCCTGTTAACTGCAGGGTTGGCAGTTCAAACGCACCTGCTGCATTCCTGTAGGAAGGGCAGCTTTCAACTCCCACAAAGAATTGTTGTTTCAGAAATCCACAAGGACAGTTGTATCCTGTAACTATGAGTCAGAACTGGCACAATAGCAGGGCGTGAGTGAGCTTTAAACTACATTTGAGACTGTGGTCTAATTTGAATTCCCCTACCTGTCCATTGGGTGTCATGGGAAGAGAGTAGATAGGAGAAAAAAGGGTAGGAGGCAGTGAGGGAGGAGCATAGAATGTACTGGAGTAACACATTCTGGCAGAAAATTGTGTGTATGTGTGTGTGTGTGCGTGTTCTATTGTAAATCACACAGATTATTGGTGAGGGAGGGAAATGAAAAAGTAAATATCCATGAAAAAGAAAAATTTTTTTCTTTGGTGATTTTCCTTTTGTTGAGCTAAGGGATGGAGAATGTACTGCATGGGCGTGACCAGCCACTGGACCGGTGTGCTGTTAACACACCCTCCTGCCTTTGCATGCTGGGGGCCTCTCTGTAAACAGAAATGACTTGTGACTTCTGATTTCCTGGGGCTCTAAAGAGAACCCGAGAATAGAAGTTCTAAATCGTGAACAAAGGAGAGACAAAGGGTTAATGAGAGGACAGAAGTTTGAAGTTTCATTGGATGAACACAGCGCCAGCATCCAACAAACATGCCAAAGGCTGAACTCTGCCCGGAAGTAATGAATGAGCACTGCCTTTAGCCCGTGTCCTCACTCTCCCAGTCTCCTGCACTCCAAGCCAGCCTCACTAAGAGTAGTCAAAGGTGACATGGTGGTCCTTTCATCTCTCTCTGACCCCTCACGCTGCCTTCACCTCTATCCAAGTTGCTTCATCCTTCCCCCTTCTCCCTGATCTTCCTCGTGGAAAGATCTAATTCATAGTAACTGGTAAAAGTCAGTTAGCACACAAGAAAGAAGACATCTCCTTCCTCAGCCTATGCTGCCGAAAAGGAAACTCGGGCTTGAGCTCATTTGCCCAACTGTCAAAGGTCCCATCACGGGCAGGGCCATGATGTGAAAATTCAAGCAAGCAGCCCCAGAGCCAGAGCTCCCAACCTTCATCCACTGCAGTTCAAGGTCATGGGGTAAAGTGGAGAAAAGCTAACCAGAAACTGGGAGTCAATGTAGATACCCAAGGCTTACTTGCCAGGGCACTCACTCACTGCCATTGAGTCAATGCTGACTCATAACAACCCTATAGGACAGGGTAGAATTCCCCTGTGAGTTACTGAGGATGTATCTCTTTACAGGAATAGAAAGCCCCATCTTTCCCTTGTGGAGTTGCTAGTGGTTTTAAACTGTTGCACAAAGCATAACCATGACACCATCAGGACTCCAAAACATGCCAGGGCAATCAATGGTTCTGTGAGATCTCTCAGGATAGAGATATACGTTGCTCCTTGGCTACACATGAGAAAGCATTCAACTCCAAGCCTAGTTTGTGATCCAAGTGAGTTTTATGAGAATTAGAAGAAGTTTCAGGTTTATAAAGGCACCTGCAGGGCTCTTCAGAAATGTGCATCTCCTTAGAAGCTTCCCTGAAAGTCACGAGGTCTGCTCTCTGCTCCTGCCTTTTAAATTACTCCCAGAGGTGGGGCGTGCTGGTGACCCTGGTTGAACTCATTGGCTGAACTGAATTCACCTGGCCTTGGTGGGCCAATTCAGGTGCAGAACACACCCAGGTGTACCTCCCCTTCCTGGCTGGGAACCTGAGCCTTTGCGCATGCGCAGTGTACCACTCGTTCATGGGACAAAGGCTCAGACTGCTGACCATGCGTAATGGATGCCTCAGTCCCTAAGCTAAACTAGCAGTTCCAAAACCCCACTACTTTGGCAGGAACACATCCTTACCACGAAGAATCCTGGTGGCCCAATGGCTAAGCACTTGGGCTTTAGACCGCGGTCAGTAGCTATACATGAGGAAAAGGTCTTGCCATTGTTAACATTCCACCCCACTGCCATCAAATGCAAAGGACCTCTGGTGACATAGCGGGCTACTCACAGAGCTACTAAATGCAAAGTCAACAGTTCTAACCCACCAGCTTCACTGTGGGAGAAAGATGAAGCTATCTATTCCTATAGAGACATAATATCTCAGAAACCTATAGGGAAAATTCTACCCTGCCATGGACTACTAAACGAACAACCTAATCTGTGTTGGAAGAAGTCAGGCCAGAGTGCCCTTGACAGGATATATGGCAAGATTTTGCCTTCCAAATATGTTGGACATATTGCCTGGAGAAGGACATCCTGCTTGGTAAAGTGGAGGGGCAGCACAAAAGAGGAAGGCCCTCAATGAGCTGGATTGACACCGTGGCTGCATCAATGGACTCAGGCAGAGAACAAATGTGATGATGGTGCAGGACCTGGAAGTGTTTGGTTCTGTTGTGCATAGGGTCACTTTGGGTCAGAAACCACTCAATGGCACCCGACAGCAACAACAACAAGTATATAAGGTCATCATGAGTTGGAATCAACTCGATAGAAAGTGGGCTTTGGGTCTGTCATGGAACCAACCCTGGCTCATAGCGACCCAATCATGGGATTCTGAGGCTGTAAATCTTCATGGGAGCAGAGGGCCTCATCTGTCTCCTGCGGAGCAGCTGGTAGGTGTGAACCCCTGACTTTGCAGTTGACAGTCCAACACTTCCCTTAAAGTACCCCCCGGCGCTCCTTTGGTAACGATGACAGACTAGGAAACCCAATGGGGACATTTCTACTCTGTCACATGAAGGCATCCTATGTAGAATGGGCTCAACGGGAACTAACACCAACCCCACCACTTTTAACACCATCCCAACCTTACAGACTGTGCTAGGCTCTTGAAGGAATTGACTTTTTGCACTCCCACTGAGCGAGCTATGAGCATGCATGCCAACACGTAACTTCCGGTCCTGAACTAGGGATCAGCTGCACATGTAAGGATGTGCTTCTTAGGTGGAAGGAAGTCAAGAGAGGGGATCTGGAAGCAGGAAAAGCCAGGAAGCAGGAGTCACTTAGGCAGACCCCTTTCCTAAACCAACTTAATTAGCATATCACAGATCCTGGCTCAGAGGTGATGTTCAAAGAAGAATTGTTGACTGAATACACAAGGGAAGGAAGAGAATAAGTGAACACAGAAATGTGCTAATGACCAAATTGACTCACAGTTCCGACCCTGCTCTTCTTCTTCCAGGTTCTTCTCTAGTTGCTAATGGTATTTGCTCGACCTCTCACAAGCACAAAAGGAGCCCTGGTGGCCTAGCGGTTAGGCAGTGGGCTGCTAACCACCAAACTAGCAGTTCTAAATTAGCAGACATTCTGAAGGAGAACAACAAGCTGTCTGCTCCTTTAAAGAATTACAGTCTTGGGAATGCACAGTAGTAGCTCTACCCTGGCCCAAAAGGCTGCTCTGATTCTGACTCGACTGGACAGCAGTGAGTATGGGTTTGGTTTGGTTTTCACAGGTACCCCAATCCGTTGGTGGTCTTGGTAAATTGCACACACTGGTTCAGTGGACCTTGTGTAGGGCTTGAGAATTTGCACTTCTAACAAGCTCCTGATGTTGCTAGTCTGTGACCATATTTAGGGTGGCAAGGCTCTGGACTACCCGGGTCTTCCTGGTGGCTGCTGTCACAGTGCAAGTTCCCAAGAGTGCACCGCTACTCATTTCTTTGGAATGATTTGGACTGAGTTTTCCCAGCCATTTCATCAAGGTTTTTGGCTATTTGTTCCATGACACTGAAAAGTTTGGACCTGACATATGCAGCTCAGGCTGTATTATCTATCTTCTCTGCCCTCTTGGATTGGAGATGGTTCACCTATGAAGCGATGAGGGTAAGAAGGGTTGGGTGTCCCCGGGTAATGTGAACAGTTAGCACGCTCAACCACTGCTGATTAAAAGCTTTTCGGTTCAAATCCAAGGCCCCTCAGGAGAAAGGCCTGCTGATTGACATCTGAACGACCAGCCTTTGAAAGCTCTGTGGGGTCCCGTGGTGCTGACCCACAAGTCGTCACCGTGAGTTGGAATGGACTCCTCAGAAATGGGTTTAGTAAGCAGCACAAAGAGGAAACTCCTTGGTGAACTGGAGGCCACGGTAGCTGAAACCATGGGCTCCAACATACTACCCCTGAGGCTGGCAAAGGACCGGGCAGTGCTTCCTTGTGTTGCAAAGAAGGTCCCTGTGATGTCAGAATGACTGGACAGCACTAACAACAACACAGGATGTCAGGACCCTTCACATCCCCAGACCACTGACCAGGTTCAAAGACCCGCATGCGAGTATAGTTTCACAGTTAGACGTGTTTAGAAAAAATAATGTTTGCAAAAGTAAAATCTTGGTTTGCATTGCACTATCAGTAGAACTCTTAAGGTCCACCGGAACCTCTTTAGGGTCCCCTCCACTTGCTCACCAACGATAAGTCGATTCTGACTCATATTGATCCTACAGGAGAGGTTAAAATTTCTCCTGTGGGTATTTCTGAAACTGTAGCTCCTTATGGGAATAGAAAGCCTCCTCTTTCTCTGCAGCTGGTGGGTTCAAACTGCCAACCTTGTCTTTAGCAGCTCAGGACTGACTTGTATCTCTATGAAACCAAAATCTACCTCACTGCCAGGGAGGTGATGCTGACTCATAGTGACCCTATGAGGCAGAGTAGATCTGTCCCTGTGAGTTTCTGAGACTGTAACTCTTTATAGGAGTAGACAGACTCTTCTTCCCACGGAGTGGCTGGTGGTTTCAAAGTGCTGACTTTGGTGTTAGCAGCCCAACATGCAAACCCTATGCCACCAAAGCACCTTTTGTACCCCTATAAGTAGATAAATATTTCTCTTATATCTGTGTTTCAACCAAAGGTATGGCTATAAAGGAAAAAAAGGCCATGAGTGTCAAGAATGATTTGAAAATGTGGAGTTCTTTTGGGAAAGGATAGATATATATATTTGTGTATATAAATAGAATTCTGACGGCAAGAGTGGTCAGGAGTTGGACTGTTAATCTCAAGGTCAGCAGTTTGAATGACCAACCGCTCCTCTGGAGAAAGAGGAGATTTTCTACTCCTCTAAAGAATCACAGTCTCAGAAACCAACGGGGGCCATTTTACTCAGTCCCATGGGCCTGTGAGTTGGAATGGACTGGATGGCAGTGAGGGCATGTAAATATGCAAACACCCACCTCGGACATAGGATTTGACCTGCTCCCTCAGCCCCGTGAGCATCTGCATCTGCAGCCATGGACTTGGCCTTCTGTGAAGAACCCATTAATGCACCGCCACAAAGAGAACGAGTTTCCTCTGTGTCAGTCCATTACCCTGCCAACGTTCAGGATGGAGCCAACACCCTTGGTCTCCCAGAGAAATTGGCTCAACATCCCCCTGATGTGGTTGCATGACATAGGCCACTCATGCAATGCACTGCATGTGCTCTATTTAATGCACTATCACCAACAAGTCTACATGGGTGGTAACTCTGAAAACCTTGCCCAAACAGCTGGCTTCACCAAAGTATATGGAATCATGTGGAGTCGTTGACCAGTTCGACTCTGCACTGGCTGTACGTTGGCATTGCCAAGGGGGCTTTCTCACTGACCATGACCTGAATCCTGCTTCCACTAAGCCTTGCTTCATTGGTCTTGGATGGGGCCAGTCCAATGGGAGCCTTGAAAGCTCCTAAGGGATTCCAAAGTATGACCAAGGGTGAACACTACTGCTTTTGGCCATCACATCCGGGAAGGCCCTTGGGACTTTGCCACTCAAAGTATGATAGGTCAAGGAACCAGCAACATCAGCATTAGCTTCTCCCACGCTAATGCCATCGAGTTGATGCTGACTCATAGTGACCCTACAGGACAGGGTAGAACTGCCCTTGTGGGTTTCCCAGACTGTCACTCTTGCCCGGATTCTACAGCCTCATATTTCTCCCAAGGAGTGGCTGGTGGTTTAGGACTACTGTCCTTGTGGTTAACAGCCCAAGAGTACCAGGGCCTCTAGAACTGCTGGATCCTAGACCCCACCCTGAACCCACAAAATCAGAATCTGCCCCCCAGCCCGATTTCCAGGAACCTGGGTAAGTGCATGCATGTGAAAGTTTAAGAAATACTTCCTTAGAAACCATTACTTTCCAGAACAAACTCCTCCTACCAGAGGTGCAGAAATGGAAGCCCATTAGGCCATGCTCACCTAGAAGCAATTTGAGGTCTCAGTGCTCCTATATCCTGGCTGTCATCCAGATTTCCTTATTCTCACCTGGACTGTTGTCACTGCAGCAGGTATTGGTCAGTCTTCAGCACGAACAGCCCCAAATTAGGTCTAGAGACACAGCTCCCATTTCAGAGTAGTACAATCCACAGTTTACTGTAGGGTTTCTGGCTTTTACTGGCTTGGGGTAGGGTCTAGTGGGAAACGCACCTTAGCAAGAGCCATTATGTATTATGGATGTGCACAATGAGTTTGTCTTGAGGCATATTTATGTCTGATGTTGTTATGTATTTCCCTTTCTATCCCATGCAACGTTATTTTTTTGAAAATTTATATTTGCTTTTAATTACCCAGACTTATAAGTGATTTATAGCTAGGTCTGATCGATTGGAATCAGATGACCACGCCTGGATTAACCCTGGGTCCTGGTGACCATTAGGCACTTCTTTCCATGAATGATATTTTCACCTGAGTGAATGCATTCACGACTTTTCTTCTCTTAAGATAAATAAGCAGGTGGGTATCATTTTGCTATGCTGGCACTTCCTTGTGCTGCTTTAAGTTCACCCAGCAATTTTTAAAAAGAGAAACATATTACAACTGTCACACACTTTATAATTTATGTCGAAAAATTTGGGGGAGAGCTAAATAGAGGACACCCGTGGTGCAGTCTTACTTACTGCTTGTTAGAAGGTACTGAAATTTTATATACATAAACACTAGAAACCAGGAGAGAGGAAATGGTGGTTCCATGGCAGAATTCTCACTAGCCATGCAGGAAATTTGGGTTTGATTCTTGGCCAGTGCGCCTCCTGTTACAGCTACCACCTAACTGCTAGTGGAGGCTGGCATATTGCTATGAAGCTGAACAGATTTTAGCGAGGTTTTCTGCCTAAAGACAGACTAGGAGAAAAGGCCTGGTGAACTCCTTCAAGCCATCAGCCACTGAAAACCCCCCAGCTGACAAGGGGTCAAATCTACAACCCATTGAAGGAATTGGGCAGAACCAGTGGGCATTGAGTTCTGTAGCGCATGGAGTCCGCATGAGTCAGGAGCTGGCTGACTTGAAGGCAATTGTCCACAGCACTCTCTAGGAAGGCAGTGGTCGGAGCACATAGGCGTCCTTCATGTGGCCCCATGATCATCAAGCCTTAAGTCATGCAACCAACTCTGGGAAATGAAAGATGCCCGGGGTACCAGGGATATTTGAAGGACCTGGTGTAAATTGGTTCAGCCCGAGGGAGTTCTGGAAACCACCGAGGTAAGCTTCCTGCTGATACCACTAATTTAGCTCCAGTGCGAGTGGATGGGTGTCTGCGCATGTACCCAGCCACCATTAGTGCGTTTTGTTGTTGTTGTTGTTGTTGTTGTTGTTGTTGTTGTTGTTGTTGCCGTTCACGTCCGTAGAGTCGATGCCGATTCACAGTGACCCTATATGACAGGGTAGAATTCCCCCTGTGAGTTTCTCACACTGCGACTCTTTACGGGAGTAAAAAAGCCTCATCTTTCTCTTGAGGAGTGGCTGGTGGTTTTGAATGGTTGATCTTGCCATTAGTCCATTGCGTAACCAGGTGCTGTCAATTTGGTTCCAACTCATGGCCACTCTATGTACAGCAGAACAAAACAACACACTGCCTTGGGCATTTCTCACAGTCATTCCTACATTTGAGCCACTGTGTCAACCCATCTTGTGGAGGTTTGTCCTCCTTTTGGCTTGACCAAGCATGCTGCCCAACTCCAGGGACTGGTCCCTCTTGATAACACCCAAAGTACAAGAATCCAAATGTCACCATCCTCGCTTCTGAGAATCAATCTGGCTGTAGTTCTTTCAACATAGATTTGTTTGTTCTCCTAGAAGTTCCTTGGTTTATTCAATATTCCTCACCAGGACCATATTTAAAATGCATCAATTCTTCTCGTGGGACTTCCTTATGCATTTTCCAGCTTCCACATGAAAATAACCATGCCTTGGGATAGGATATTCCTGAGTTTTTAAGGTGGCAAAGTCACCTTGGTTCAAAAAAATGTTTAAAAGGCCTTTTGCAGCAAATTCACTGAAAGCAATTTATCCAGTGATTTCTTTACAGATATTTCTATGAGCGTTGGTTGTGGATGAGTCCAAGTAAGATGAAATGCTTCATCATTTAAATCTTTTCTCTGTTTATCATGTTGCTTATTGGTTCAGTTGTGAGGATTCTTATTCTTTTAACTTCAAGTTGTAATCCATACTGAAGACTATCATCTTTGAACTTCATCAGTAAGTGCTTCAACTCCTCTTCCCTTGCAGCAAGCAAGGCTGGTCGCCTGCATATCTCAGGCTGTTCTCAAATCTTCCTGCAATCCTGAAGTCTCCAATTCAGCCATTCAAAACTCAAAACAGCTCAATGCCATGGAATTCAAGTCAATTCTGACTCGAGCAACACTGTAGGCCAGGGAAGAACCTCCCGGAAGGTTTCCAAGGCTGTAATCTTTGTGGCAGCACATGGTCACATCTTTCTCACTCGGGATAGCTGGTGAATTCCAAGTGTTGCTCTTTCAGTTAACAGTGAAGTGCTTACACATTGCCCTACCTGGATTCCAAGTGTGAGCTAGCAGCCACAATTTTCTTCTGAGACCAAAGGGGTTGTTAGGTGTGAATTCTCGACCAAGGGTGGTCCAGCAGACCTGCTCAGTATTCGCCCAGGTGCAAAATCCATCAAGAAGATGCATTGTCATAATTTTTAATCACATAACACACCCAGGTGTAGCAGCAACCCAGCTTTGTAATATCACCCTGGTTTTGATAAATATGTCCCATTCCTTGATAACGCTTCCAAATCCTTTAATATCCTGCAGCTCAGTCCCTGATGTCTGGCTGTAACAAAATGTGTGAAGGGAGACCATATGTCAATAAACTCTCCCCGTCTGCCTCAACTCAGCGCATAATCAGCTCCAAGGTAAAATGCATGGTAAGTCAGTTATGCGCTGGCGGGGAGGGCAAGGGGCCCCTTTCCGGTTTGTCTTCTGATGAAGCTGACCAAAAGGACTTCTTATTTCAGCCTATTAGGAGAGTGAGAGTTGCCCCCCCTCCCTCGCCATTTTTCTTTTCTTTTCCCTTTTTGTCCCTTTCCCCTTGGAGGGACAGCCTGCTCTGCTATTCTGAAAGGGTTGTCTGTTTTATGCTGCGCTCTCCACTCCATTAAATCACCTTTCCTCACATTAAATACAGGTCTTCAGGGTGGTCACAGAGCTTTGCTCTGAGGGATAATGATATAATGAGGATGACGTGCATGAAAAATCATTTTTCAGCTCAATCCCAGGCAGACCACAGGAAAGCATGAAATGGGAAGGGGGAGAGGTGTACCTCACTTTAGACAAGAGCCAGGCTTCTCATGGGGGCAGTCTCTACCTGGAAGGCTGCAGAAGACTTCTTTACCTCACTCACTCATTCACTCATTCATTCAACCAGCTTGCTACTTACTTATTAAATGCCAGACCTTGGGGCTCTCTCACTGAACAAAAGAGACAAAAATACCCCTTCTGTCAAGAAGCTTCCATAAACAGAGGCATTCAAACACTTCCTAGAGAATGTGTTTAAAGTCCAATTTACACAAAAGCAGAAGAAGAGACTGATGCGAGGGGTTTCACACACACACACATGTTCATATATGACTCCCATTGCAGTGACAAAGTGTAGTACTCTTCCAGGAGACACTATTCATTGAAGTTAAATTGCTCCCCCAAAACCCCTGAGCTCTCTCTCTCTCTCTTTTTTCTTTCTTTCTGAGAGCAATTGCCCTTGGAAGGGATTAGCAGTGATCACTCTCTAGCACCTTAGTGTGAAATTATTTATTGGCTCCTTTTCCTGCCTAGATAGGAGGGGCCTCCAGGGCTGCTAAATGCCAGAAAATTCCCAAAAAAAGGCAGCAACAAGAGAGGCAGAGGACAATTGGGGCCAGTGTTTCTCATTTGAGTGGGGGGGGGCATTTGTTAAAGGTGCAGATTACACACACATACAGCACACACACACTTCCCTGTGACTCTCCAAGACTAACTTCATGGAAGCACCATCTTTCTGCCACAGGGCTGATGGTGGTATCAAATTACTGGCCTTTGGGATGTCAGCTCAACTTGTAACCACTATGCCACAAGGGCCCTTAGTCAATCTAACAGGTCTGACAAAATGTAGAGCCAGATATTATATGCTGAAAATGGATCACCACCACTACCATCACCAAAGGCTGGCTTTCTGGTGGGGTAAGGGGTAAGGGGTAAGGGGTAAGGGATAAGGGGTTAGGGGTTAGGGGTAAGGGGTAAGGGGTAAGGGGTTAGGGTTAGGGTTAGGGTTAGGGTTAGGGTTAGGGTTAGATAAAATTGATGTGTGACTTTACAGGGCCACTAGTAAGCCAGCATATATAAAAGACTTACTCCCTCCCCCAACAGAATGGCTTCTTTTCTCCAAGATTTCCCAAAACATGGCATGACCAGGAAAGACAACCTGTCCAAGTTCCTAAAGCCACCAAAGTGGAGACCGTTCCTCCCCTCCCCATCCCCGTCGTCTTTTTCCCACTTTGCAGGAGGACTCAGGAGCGGGAGAGCTGGTTTAAGACCCATTGTGACCGCTGCCTGCCTATCAGTTCATGGGGGGGACAATGAAAGAGAAATACCACCCCTTTTAAAGTCACCCCCCAACACGTGCACTAGGGCTGGCATGTCCTCTCCACCCCACAAGAAGGATCACTGGTCAGCAGCATTCTCTGCTTAAGGCAAGCAGCCCAAACACCTGGGGACACCCCCCGAGTCCCTCTTTGGGTCTATGTCACCTTTTTTTCCCAGGGATTGCATAATTGGAATAAACAAAACCCCCTGTCTGAGAAACCACAAGGTCTGATTTCTTTGCTAGACTAGCTTTTCCACATGCACCAGCCCACCTCAGACAAGTGCCAGCCACTTCTCCAGGTGCTGTTCACAACAGAGGATTGGGAGCCCTTCCAGAGAGAGGCCCAGAAAGCAGTCAATAGACCTGATGGTCAGCCAGCGGGCACTCCCCACTGGAGAGAAACTCTTTTTACCACTCCACGAATAATGTGGGACCCAAACTCCCAGTAAGGCCCCGAGGGCTTAGCCAGGTATCACCAGTTTCTCTTGCAGGGCATCCGCGGGACAGCTAGGAAACCTATGCATTTATCTAAAGTCAGTGAGAATTTTCAGGCACCTACAAGAGAATGTCTGTCTGCCTGTCTGCCTGCCTGCCTGCCTGCCTGCCTTTTTAGAGTGGCTGATGGAAGCCTGCGTTCTTTGTACCCCCAAGGACTCAGAGGCCCCCGAGAACAAGAGGGAAATAAGTATTGCCTTTATTACTCAGCCCGCCTCAGACATGAAAAAGAAATGGGAAGCATTTGAAGGGAACAAACTTCATGATTTGGTAGAAGTGTCTTAGTGGGTGTATCACAACACAGATGACCCTACCACGACAGAGACAAAGAAATAGCTAAAATACTAGGAATTGCCATGAGACACACCAGAGACTCAGGAAAAGAGATCATGGCCCACTCACGGAGAAACTGACCTGTGGCACCACCAAGCCCCGCGGAAGGAAGGATCCAGGTGCCTACTACAGAAGAGACAGACATTGGAAAAACCATTGCATTGAAAACCCCAGGAGAGACGGACAAACCTCCACTAGAGAGGACGGGCCTCGTCCTCGCCTAGAAAAACCCAAGCGAGAGACAATAACGCTTGAGGAAGCTGAAGGAATGTCTCAGGGCTCTGTTTCACTGGCCCCCAGGATTCCAAGTTGGGGGCCAGCCAGGAAATGTCTTGGAGGACACAGGGACCATCTTCTCAGGTTCAACAAAGAGAACGGACACATTGTCAAAGGAAAGATTGGAAAAACTGTCAACCTATGATTGCTTCCAAAGTACTCACACCAGAAGGTTTGCATGGAGATTGGGGGGCTTCCCAAGCCATCAAGGTAAAAAATGTCTCTCTGCCCTATGTCCCAGTTAGCCACATGGTTTTCATGGCACTGGCTCCCGGCTCGGCTGTTGAGCCAGTGAAACTCTTTTAGCAGGAGTTGAAGTGGCCATCAGCGGAAGGACAAAACCTCCACAGTGGGCTTCCCGTTTCAATACGAAGCCACCTATATCACCTCTTGGACATTATCATTGTCCTGGGCTCTGAATCGCCACCCCAGATCTAGAATGTGCCTGACATGTGCACATGGTTTGAATCAGGTTCGGGTTAACCCCTCTCGATCACTTAGTGACATGGGACACTAGACCATGGCATACCTTGACTTTCCAGATGAGAAAACTCACTCAAAAAGACACAGGTACTGACCCACAGGAACACAACTGGTTAACAACAAAGCCACATTTCCAACCAGTGTCTGGAGCCAGAGCTCAGAGCCCCATATGCCTGTACCCAGCTGAGCAGTCACCCTCTCCTGGACCCTCGAAAGATCTGAGCAGATCCTCCCCCCTCCGTGCCCCCCTCCCACGCCCGAATGTTTTTTCATAGGATGGCACTGAATCTACAGCTCTGGGAGTGGGACATATCTGATGGAGAACACGGAGCAGACAAAGGGGAAGGAGGGGAGAGTGGAGCACATCCTGGCCCACCAGGCCTTGAGGATGATGTTCCCACTCAGAGAAGACAGTCCACACAGAAGACCACATGGCCAGCCCAAGATGAGACACGACGTCCCTCAAAGACCCATAGCCCTAGAAGGGACAACACTGGAGACACAGTGCGGGAACGGATCCCGCCACACCGAGGCATAGCACTAAGGGGGTGCAGCAGAAGAGCAAGGAAGTGGAGCAACAAGGTCCCCAGGGAATGCCAAAGGAGGACTTTGGGGGCAGGACTTGGTACCCGCACAGACTGGACTGGAAAACACTGCTAAGGGCCAACAAACAGTCTGTGAACTAACTACGAGCTTTCTTTTCTTGATGAGTTGTGTTTTCTTTTATGGTCATTGGATTTTGCCTGTTTTCTTTCTTTTGGTGCTTGCTTTTGCTCTGTCTTGTGTTTGTGCATGTTATTACCTCTACTGTATGTCTAAAAAGAGATGCTGGATGCACAATCTGCAGGAGAGAAAAAAGGGACGAACGCTTCGGGGGAGGGCCACGGGAAAGAGGGAGTTGGGGGGAAAGGGAGTGATGTTAAGAAACCCAGAGACAAGGGAACAATAAGTGGATGCAAATCCGTGGTGAGGGCGATGTAGGAATCCTGGTAGGGCGTGATCAAGGGTGAAGGAACCAAGAGGATTTACTGAAACCCAAATGAAGACGGAGCATGGCAGTGGGCACAAGAAGGAAATGAAAGGGAATAGCAGAGCGACCTAGGAAGCACGGGCCAGTTATAGAGGTCTAAAGAAAGGTACGCACAGATGTAAATATATTTATCTTTGAGCATGGGGAAATACACCTATGTCCATATCTTTATAGGTTTCTTATTAAGGTAGCAGAAGGCCTTTGGGCCTCCACACAAGGACTCTCTCATTGCAAGAATACCTTGTTCTATTACATTGGCATTCTATGATGCTCACCTTCCCGACACGTTCCCTGAAGTCTAAGCGGTTGCATAAGCAAATGTGGTCAAGAAAGCTGATGGTGCCCTGCTATCAAAAGATATGGCGTCTGAGGTCTTAAAGGCCTGAAGGGTAAGCAAGCGGCCATGTAGCTCAGAAACAACAGAGCCCACATGGAATAAGCATACCAGCCTGTGTGATCACGAGGTTTCAAAGGGATCAGGCATCATCAGCACAAAAAATATCTCATTGCGAGTGAGCAGGGAATGCTGGGTAGAGAGCCAAAACCCATTTGCAGTACACTGGACATTCCCTTAAGTAAGGTCTTGGGGAAGAGACAAGCCTACACAGGGTACTAGACAGCAACAGTGAAACACAACTTTCCTCTAGCTCCTCAATGCTTCCTCTCCCCTCACTATCAAGATCCCAATTATAACTTACAAATCTGACTAGACCGGAGAATGTACACTGGGGCAGATAGGAACTAGAAACACAGGGAATTCAAGGTGGATGAACCCTTTAGGACCAGTGTTATGAATGGGGATGCTGAGAGGGTGGAGGGAGGGTAGGCTGGCACCAGGGAACCGATGACAAGGATCTACATAAAACCTCAAAAGAAAAGGGGGTGAAGGGGAACATCAGACAGTGCAAGATATGACAAAATAATAATTAGTAAATGATGAAGGATTTATGAGGAGGGGTAGTGAGAATGGGGGTAGGGGGAATGAGGAGCTGAGGCCAGGGGCTTGGGTGGAGAGAAGATATTTTGAGAATAATGAGGGCAATGAATGTACAAATGTGCCTTACATCAGTGATGTTTGCACGTATTGTGGTTATTGTTGTATGAGCCCCTATAAAAGGAGAGAAAAAAAAGACCCTGGCAGAGGGCTGATGCTAGGATGATCTCAGGCTGGATTAGACCAGCAAAAGCAGGTGCTGCAGTCGCCTCACCCTGTGTCAGGCATGAAGCTTAGGGTCCACAGCCCTGGCAGCTGGACAGTGAGAGAGGCAGGGCTCTGAGGTCATTCCACGGGGTAATGGCCCTCCGGTTCCTGCTGGGCCCACCCTCCTGGGTAGTCCTGCTGTCTGGGGCACCTCTTTCACGGAGCCCACACCAGGGGAGCTCTTCAACTCATGGGGGATTGGCAGGAAGCCTCTGCTCATGCACACACACCACCACCTAGCTGGAAGACCTCGGTGAACAAAGCCTGAGGCAGACAACAAGCCCACTAACTGATCCTGTGAGAGATATAATCAGGATCCAGAAACCGGCAACTGGGAGTAAGGGGCAGCATACTTGGGTCCCAGCCCCTCCCACTGCCCTCTGCAAGGAGTGACATTCCAAAGCACATTGTTTTCCAAAGGCACTGTCAGGACTTTGGAATGGGCAGCTCATTTGTGGACATGCATACTATGTCATCCAGACATACTACCTCCTCTGATCCTGTCAGCCGAGACTAAAAACCCTTCCAAGCAGAAAGCCATGCATCTGAACAGTATCCACCAGCCACTCATGTCCACTCCTGCTTCCTCCAAAGAGCTTTCCTGGGTTGGTCAGATCTCTCTGGGGACAGATATCCCTCGGTCCTTGGTTCTGCATGAGAAAGAATTCACGCCAAAGCCTGGTTTGTGATCCAAGTGAGGTTTAGGAGAGTTAGGGATGTGTGGTGGGCAACCCTGGTCGATCCTAGTGGCTGAATTGAATATACTTGGCCTAGGTGGGTCGATGCAGGTGCAGCGCCCACCCAGGTGGACCTGCCCTTCCTGGCCGGAAACCTGGACCTCTGAGCACACACAGTGTGCCACTCCTTCCTGGGCAGCTAACTGGGCCCTCTGAGCATTTGTAATGGACACCCCAGTCCCTATGCTAGCTACCTAACATTTCCACCCAAATCTTTGGGGTACTGGGCGACGACATCTCTAGCTACTTCCTGCTGGGAGGGGTTGTCCATTCAGCGCTAGGATGGATAAGTTTGAAGTGTTCCCGGAGATGGTGGTCCTGGAGCTGGCACACTTGGATTAGGGGCTTTGGTAACTTGAGAACTTCTGGAAAAACCAACAAACGCACAAAAGGGTGAACAGTTTAACTGAGACAAGGCTAGAATTGTGAGGTGGGAGTGCCCTTGAAAGTAGGTGAGTATCACAGGAAGTAAGTAAAAATCTTAGAATTATCAGGCGTGTGTGTTTGTTCATTCTAAGTACCGGCACGGGGGTAAAAGCATTCACAATTTCCCCTAGGGGGGTCAAGGGTTTGGGCACTACTGGGTGCAGTGGGATCACCAATTCACTTATGATCCTAAGGCATTGGCCCCTCTGATAAGAACCATCCTTCTTTTTAACCCTATAACGCCTCACTTTTAAATTTTTGGGCAAAAAAATTTCGTTTTGATTCATTTCTTTCATAGTTATCAATATATATACACATTTATATTCATTTCATTAAATGTTAGGGAAAGGTCATGCTCGGCGTTATAGGGTTAAATTGTAATATTGGGATGCAACAGGCGGAGTCAACAATGATCCAAAGAAGAGTAACTGCCTGTGTCATTTTTAATTTTCTCGGGTTCCATTTGAGTAAAAGGCTTGTAAGTTACCTGGGGACCAAATGTCCCTGGTGCCTCTACTAGGGGTAGAATGTTCAGGGAGGGTTCAGGGCTGGGAGAATAGTGACCTGGAGTCCAGGATCCCTTAGGGCAGGAGTCCTCAAATTGTTTACACAGGGGGCCAGTTCATTGTCTCTCCGACCGTTGGAGGACCAGACTATGGTTTTCAAAAAAACCTATGAAAAAATTCCTATGCACACTGCACGAGTCGGCTGCTAAGCAGGACAGGCAGTGGCAGCAAAAACACCCCGAGGGTGGGATAAATGACATCGCACCACATGTGCCCCATGGACCACAGTTTGAGGACGCCTGCCTTAGGGGTTCCTGGGTGCACTGGGGATGAAGGTCTCCTACTGCTCCTCGAGAGGAGAAATGCTCTAAGTTCTGGCATCTCCGCCCACTTTCCCCGCAAATCTACCGAACTGTCCCCGGTGAATCACGGTTGGAAGGGAAAGCGTACCATTCTCTGCCCACCATTCTCTTTTCTCAAAACAATACTGTGGCCAAATAGAGTTGCAAAGTGAATCTATCAGCTTTTGTTTGCCCAGCCTCTCTGTATCAACTCTATCCCAATTGGACACGATTCATGCAAGGGTGCAATTCCTCAGCATCAAGCTGCTAAGTCCCATCTAGAAAGCACAAAACAAGGAGGCGATTGACAGCTTGCTGCCTCCAGGTCAATAACCCCCACTTGAGAGCGTACCCCTGGGTTGCCCTGAATCTCATGCCTCAGCCCGAGGGAAGGGGTCAAGGACCAGTCGCCGAGGGCGACCTTTAGGTCCAACCATTTTTCTGGACAACAAGGTAGGAGGAACACTGCTTGGGATGGCCCCAAGGCCCTCCAAGACGCCTGCTGGTGGGGCTGATGCTCAAATCTCTGAAGGGAAGGGACACGTGGCAGCTCAGGGAACCTTAAGGGAAATTGGAATTTCTGGCTGGAACATCATGGCAGAGGAGCTGTGTATTAAGTAAGAGCTGTCCCCAAAAGTGCCTGAAGCAGCATCGCTGAAAGCCTAAAGGTAACAGTGACTCCACCTAGGCTTCCGAACGCCATTGGCCTAAGCCTGGGCCACGGAAAACCAGCCTGTAACAAAGAACAAACCACATCTGGAAGAACACTAGCCCTATAACGCCTCAAGTTTTAAATTTAGGAAATATTTTTTTTGGTTTTTATTCTTTACTTTCATAGTTATCAATATATATGGCATTCAAAATATATTTTAAAAGCATAAAATTTTCAGTGTTTTTGAAATGTGACCAAATTGTCACTTTTATAATTTGGGTACCAGATACGTTTTCATTAAGAATTATGACAATTTTGTGCTTGGCGTTATAGGGCTGGAGCAGCTTGTTTGAAAAACCAGGAGAAAGGCAAAGGGAATGAAGGGGAAAAGGGAAACTTTTGGCTCCCAGGACCAGGCAGGGCTAATTCCCAGGCCTCTTCACCCAGTTCCCTAGGCAGCGCCCTTCCACATGTTTGGACTGGTGGGTGCCATCTTGGCCATGGTCACAGACCCTGTTACCTCTCGGCTACAATGGCGACTGTGTAGGATCTCTGGGAAAAGCTGAAACAGCTTTGACAAGAGTGAAGCCATTTGGGGCTGACAGAAGCCACCATGAAAAGAAAATAAAGTAGCTAGGAATTGTAAGTCATCTAGCTGATATTGGGGAGGTAGGCTGTGCAGATGTCACCCAAGGGAATGTCACAAAGGAAATGGATGTTCAGAAGGCTTGCGAGAACGACCAGAGCAGTTTTGGTTCAACTAAGAATGGCTAACCCTAATACCCCGCTTCTCACTCGCCTAGTCCTGAGGAAGTATCCATGTACCTACTATACAAAACAGTGACATTGGAAAAATCAGTGCCTTGAAAACCCCAGGAGAGGTGGATGAGCCACCACTAGAGAGAACGGGCCTAGTCCTCGCCTAGAAAAATCGAAGCTACAGACAATAATGCTTGAAGCTGAATAAAGGTGTCCAGGCTCTGTTTCACTTGACCCCAAAGAGCCCATGCTCACTCTCCATGAAGGAAGCCAGCCAGTAAATTTCGAGGTGGACAAAGGGGTCACCTTCTTGGTTTCAGAAAAGACTACAGGTGCCTTGTCAAAAGGAAAGGCTTTCATTACAGGGGCCCCAGGGCAGACCCAAGCACATCCATGGACAACGGCCAGAATAACAGATTTAGCACAAGAGACAGTTACACGCTCCTTCTTGGTAATGCCTCAATGCCCCTTTCCCCTAATTGATCGTGACTTATTATGAAAAATGGCAGCCATAATTACTTTCTCATCTGATACAACCACCAAAACCCTTGAACTTGAAAAGCCAAAAGTTTTGCTCACCGCTCCAATGTCAGAGTGATATGTGTTTTATCAAGGAGCAGAAGAGACCTCCTCAAAGGAACTTCTTGATAAATGGCTAAAAGATATTCCTTTTGTTTGGGCAGTGAACAACCTGCCAGACCTTTCTGAAAATCAGGTGCCTGGGGTCGTACAACTTCTGAGCTCAGCTACACTGGTGTGTCAAGCTAACCCTACTCCCTGGATAGCAAAGGTGGGTATTTCTGTTCCCATTTGCAGACTAAAGAGGACAGGCATTTTGGTCTTCTGCAAGTCCACATGGAATGCTCCCCTGCTGCCCATGCAGAAGCCGGGAACTGAGGACTTCCAACCGGTGCAGGATCTCAGAGAGGTAAATGAGAGGACAGAAACTGGCCACCCCACGTACCAAACCCCGAGACCCTCCTGAGTACTATCCTGTCAAACTGAATTTGTTATACTGTTTTGGACTTAAAGGATGCTTTGTTCTCCATACCCGTGTCCCCTGCACAACAACCCAGTGAAGACTTACAGGAACACAAGGACGAACACCCCCAATCCACCTTGCTCCAGTATGCAGATGACCTCCTCCTGGCCTCCGAAACCCTGGAGGAATGCCAACGGGCTACCAAGGACCTGATAATAGTCCTTGGCCCATTGGGGTACAGGGTATCTGCAAGAAAGGCTCAACTGTGTGTCCATAAAGCTGTATACCTAGGCTACCAACTGGAGGAGGGAAAACAGACATTGTCCCCCAGCCGCACTGAGTCGATCCCCAAAATCCCAGTCCCTGAGACTAAGAGGCAGGTGCAAGAGTTTCTAGGAGCTGTGGGGTACTGTCCATTGTGGAATTTGGGATTTGCAAAAATAACGAAACCCCTATATGCAAGTACTGGGGAAAGAAAGGAAAAAGAACTTAAATGGACTGAAGTAGAACAAGCGTTTGAATCCTTTAAAAAGTCGCTCATATGGGCAACCTCTCTTGCCCTACTAGACATAGTAAAGCCCTTCCAATTGTCTATGTGAGGCCAGAGGCACAGCAAAAGAAGTGCTAACTGAGAACTTGCAGCCATGGAAGAGACCTGTGGCCTATCTTTCAAAGAAACTGGACTCTGTAGCTGCAGGATGGCCGAGCTGCATGCGAGCTGAGGCTGCCACGGCCATCCTAGTCATAGAAGCTAGGAAGCTTACACTGGGACAGGATATTGCTGTGGTAGGGGGACCTATGGTTGAACCACTCCTAACCAGTCCCCCGGACCGGTGGATCTCGAATGCCAGGACTATACCACAAATCCCCAAGGTCGTGGCTCTGACCATGCCATCCCCAGTGTTACAGCCACAACCTACATACTCAGAAAATGATCTAAAGATAAGCCAAGAGCTGGCCTGCCAAAAAGACTGGGAGCATCCAGGGTGGCTGCTCCATCCTGATGGAAGAAGATTCATGCCAGAAGCTCTGGGAGAGATCTGATTCAAGGACTACATGAAGGTATGCATTTGGGATCCTCTCTAAACTGTCTCAGTTGCTTCTCAGGCACTTTTACATACCCAGGCTTGGACACTGGGTGGCAGATGTCACCCACCGTTGATTGCACTGTGCTCGGGTAAACAACCCCAGAAAGAAAAGGAGCAACCCCAACCACGAGCTCGAGGTAGTAGTCCTGGAGAATTCTGGGAGGTGGACTTTATGGATATGAAACTTAGAAAGTATGGCTACCGACGTTTGCTGGTGTTCGTAGACGCCTATTCTGGATGGGTGGAAGCCTTCCCAACAAAGAAGGAAACTGCTGCCACTGTGTGTAAATTATTAGTAACTAAAATTGTCCCTAGATTTGGCCTTCCCATTACCTTGGGGTCCAACAATGGCCCAACATTTATTGCTCAAATTACTAAAGTCTTAGCAATGCTTCTAAATATTAACTGGAAGTTCTACCGGGCTTAAAGGCCCCAAAGTTCAGGGTAAGTAGAAAAAATAAACAGAACCCTAAAGGAATTGTTCGTTAAGTTGCATTTAGGACCTGGCGAGACCTGGGTTGATCCTTACTTTACCTTTTGCCCTATTTCAAGTCCGATGCAATCCCTATGTGAAAAGCATGACCCCATTTGAATTTATGTTTGGCAGACCTTCCCCAAATCCTCCCAAGATTGAGGGAAGTAGAAATAATGGAAGTCACTAATCGTTCCCTCATCGAGTGCCTGCAGGCTGTGCAACAGGTGAGAGACAAATCATCTGCTCTGACACCTTCATTTTGGGCCTAACCAAGGGAAAGGGAACTGGCAGCCAACAACGTGCAACCAGGAAACTGGACATGGGTAAAGTAGCACCAACCTGACACCTTAGAACCTAGGTGGACTGGCCCATACCAGGTGATACTTACAACACCAACTGCTGTTAAAATAGTGGGGAGGGGGCCGTGGATTCATCAGTCATAAGTAAAAAAAAAAGCCCTCCCTGAGCATATCCTGAAAAGATGGACACCCAGAAAGACGGAAAATCCCTCAAAATTAAGGCTTTACAGAATTAATTGTTTTTCTCCGAGTATTGCTGACAGCACCCACTGTTTCCCCCAAGCACAAACACATCTGTGGACTGCTATTCTAACCTCCAGCAGTGAATATGTACCCTCTTATACTGGGTATGACCCCCTGTTTTCATTTTGATTTGTTTGATTTGATAGGAAAAAATGGCATTCTGGATCCTTTAAAGGTAAAGGGCACAATGGGACCTATACTGGAGTCCCGTCCTATGGGTGCAGAATACCCTCTATAGAAAGAAGGCTCCAAACAAACCATTTCTATATATGCCAGGCTCATGGACTCCCTAACTGCCAAGGGGAGGGACATTACCATTGTGCAGCTTGGGGTTGTGAAACTATCATTTTCAGGGTGGAAACTTGTTAAAGGCGACCCTATTATTTTTTACAAGAATGAGACTCAAGTCGGCAGGGTTTGATCCCACCACGTGTATGGTTTCCAAATGTAACCCAATAAGAATTGGATTCAAGCGTTATTGGGTTCACCGGGAAAACATGGGGAATTCAACATTATGTAAATGATAGAGATCCCGGGACAACCTTTTCTATCCAGCAAAGTAAAATATGGCAACCTGCCATCCGTACAAAGGCCCACACCTCGGGATAAATCCTGAAGAGCCACAGCTGGGTGTCATTAAGATTCCTTTGCTGCACCCTCCAGACTCTCCAGTAACTTTCCCGTTCACTGCCAGCCCAACTCACAGGGCCCTTCTCATTCAGGAGCCACCTCAAGGTTCTGTGTTTGATTCTCGGGATGCTGTATTCCAATGTATGAACTCAAATCCTCACCTCACAGCTGATTGTTGGCTTTGTCTGAACCCTGCTTCCCCTTACTATGTAGGCACAGGTACAAATAGCACTATTGGTACAGAGTGTAATCCAATTAGAAATGTTAGTAAAAAGGATTACACGAAGCAGCAGTCTATAGGTGATGTTAGTATGGACTCAAGTCTAAGCTCACTTTAAAAGATTTGCAAGGGCAAGGACTGTGTTTTCATTCATCTAATTATCCCTTTAATATATCAAGATATCGAGATTTTTGCCTTCAAGCTGTTCCCATTGAACCAAATGTTGATCCTAATTTTTTTATCTGCTCCAATGAGTACTTGCTTTACTTGTTCCACAGGATGAACACCCTGTCTCTTTTCCCCAGTATTAGTAGCGGACCTGGGTTTTTGTGTGCTAGTGCATGTTAGTCCTCAAGTGTACCTGTGTTCTGGTGAAGGAGGTGTAGGGATAACTTTGGAATTTCCGGATGAGTTAAAAGAGCCCCAGTATTGGTCCCACTGGTAACAGGGCTTGGGATTATGGGATTAGCTGCAGTCGGGTCAGTTGCTTTAATACAAGGAAACTTAAACTATCAGACTACTAGTCAGCAAATTGCTTTAGATCTACAGGGATTAAAAAAAAAAAAAAACCTGTCTCCCATTTAGAAAGATCCCTAGACTCCCTTGTAGCAGTTGTGTTGCAAAACCGCCGAGGGCTTGACTTGCTCTTTTGGAAACAAGGAATGCTGTGCACAGCATTGGGAGAAAATAATTCTATGCAAAGCATTCGGGAATCAATAAAGATAGATGAGGCCTGGTTAGGAAAAGATTAGAACAAAGAGTCAAGAAAAGAAATGGAGGAACCAATTGGTTTGAAAAGCTACTTAATTGGTCAGCCTGGCTAACTACCCTATGAACGGCCCTAGCCGGCCCCTAATCCTCCTCCTGCTAAGCCTCACATTTGGCTCAATAATAACCAATAAGCTAGTGGCATTCCTTACACAGAAAGTACAAGCCACAAAACTCTTAGTGCTGAGCCCACCATACACTGGGCTGGCTACCGCAGATTCAATGATTTGAACTTGGCTAAGAACAGGAGGGAATGTAGCAGCTCTGGGCAAAGCTTAAATAGCCTTGACAAGAGAAGTCATTTTGAGCTGACAGAAGCCATTATGAACGGTAAATAAACTAGCTATGAACTGCCAATGAACTAGCTGATACTGGGGAGTTAGGCTGTGCAGAAGTAGCCCAAGGGAACGTACAGAAGGAAATGGATGTTCAGAAGGCTTGCGAGAATGACCAGAGCAGTTTTGGTTCAACTAAGAATGGCTAACCACAATACCCCGCTTCTGAGCTCTGCCTGCTTGCACACCTGCACATTGCAAAAGTATAAAAACATTTGGAAAATTAGACTGGGGGGCCGCTCAGTCTCCCCTCAAGAGAGTTGATGGTCCCTGCGCAGGAAATGAAACTTATTCTGCTGAACTTTCCGGCAGTCTGGGTGGTTTGCTGTCTGGGAATGGAGTGTAGCTACAACAGACACAGGTGGCGCCATTCTGCCTGAGAGTGGAGTCACGTGGCTGGGAAAATGAAGGCCGCAGGTTGCGGCCTAGCCGAAAGCCAGCCTGGAGCCAGCTACCCAGCCAGAGTCCTGCCCAAACCAACAGGGTGGACGCAGGCGCCCCCTGGCCTGATGCTTGCCGGAGCCGCGGCACAACACTGTGTCCCAGTCTTGGCACAACAGACTCCATTTTGAGTCCTGCACCTCCATCTTAGCTCTCAAGGCTGACGGCTAACCGACCTCCCCTCCCCTGCTCAACCCCAAATTCCTGGAAACAGCTCGTCCCAAAGCCAGAATGTTTTCTGAAGATATGGTCACTCCATCCTTCCTTGACATATAGATAAGATTAATAACCTTCTCCCTTCTGAAGCACCTGTGTGTGCAGATCCTCCCCAGCTATGATCCTCCCCAGCTGTGCCTGCCAGCAGTGGGCATAAAAACGCCACCAGGATTTTTTCCACCGGCGCAGCTTCAATAGCTCAATATCCTGAGTTGCTGAACCTGCCCGCAAGCTTCTCAATAAAGCCTGCTTCTAAAACTTCGTTAATCGGGTCTTTTATTCTGTTTTCACATCCAAATAGACCTTGTATTTTGGTGCCAAAAACCCGGGATAGGTGTGTGGCTCCCCCCTTCTTTTGGGGTCCCCTAAGAGCCACCCATCTTCCCCAAATCTCCAGGACCTTGCCTACGTTCAAAACCAGTCTATGGCTGCCCTGATGAGTCTCTCCCTCTCACTCAGACCTTGTGAAAGAAAAGACTTGTTTTTCTCTCCCAAGTTGCCTGGCCCCAGTCCCAGCTTAACAACCATGCACATTGGCTTCCGACGGGCATTTTTGATTTCAACGTTCTACAGGACCTGGACAATTTCTGCAGGAGGACTGGTAAGGATTCTGAAGTCCCCTATGTGCAGGCTTTTTGGGACTTGCCTTCCCGCCCTGACCTCTTTAGCCATTGTTCCGCCCACCAAATACGGTTAGCTCTATCTCCTCAGCAGAAAGAACCTGCCATTCAAACCCCAGAAGAGCCAGCCAAGCTCCTCAGCGCGCCTCTCCCGCTGCCCTATCTGTCTCCCCCGCCCGCTGCGCCACCCCATTGCTCTCTCCTGTCCTCACCGCTTGCCTCTCATACCCGCTCCCACAACACTCCAGCTGCCCTTTGTCCATTAACAGAGGCTGCAAGTGTATAGGGACTCGTTCAAGTCCACGTCCCTTTTTCCTTAAAGGACCTGTCGCAGATAGAGACCCGCCTGGGCTCTTTTCAGCAGACCCCTCTAAGTTTATGAAAGAATTTACCTACATTTCCCAAACGTATGATTTAACCTGGCATGACATCCAAGTGATCCTTGCTTCTACCCTTACTGCCGAGGAACGTACACAGACAAAAACCACGCTATCGACCCAAATGTCCCCTTGGGGGCGCATGCCATCCCAATAGAGGACCCCAGTTGGAGTTACCAGCCCGGCCGGGCGTCTGATCTTCCTTATAGAAACCTCATGCTCAGGTACCTCATTAGAGGTCAGGAAACAGTCTCCAACAAGGTTGTCAACTATGACAAACTGAGAGAAGTTACTGCTCTTTTTCTTAACCGCCTCCAGGAGGCACTCACAAAGTACACTCATTTAGACCCAGGGTCTAAAAAGTGGGGCCTCTATTTTGGCCTCTCACTACACCTTCCAGTCAGCCCCTGACATCAGAAAAAAAGCTAAAGAAGGCTGAGGAGGGCCCTGAAACCCCTATACAGGATCTGGTAAAAATGGCATTTAAAGTTTTCAACGCTTGGGAGGAGCCGGCTGAGGCCACTTGCCAGGTGAGGGTCCAACAGATGGTTAGCCTCCATTCCCAAGCCCTGGTAGCAGCCCTAAGGCCGGCAGGCAATCCCGTCCATCGCCGCGCTCCCCAGGGGAGCCGGCACCTACCGCCAGGAGCCTGCTTCAAATGTGGCCGGGTCGGCCACTGGGCAAAAGTTTGCCCCAATCCCAAGCCTCCTACAAAGCCCTGCCCGCAGTGCAAACAGCCAGGCCACTGGAAGTCGAACTGCCCGACCCTGGCTCTGCCACTGGCTCTGCAAAGACGAGGTGCCGAGATCCTGGAAACTCCAGACACATAGCTGCAAGGTATGGAGCTGCTGGGGTTCATGGACTGAAGAGGCCCTTGCTCCTCAACTCCGGTAACCCTCGCCGAGCCCAGGGTTGTGCTCCAGGTAGCGGACTACCTTCTCCATTTCGCCCTCTCACTCAGGCCCTACTTCCCCTTCCCTGGTCTTGGTTATGGGAATAGACAGGCCCCCTCCCATTCTGCAGATCCTGTTACTGACTTAGCCCAACAACTTTCCCGCTCCTAGCTCAGTATGCTTTTTACCTCCCACTTACACTCCAACTTACACTGATCAGGAAAACACCCAGTATTGCTCTCTTCCTCAACAAAAATGGTGGGTACACAAATAGAACTTACTCATTCTCCCAAAGTTACAACAGGAAACAATCATCACCAATATTCACAATTCTCCACACATCGGGCCAAAAGCTCTCTACACGTTTCTAACCCCATATTTCACCCCACTGGACTATGGAGTTCTATCAACACAGTACATGCAAAATGCAACATCGGTGCCCTCTCCAATAGCCAGAAAGCTCAACACCCTCGTAAACAGCTCCACAAGATGTAAGGGCACCTACCGGGACAGGACTGGCAGATAAACGTTACCCACATGCCAAAGCATAAGCGGTTTAAATACCTCCTCACTATGGTTAACACATTTTCAGGATGGATCAAAGCCTTTCCCACCTCCTCTGAGAGTGCAAGCATAGTCGCCACTCACCTTCTTCAAGACATCATTCCTCATTTTGGCCAGCCTGCTTCAATTCAGTCGGACAACGGTCCAGACTTCATATCTATGGTGCAGCAGGCAGTTAGCGCCTCACTGGGCATCTGCTGGAAACTCCACGCAGCCTACCACCCCCAGTCTTCTGGTAAGGTTGAACGAGCTAACGGTCTCATAAAACAACAGCTCACCAAACTCTCCCTAGAACTGCAACTTTCTTGGCCTCAACCATTACCCTTTGCTCTTATACTCGCCTTGGCACAGCCCCTCAGGAGCCGTCTGGCCTCAGTCCTTTCAACATACTCTACAGACAACCTTTCCTTTTCTCGCCTCTTCCTGCAACCGATTGCCCTCTGCTAGCTTTGTACCTTCCATACTTGTGCTTGCTCCGCAACCTTCTTAGACAACACGCCGACTCTGCCATCCCTGAACACTCTCCGACCTCTGCTGATCACCAAAAACCAGTGCATCCTGGAGATGCTGTGTTAATTAAATCCCTTGCACCCAAACCCTTAGCACCCTGGTGGAAAGGCCCTTACACTGTCCCTTACCACTCCCACAGCAATCAAGGTTCTTAGACTAGATTCCTGGGTACATTTGTCCCGAGTCCAGATTAGCAATAAACTCTGACCATGGCTCCCAATGGTCTGCTCAGTCTACTGGTCCTATGTCTCTGCCTCACTCACCTCACCAAGCCAGCCAGCTAAACCTAGTATAATTTCCCCTTTTGCCTGGTGATTTTACTTGACTGAAAACTATACCAATTACGCCTGCACTAATTGTTATGATTATTTGCTGGCCACCGCTAAGTGCCCACGCACAGGGGGAAGAGCACCCATATACTTAAATTTCACTGATTTTAAAACGCTTCCTGTATGACCAGAAGGCAACTACCGAATGTGCAAAAAGGTGAACACAGAAAAATGTAGGGTGTCCTTGGTCTTCCTGCCAGATACATTACCTTTCCCTTCGTCCCCAGGGATGATTCTACTACCATCAATCTAAATACACTCTCACAATCCCAGACCCCTGGGATAGCCAGTGGACGTCTCCGGTTCCAGGTGCCTAGTGCACCACTCGCCAAGAGAAATTTCTGGAAGCCAAACTGTATGTATGGAGGTCGCTACTCCAGGTTCAATCCACCATCCACCGTAATTTTCAGATCCAAGATCTTCAACTCACTAACTAAATTTCTAAACCTTCTGAGTCTCCCTTCTCCTGGCTCACCCTGCTACAACAGGGACTGGCCATCGCCACTTTGCTGGACTAGGCAACCTCTCCACCTGCTTCATGTGTGTGGCCCTAGAACGCCCTCCTCTGGTAGCAGTACCAGGTCCTGCCCTGTCATTTCCATCCAACGTAGAGACCACAAAAGCCATAACCATCCCCAACGTCCCTCTGTACATCCAACCAGAAAACACTCAAGTGCCCTTTTGCTACTCCAATCCATCGACACAGACATGTAATGTCACCCAAATCCCCTCCAAACCACTAACAGGGCCAGAAAAAAATTTCTTTTGGTGTAACCATACACTCACTAAGCATATAAACATCAGTTCTACCTCTACCCGTCACTCTGGTTCCGCAGCTCATTATATACACTCCGGCTGAGTTCCAGGACAAATACATCCAAGTATACAGTCGTCAAACTAAAAGAGCAGTTTTTCTCCCGATAGCAGTGAGAATCTCCTTCGCCTCAGCAGCAATTGCAGTAGGACTCAGCGGCGGAGCCCTTGGACACTATCATCACAGCAGACAAGTTATCCGCATGCTTCCAGCTGGCAGTCGATGCCTCTGCCAAGTCTCTAGCCTCCCTGCAAAGACAAATAACCTCTGTTGCGCAAGTTGCCTTGCAGAACCACTGCGCTTTACACCTCATCACGGCTGAAAAAGGAGGCACCTGCCTCTTCCTCCAGGAGGAAGGCTGTTATTATATCAATAAACTGGGGATTGTGGAAACTAGAGTCCAGACCCTAAACAAGCTAAACCGTGAGCTGCAAAACAAGATTCAGAACAGATGGATCTTCCTCCTGGTGGAATTCTTCTCTGTACTCCTTCCTAGGCCCCATACTAGGACCCATAATTTTAGTTATACTTTTGCTCTTAATTGCTCCTTTTCTCATCCAGCTCCGGCAAAGTCGACTCCGCGAAATTACCCTTACAGCAGTTCACCAGCAATACCAACCTCTCCACCCTGTGCTAGGCCGCAACTCTCAGTACTCTGCCTGGAAAAGCCCCTCCCCTTGCTCTTTACCCACTACCCAAAGGTATCAGTTACAGAAACGGACTAACCTCGTCCCTTTTCCCTATAGGGCACAGTCTAAAATGTCCGGTCTTAGCACAACAGACTCCATTTTGAGTCCTGCACCTCCATCTTAGCTCTCAAGGCTGACCCCTAACCGACCTCCCCTCACCTGCTCAACCCCAAATTCCTGGAACCAGCTCGTCCCAAAGCCAGAATGTTTTCTGAAGAAATGGTCACTCCACGCGTCCCTGACATATAGGTAAGATTAACGACCTTCTCCCTTCTGAAGCACCTGTGTGTGCAGATTCTCCCCAGATTTGATCCTCCCCAGCTGTGCCTGCCAGCAGTGGGCATAAAAACGCTGCCAGGATTTTTTCCCCCTGCGCGGCTTCAATAGCTCAATACCCTGAGTTGCTGAACCTGCCCGCAAGCTTCTCAATAAAGCCTGCTTCTAAAACTTCATTAATTGCATCTTTGATTCTGTTTTCGCGTCCAAATAAACCTTATACACTGAGCCTCGAGAAGGCTTTGGGAGTCAAAATCCTCCCAGCCTCCAGGCAGCAGCGTCCCAGCCCCCTCACAAATGCAGCCCGGGAAGGCAGGCGAGTTCCAGGGAAAGCAGGCACGTCAAGTGCCGCACACCAGCAAGAAACAGCGCAAAGACGGACACCAGCAAGAAACGGCGCAAAGACGGACACCAGCAAGAAACGGCGCAAAGACGGACACCAGCAAGAAACGGCGCAAAGACGGACACCGTGAATTCAACCCAACAATTCTCCTGAGGGTGGTGAGGTAAAAGGAGCCCAGAGGGGCCCCAAATCCATGAGACCAACATGGAGGGCCCACTCCTGGGGCCGGCTTACCTCATAGCTCCGAATCACACAGCACCGCTTCTGTTCGACCTCTCTGGGGACAGGTGTGCCTCGTTCGTTGGCTCCACCCGAGAAACAGCTCACGCCGAGGCCTGGTTTGGGATCCCCGTGAGTTTTATGAGCGGTTAGGGAGGCGTGGTCGATGACGTAGGTCGACCCCATTGGCTGAATTGTTGAATTGAATTCACCTGGCCTAGGTGAGCCAATGCAGGTACAGCGCCCACCCAGGCATAGCTCCCCCTACTGGCTGGAAACCTGAACTTCTGAGCATGCAGTGAGCCACTGTTTCATGAGCCGGTAGCTCAGACCTCCAAGCATGTGTAATAGGCCTGCCAGTCCCTATGCTAGCTCCCTAACAGGTTTTCCAGGCAAAGGTCTGCCTTCTGGAGCTGTTCTACAGAAAGCACTTAGTTCCTGACCCCTACACATTCGGGGTAACGGATGCCCTCGCTTCCGTGCTTGCTTCTATGTCATTCTGGAATGGTCCTTGTTTCACAAGGTTGGCAAGGTCAGGAATTCTGGGCTGGTTGGCTACCAAGCACAAAATAAATAGCCAACAAATTGAAATCTCAACCCCTATATTGGTTTATTATCGACCACAAAAACTTGTCTTCTGGAACTTCCCTCCTAAATTTCTGAACCCTTGAACTCCTTGACACATGTACTGGGAAAGCAAGGATTCCAAACTCTGATCACCATATCTGACTGCTCCCCCAGTCCCTCTGCACTGTCAACCAGCAAAGTCGGGCCTCTCCATTTCTCAGAAGCTGCAGATTGTTACGTGACATCACCCCGTGTTTAAATGTTAGTGATTATGCCATTTAAAAAACAAATGTGTGAGCCAACTGGGGGCAAACAAGACTCGTTTCAAACACCAGCTCTGTCTCCTCTATGGGTCCGTGTACAACTGCGACAACACAACATTGGGTCCTGCTGGGTCCCCATTAGCATCTGGGAGGAAGGCTATTTATTACAGGGAATCCTACCTTGGTCCCTTGGTGTTAATTGCAGACTCACTGGGTGACGGATTGTATCTGACACGCACCACATCTGCCGCAGCAAACACCAACACTTTGTCAAACTCCGTTTGGTATTGCTCCATCCCTCCATTATTATCCCTAATGACAAAAATAATTAACACATTCATATAAAAGCACAGGATGAGGAAAGCTTTAATTTATGCATCTAGTTCAGGGTCATCCCTCTTATCAATATATGACAATCTAATGAGGCTTAATTAAAAAGTAGCAGTGAAGCAATTTAAGAAACTGAGGGATTGTCACGAGTCCTGGTTGTGACAGCATGTTTTGAGCACCATGGAAGATAACAGATTTGTCTTCTGTGGTATCTCATATCCATCATCCCAAACTATCTGCTCTTAGGGGTAGAGAGAGTGAGCTTGTCTTTGAAAAAAGTGCCTTGGTTTGGTAGCTGCTCACAGGATGGCAGGTGTAATGTATTATGAGAACTTAACAAGGCCCTGAGAAGATGGCTATTGGAAGGTCTGGCTGGAGGGCAAGGTCATGGCCCTGAAGGATTCAGGATCCAGAAGTCAAGTCAGAACTGGATGCCAGAGACTTTCTCAATCCAGCCCTTTTTGCCCCTCCCCTAAGGCCAATACATTTCTAAGGGTTATGGATTCTACTTCAGAATCTTTCTCAAACCCAGAGCCCTCTTCACCATTATTGTCTAGACCTGGTCACCTCTTGCCTTATAAATAAAAATATGGGTTTATTGTAAGTCTGGGTCTGTTAGGTTTCTCGGGTGAGAAATGTCTCGGTCCTTGGCTACACACTGGAAAGAAATTCACACCAAAGCCTGGTTGGTAATCCGAGTGGGTTTATATACATGAGAGAAGAAGGTTCCGGCGTTACACTAAACTGAACACGGGCACCCTCATGACACTGCACACCCAGCTCTGCTGAGTGGAAGGCAGAGATGCAGCTGAAGGGAAGGGGCGGTAGTCTCCAGATTCCAGCCTTTTAAGGGCTTTAATCTGGGAGGCGTCAATTAAGCTCTCCTGGCTTGGGCTTAGCCCGCATTGGCTTCCAACCTCCCGTAGGGGGCCCCCTAAGCATGGAGAGGAACAACCCCTTGTCTTGCTACCTAACCGGTCTACATTCCTGCATGGCTACATTGAGATGGAACTAGCCCCTTTAGACAGCCTGTGTGGTTCACCAGGAGACACGGGCCCCAGTGTTCCCTGTGACCACCTTAAACCTTAAACTACTGTTGGAGTTTATATTACCTGTGTGGGTCTGTGGGCATGGGACGTTTCCATGCCAGAGACCTGAAGTTACACAAATAGGCATCCAGAACAGAACTCATACAGGCTCTAATAAGATGCTCAGATGCTTCTTGCTAGGATGAGAATTTAACGAAGTGTGTGAGCAGTTCAGATCTTGTAAGGGAGAACAGGTCAGTAGGGTATCCAGAGAAGAGAGCAAAGGTCAGGGGAAAGGGAGGGGGCCCACAGACATCTGTGCTCTGTGTTTGGCCACAAGACAAGAAACCGGGTCTCCTTGCAAAAGAAAGCAGAACAGCAAGTCCCTCAGAACTACGACATTTTTAAACATGACCTATACAACACTCGGCTCTGGGAGGTGCCTTGGAAAACCATAAAAGCCCTAAAAGAGGGGCAAGGAGGAAGCCCAAGTCTTTGATTTTCCCTGCTGTGCTTTCAGTGCTGAAATGTCTGTGCATGGAGCCTTTGAAATTTCAGAATCAGAGAGTGGATTCACAAGCCAAGCTCCTGCTTTATTCTTCAATGCATTTTGGCCCAGCTTCTCCTTGGTGAGACATGGAACAGAAATTCTGGACTTAGGAGCCACTTGGTCCTTGGACACTAGGAGATTTCAGTGGAATCTGAAACAGGGCTCTAACCATCAGCTGGACTGGCCTAGGAAGCCCAAGTATTCAGTCTCCCAAACACCAACCTCCCGTTGCTCTTCATCTGCCTCCACCTTGTTCAGCTTTAGTTGTCCGTGGAAGCATTTGGCACCCATCTGATGCTTCGGAACCCAGAAAGGAGGAAAGGTAAAACTGGGATTCAAATGAAACAGACTTAAGCAGGACCATAGCCAAGATGTGCCCAGGGCTCCTCACAGCATTTGTCACCTTCATTTCCCTCTTCGGACTCAGACGTGGCAAGGTTCAGAAACAAGCTTTACCAGAAAGAACAGCTGTGAACCCAGCCTGCTTCCAAGTGAGAAAAAGCCCTTTATACATGAGTTCCTGAGGTCAGCCCAGCCCTGTGCGTCCCCACCCCTCCCAGAGTCCCCAGCTCTCTGGCGAAGCATTAAAGCAAGTGGAAGCAGAGATTTGCTCAGAATAAAAAAATCATTTTTTCACAATAGCACGGCACGTTCTGGATGGCAATCATGGCTGCACAAACCATATCCGTCCTCCAGCCATAATGTTGGCGCCTCAGTGACCACGCACATACATTGTGTGGCGAGACTCAGAGCCTATTCCATTTGTGGTCAATTGTTTCCTCCCTCTCCATACTTTGCACTTAGGAGACATGCTCTCTGGAGGTGGTTGAGGCTTGTCTTGTCACCAATAATCATCTCCTACGCCTTCCTTTACAGTCACTAATTTGATGTGTTCACTCAAAGAAATGCCAATAATATGAGGTTTCAGAGGAGAGCTCCTAGAGCTCGCACAGACAACAAGGAGGCCGAGTGTCACCGTCATTATCCTGAGCTGGGAGGGGGCACTAGTGTTCCGGAAGCTGGGGATCCGTCACTGCCTGCCCACCGCACAGACAGAGCAGGTGCTGGTTATAATTGCTTCTAGACGTCCTGCCATGCTGAGTTGAAAGTCAAACCCATAAACGCTGCCCGACTACAATAAAACTGGAGTATACAGACATTTCTGCATCATTGCTGGGTGAAAATATACTAAGTGGAGTTGGAAGAGATGGCAGCAAGTGCCTAAGGAGGGGATGCTGTGGGAACACCAACAAGATGACTGTCAGTCGCCATTTCCTTCTCTCGTCTGCTTCCCCCCCTCCCTATCTTTCAGGACCAAAAGACATGACAAATATGTAAGGAAACAAATTTGTTCATTTTTAGAGGAGTCTCCCACCCCACCCCACCCCACCCCCATCCACCTCTGGCCTCCTTTGAGCAAGTCAGTAGAACTTTTTTTTTTTTTTTTTTTTTAAACCTGGCTTCTACTATGGCAATTTCCGGAGTTGCTATGTGGCTGTGTTTAAAAGTCGCCTTTGGGATCCAGAGCACAATCCTTGTCACAAAGGCCTTCTCCCAGTCCCAAATAGCAATGCGACCTCATTTCAGAAGGTTGTTCTTGTTTCTGTAGACCCAGAAAGGAGTTCAAGCTGTTGATCTTGACCGTGGTTGTCGAGTCAGCCTCTCATGGGCACCTCATGGGATGCGGAGCAAACTATGCCAGTCTGTGCTATCACCAGGGCTGGGAGGGGAAGCCAACCGTGGCGGGCCATAGGTCGATGTGTGGATGGAGATAATCAGGTCTTTCGTCCTTATTCTATTTCAGTCTGGAAACATCACTGAAACCTGCTCAGTGTCATAGCAACACTCAAACTTTCACTGACAGTCTGGGGCACATTGGCTGCAAATCGAACCCGGGTCTTCCCGGTGAAAGACGATGAGAGATCTACCACTGAAGCACCGTGGCCCTCACCTCAAACCAGGGCAGTCATTTCCCACAGATCTACCAGAGTTCAAACCAGACCACAATGCAGGATGACTGAGATTGCCACCAGAATCTGATACTGATCCAGAAAAAAACCTAACTACCATTTTATTGACTCCCACTCATACCGGCCCAATAGGACAAAGAACTGCCCCTTTGGGGTTTTGAGACTTTAAATCCTTACAGTAGCGGTTCTCAACCTGTGGGTCGCGACCCCTCTGGGGATCAAATAACCCTTTCACAGGGGTCAACCAATTCATAACAATACCAAAATTACAGTTATGAAGTAGCAATGAAAATAATTTTATGGTTGCAGGTGACCACAACATGAACTGTATTAAAGGGTGGGGGCATTATGAAGGTTGAGAACCACTGCCTTACAGAAATAGACAACCTCATATTTCTCCCACGGACGGAATAGTCAGTTCAAACCCCCGACCTTGCGATTAGCAGCTTAATGCACAGTCCACTACACCACCTGGGCTCCTAATGCTATAATAAGAGATACTATTGTCAGATCTCTCCTTGGAGAGATATACCTCTGGCCTTGGCTTCGCGCGAGAAAGAATTCACTTCGAAGCCTGGATTGTGATCCAAGTGAGTTTTTTGAGAGAAGAAATTTCAGGTTTACACAGGCACCTCAGGGCCCCTCACGGGGCACAGCCTACCTAGAAGCTGCTGGAGAGAAAGTCACTCAGTGGGCTCCGGGATCCTGCCTTTTTTCTTTTTTTAAAAATCGTTTTATTAGGGGCTCATACAACTCTTATCACAATCCATATATACATCAATTGTGTAAAGCACATTTGTACATTCGTTGCCCTCGTTATTCTCAAAACATTTGCTCTCCACTTAAGCCCCTGACATCAAGTCCTCATTTTTCCCCTCCCTCCCCGCTCCCCCATCCATTAAGAAACCTTGATAATTTGTGAGTGGTGATACTGAGAGGGTTGTGGGAGGGTGGATTGAAAAGAGGGAACTGATTACAAGTATCTATATGTGACCTCCTCCCTGGGGGACGGACACCAGAAAAGTGGGCGAAGGGAGACATCGGAGCGGTCAAGATCCTGCCTTTTCAATTCCTCCATAGGGAGGCATGGTTGACGGTCATGGTAAACCCCAATGGCTGGATTGAATTCACCTGGCCCAGATGGGCCAATCCAGGTGTAATGCCCACCTAGGTGTACCACCCCTTCCTGGCCGGAAGTTTGAACCTGAGCATATGTAATGGATGACCCAGTCCCTATGCTAAACCACCTAATAGTATTTGCAAGATGCCAAGCACCGTTCTAAGCTTTTTGTGTATAATAATTCAATTATTCCACTTAACAAGCCTATATGTGGACTCTATTCTGGCCTCATTTTACAGATGAAAAATCAGTGGCACAGGATGAAAAAGTCATGAGCCTAGGACCACACGGTGAGGAAGTGGGAAGGAGAGATTTGGACCCAGGCTGCAGAGCCCATGCCTTGGGTGCCTACAACTGCCATGTAGGACACAGAAAAGCATGGAGCAGACTCGGCATAAGACATTAGGGAGTTGGGAGGACTGTAGCATGAATGTATGTGCTATGACTTCATGAGAGTAGCTGCTACTCAGATCCAGAAGAGAATACAAGCCCTTTGCAAAAATAATTTTTGCCAAGAGAGGGTGGAAAACTGCATCTTGTGCGAAATCCCCCCAACCTGCACATGTGCATAGCTATTTCAGAAGGTTCCAAACAATGTGTGCTGTGCGGCAAACCAAACTGAGCTCAGGGGTAGCTGGTCTGTGGGTTATGTAAGCCAGAAAGTGAGCAGTTTGAACTCACCAGCCACCACTCCAAGGGAGAAAGAGGAGGTTTTCTGCTCCCATGGACTTACAGTCTTCGAAGTGGCAGGGAGCATTTCCATGTGTCCTATGATTAGGATCTCGGAGGGTGAGGGTGGAGTTGGTTGAGACCTGTCTTGAGGGCATTTCCCAGAAGGGCTTCCTGCAGTGCCTCTGCCTTCAGGAATGTCTGATGACCTTGAGGGCAGCAAAGTCCTAAACACACTCGGGCAGTGGTTCTCAACCTTCCTAATACAGGTCCTCTTGTTGTGGTGATGCCCCCCTCCCCCAACCATTAAATGATTTTCTTGCTACTTCATCACTGTAATTTTGTTACAGTTATGAATTGGGTGAGCCCTGTCAAAGGGTCATATGACTCCCAAAGGGGTCGCAACCCACAGGTTGAGAACCACTGCACTAAGGGTTCCCCTCCCAGGCAGCCCAACCAGTGTCTGGTGTGCATAGTTCTGTGAGGTGAGAGAAATGGACTTAGTGTCTGCTTCTGGTGACAGTTGATGTGGGTGGGCTTTCTCACTATGTCAAATCCCTCTCAAGCTATTTGTCACCACAACAGAGGGAGCCATGCACAAAAAAGCAAGAAGAGGATGCAGCACAGCAGGACAGCAAGCAGAACAATGATTGAATAAGCACAATTCACTTCAATCATGAATCGGTGCCCTTGAGATGTGAGGAAGACCCCAGTCTAGTGACATTAAATCAGGTTTAGGGATTGAGTGAAGGGACCCCTCTTGGCTCCTCTCAGCCCATATTTTGCTTTCCCATTGACCCTGACCCTTGCATCGTGATTGGTCCTTATTCCAGCATGATGGTTGGTTTCATAACCACGGCATATGGGAATGTGTTAGTCGATAGGTTATTCAGGCACAGCCTCTGGAATGGGTACGTGAGGAGGCGATTTGGGCTCGCTCATGCAGACCTCTAGTTGTCCTTGACATGACTGGTAGAATGGATCATGTGAAGTGATTTGAGATCGGCGGTGAGATCTGATAGGGCTGGGCCACCGCAGGCCTGGGGCTCCCTAAGCCTAAGGGCTGAGGTCCCCTAGGCCTGGGGCTAACTAAGCTTAAGGGCCGGGGCGCCCCAGGCCTGGGTCTCCCTAAGCCTAAGGTTTGGGGCGCCCAAGGCCTGGGGCTCCCAAAGCCTAAGGGCTGGGGCGCCCCAGGCCTGGGGCTCGCAAAGCCTAAGGGCAGGGGCGCCCGAGGCCTTGGGCTCCCTAAGTCTAAGAGCTGGGGCTCACCAGGTCTGGTGCTCCCTAAGCCTATGGGCTGGGGCGCCAAGGGTCTGGGGCTCTCTAGCCTAAGGGCTGGGGCTCCTCAGGCATGGTGCTCCCTAAGCCTAAGGGCTGGGGTGCCCCAGGTCTGGGGCTACCTAAGCCTAAGTACTGGGGCGCCCCAGACCAGGCGCTCACTAAGCCTAAGTGTGAGGGAGCCCCATGCTTGGAGCTCCCCAAGCCGAAGGGCTGGGGCAGCCCAGGCCTGGGGTTCCAAAGCCTAAGGGCTGGGGCTCCCGAGCCCTGGGGCTCCCTAAGTCTAAGAGCTGGGGCTCACCAGGCCTGGTGCTCTCTAAGCCTATGGGCTGGGGCGCCAAGGGTCTGGGGCTCTCTAAGCCTAAGGGCTGGGGCGCCTAAGGCCTGGGGCTCCCTAAGCCTAAGGGCTGGGGTGCCCCAGGTCTGGGGCTCCCTAAGCCTAAGTGTTGGGGAGCCCCAGGCTTGGAGCTCCCTAAGACGAACTGCTGGGGCGCCCCAGGCCTGGGGATCCCAAAACCTAAGGGCTGGGGCGCCCCGGCTTCGGGCTCCCAAGCCTAAGGGCTGGGGTGCCCCAGGCCACGGGCTCCCTAAGCCTAAGGGATGGGTCGCCCCAGGCCTGGGGCTCCCAAAGCCTAAGGGCTGGGGCGCCCCAGGCCTGGGGCTCCCTAAGTCTAAGAGCTGGGTTTCACCAGGCCTGGGGCTCCCTAAGCCTATGGGCTGGGGCGCCCCGGGACTGGGGCTCTAAAACCTAAGTGCTAGGGCGCCTCAAGCCTGGGGCTCCCTAAGCCTAAGGACTGGGCTGCCCCAGGTCTGGGGCTACCAAAGTCTAAGTGCTGGGGCGCCCCAGACTAGGGGCTACCTAAGCCTAAGTGTGGGGGAGTCCCAGGATTGGAGCTCCCTAAACCGAGGGGTGGGGTGTCCCAGGGCTGGGTCGGCCCAGTCCAGGTGCTCCCTAAGCCTAAGTGTGGAGGAGCCCCAGGCTTGGAGCTCCCTAAGCCGAGGGCTGGGGCATCCCAGGGTTAGGGCGCCCCAGGCCAGGGGATCCCAAAGTCTAAAAGCTGGGGTGCCCCTGGCCTGTGGCTCCCCAAGCAAATGGGCTAACGCGTCCCAGGTCTGGGGCTCTCTAAGCCAAAGGGCTGGGGTGTCCCAGGCCTGGGGCGCCCCAGGCCAGGGGCTCCAAAGCCTAAGGGCTGGGGCGCCCCAGGCCTGGGACTCCCTAAGGCTAAGGGCTGGGGCGCCCCAGGCCTGGGGCTCCCAAAGCCTAAGGGCTGGGGGGCCGAGGCCTGGGGCTCCCTAAGTCTAAGAGCTGGGTCTCACCAGGCCTGGGGATCCCTAAGCCTATGGGCTGGGGTGCCCCAGGTCTGGGGCTACCTAAGCCTAAGTAATGGGGTGCCCCAGACCAGGGGCTCCCTAAGCCTAAGTGTGAGGGAGCCCCAGGCTTGGAGCCCCCTAATCCGAAGGGCTGGGGCGCCCCAGGCCTGGGTTTCCAAAGACTAAGGCCAGGGGCGCAACAGGCCTGGGGATCCCAGAGCCTAAGGGCTGGGGCGCCACGGCTTCGGGCTCCCAAGCCTAAGGCCTGGGGAGCCCCAGGCCAGGGGCTCCAAAGCCTAAGGGCTGGGATGCCGCAGGCCTGGGACTCCCTAAGCCTAAGGGTTGGGGCGCCCAAGGTCTGGGGCTCCCAAAGCCTAAGGGCTGGGGCACCCCAGGCCTGGGGCTCGCAAAGCCTAAGGGATGGGGAGCCCCAGGCCTGGGGCTCCCAAAGCCTAAGGGCTGGGGCTCCCGAGCCCTGGGACTCCCTAAGTCTAAGAGCTGGGGCTCACCAGGCCTGGTGCTCTCTAAGCCTATGGGCTGGGGCGCCAAGGGTCTGGGGCTCTCTAAGCCTAAGGGCTGGGGCGCCTCAGGCCTGGGGCTCCCTAAGCCTAAGGGCTGGGGTGCCCCCGGTCTGGGGCTCCCTAAGCCTAAGTGTTGGGGAGCCCCAGGTTTGGAGCTCCCTAAGACGAAGGGCTGGGGAGCCCCAGGCCTGGGGTTCCAAAGCCTAAGGGCTGGGGCACCCCAGGTCTGGGGCTACCTAAGCTTAAGGGCTGGGGAGCCCCAGGTCTGGGGCTCCCAAAATTTATGGGCTGCGGCGTCCCAGGCCTGGGGATCCCTAAGTCTAAGGGCTGGGGCGCCCCAGGCCTGGGGCTCCCAAAGCCTATGGGCTGGGGCGCCTCAGGCCTGGGGATCCCAAAGCCTAAGGGCTGGGGCGCCCCAGGCCTGGGGATCCAAAAGCCTATGGGCTGGAACGCCTCAGGCCTGGGTATCCCAAAGCCTAAGGCCTGGGGCGCCCCAGGCCATGGGCTCCCTAAGCCTAAGTGTTGGGGCGCCCCAGGCCTGGGATTCCAAAAGCCCAAGGGCTGGGGCGCCCCAGGCATGGGGCTCCCAAAGCCTAAGGGCTGGGGCGCCCAAGGCCTGGGGCTCCCAAAGCCTAAGGGCTGGGGCGCCCCAGGCCTGGGTCTCCCTAAGCCTAAGGTTTGGGGCGCCCAAGGCCTGGGGCTCCCAAAGCCTAAGGGCTGGGGCGCCCGAGGCCTGGGGCTCGCAAAGCCTAAGGGCAGGGGCGCCCGAGGCCTTGGGCTCCCTAAGTCTAAGAGCTGGGGCTCACCAGGTCTGGTGCTCCCTAAGCCTATGGGCTGGGGCGCCAAGGGTCTGGGGCTCTCTAGCCTAAGTGCTGGGGCTCCTCAGGCATGGTGCTCCCTAAGCCTAAGGGCTGGGGTGCCCCAGGTCTGGGGCTACCTAAGCCTAAGTACTGGGGCGCCCCAGACCAGGCGCTCACTAAGCCTAAGTGTGAGGGAGCCCCATGCTTGGAGCTCCCCAAGCCGAAGGGCTGGGGCAGCCCAGGCCTGGGGTTCCAAAGCCTAAGGGCTGGGGCTCCCGAGCCCTGGGGCTCCCTAAGTCTAAGAGCTGGGGCTCACCAGGCCTGGTGCTCTCTAAGCCTATGGGCTGGGGCGCCAAGGGTCTGGGGCTCTCTAAGCCTAAAGGCTGGGGCGCCTCAGGCCTGGGGTTCCCTAAGCCTAAGGGCTGGGGTGCCCCAGGTCTGGGGCTCCCTAAGCCTAAGTGTTGGGGAGCCCCAGGCTTGGAGCTCCCTAAGACGAACTGCTGGGGAGCCCCAGGCCTGGGGTTCCAAAGCCTAAGGGCTGGGGCACCCCAGGTCTGGGGCTACCTAAGCTTAAGGGCTGGGGAGCCCCAGGTCTGGGGCTCCCAAAATTTATGGGCTGCGGCGTCCCAGGCCTGGGGATCCCTAAGTCTAAGGGCTGGGGCGCCCCAGGCCTGGGGCTCCCAAAGCCTATGGGCTGGGGCGCCTCAGGCCTGGGGATCCCAAAGCCTAAGGGCTGGGGCGCCCCATGCGGGGGCTCCCGAAGACAAAGGGCTGGGGCACCGCAAGCCTTGGGCTCCCACAGCTTAAGGGCTGGATCGCCCCAGGCCACGGGGTCCCTAAGCCTAAGGGCTGGGGCGCCCCAGGCCACGGGCTCCCTAGGCCTAATGGCTGGGGCTCACCAGGCCTGGGGCTCCCAAAGCATAAGGGCTGGGGTGCCCTAGGCCTGGGGCTAACTAAGCCTAAGGGCCGGGACTCCCCAGACCTGGGGCTCCCAAAGCCTAAGGGCTGGGGCGCTTCAGGCCTGGAGCTGCTTAAGCCTAAGGGCTGGGACGACCCAGGCCTGGGGCTCCCTAAGCCTAAGGGTTGGGGCGCCCCAGGCCTGGGGCTCCCTAAACCTAAGGGCTGGGGCACCCAGGCCTGGGGCTCCCAAAGTCTAAGAGCTGGGGCTCACCAGGCCTGGGGCTCCCTAAACCTATGGGCTGGGGTGCCCCGGGTCTGGGGCTCTCTAATCCTAAGGGCTGGGGAGCCCCAGGTCTGGGGCTACCTAAGCCTAAGTGCTGGGGCGCCCCAGAACAGGGGCTACATAAGCCTAAGTGTGTGGGAGCCCTAGGCTTGGTGTTCCCTATGCCGAAGTGCTGGGGTGTCCCATGGCTGGGGCGCCCCAGGCCAGGTACTCCTTAAGCCTAAGTGTGTGGGAGCCCGAGGCTTGGAGCTCCCTAAGCCAAAGGGCTGAGGCACCCCAGTCCAGGGCATCCCAAAGCCTAAGGCCTGGGGTGCACCAGGCCTGGGGATCCCAGAGCCTAAGGGCTGGAGTGCCGCAGGCCTGGGAATCCCTAAGCCTAAGGGTTGGGGCGCCCAAGGCCTGGGGCTCCCAAAACCTAAGGGCTGGGGCGCCCCAGGCCTGGGGCTCGCAAAGCCCAAGGGCTGTGGAGCCCCAGACCTGGGGCTCCCAAAGCCTAAGGGCTGGGGCGCCTGAGCCCTGGGGATCCCAATGCCTAAGGGTGGGGGCGCCCGAGCCCTGCGGCTCCCTAAGTCTAAGAGCTGGGGCTCACCAGGCCTGGTGCTCTCTAAGCCTATGGGCTGGGGCGCCAAGGGTCTGGGGCTCTCTAAGCCTAAGGGCTGGGGCGCCTCAGGCATGGGGCTCCCTAAGCCTAAGGGCTGGGGTGCCCCAGGTCTGGGGCTCCCTAAGCCTAAGTGTTGGGGAGCCCCAGGCTTGGAGCTCCCTAAGACGAAGGGCTGGGGCACCCCAGGCCTGGGGTTCCAAAGCCTAAGGGCTGGGGCACCCCAGGTCTAGGGCTACCTAAGCTTAAGGGCTGGGGAGCCCCAGGTCTGGGGCTCCCAAAATTTATGGGCTTGGGCGTCCCAGGCCTGGGGATCCCTAAGTCTAAGGGCTGGGGGGCCCAGGCCTGGGGCTCCCAAAGCCTATGGGCTGGGGCGCCTCAGGCCTGGGGATCCAAATGCCTAAGGGCTGGGGCGCCCCAGGCCTGGGGATCCAAAAGCCTATAAGCTGGGGCGCCTCAGGCCTGGGGATCCCAAAGCCTAAGGGCTGGGGCGCCCAGGCCTGGGGCTCCCTAAGTCTAAGAGATGGGGCTCACCAGGCCTGGGGCTCCCTAAGACTATGGGCTGGGGCGCCCCGGGTCTGGGGCTCTTAAAGCCTAAGGGCTGGGGCGCCTCAGGCCTGGGGCTCCCTAAGCCTAAGGACTGGGCTGCCCCAGGTATGGGGCTACCTAAACGTAAGTACTGGGGCCCCAGACTAGGGGCTCCCTAAGGCTAAGTGTGGGGGAGCCACAGGCTTGGAGCTCCCTAAGCCGAAGGGCTGGGGCGTCCCAGGCCTGGGGAACCCAAAGTCTAAGGACAGGGGCGCCCCAGGCCTGGGGCTCCCTAAGCCTAAGTACTGGGGCGCCCCAGACCAGGGGCTCCCTAAGCCTAAGTGTGAGGGAGACCCAGGCTTGGAGCTCCCTAAGCCGAAGAGCTGGGGTGGCCCAGGCCTGGGGTTCCAAAGCATAAGGGCTGGGGCACCCCATGTCTGCGGCTACCTAAGCTTAAGGGCTCGGGCACCCCAGGCCTAGGGCTCCCAATATTTATGGGCTGGGGTGTCCCAGGTCTGGGGATCCCTAAGCCTAAGGACAGGGGCGCCCCAAGCCTGGGGCTCCCTAAGCCTAAGGGCTGGGGCACCCTAGTCCTGGTGTTCCCAAAGTCTAAGGGTTGGGCCGCCCCAGGCCTGGGCATCCCAAAGCCTAAGGGCTGGGGCGCCCCATGCGGGGGCTCCCTAAGCCTAAGGGCTGGGGCACCGCAAGCCTTGGGCTCCCACAGCCTAAGCGCTGGGGCGCCCCAGGCCTGGGGCTCGCAAAGCCTAAGGGCTGGGGCGCCCGAGCCCTGGGGCCCCAAAGCCTAAGGGCTGGGGCGCCCGAGCCCTGGGGCTCCCTAAGTCTAAGAGCTGGGGCTCTCAGGCCTGGTGCTCTCTAAGCCTATGGGCTGGGGCGCCAAGGGTCTGGGGCTCTCTAAGCCTAAGGGCTGGGGCGCCTCAGGCCTGGGGCTCCCTAAGCCTAAGGGCTGGGGTGCCCCAGGTCTGGGGCTCCCTAAGAATAAGTGTTGGGGAGCCCCAGGCTTGGAGCTCCCTAAGACGAAGGGCTGGGGTGCCCCAGGCCTGGGGTTCCAAAGCATAAGGGCTGGGGCACCCGAGGTCTGGGGCTACCTAAGCTTAAGGGCTAGGGAGCCCCAGGTCTGGGGCTCCCAAAATTTATGGGCTGGGCGTCCCAGGCCTGGGGATCCCTAAGTCTAAGGGCTGGGCGCCCCAGGCCTGGGGCTCTCAAAGCCTATGGGCTGGGGCGCCTCAGGCTAGGGATCCCAAAGCCTAAGGGCTGGGGCGCCCCAGGCCTGGGGATTCAAAAGCCTAAGGGCTGGGACGCCCCAGACCTGGGGCTCCCAAAGACTAAGGGCCGTAGCGCCCCAAGCTGGTGCTCCCAAAACCTAAGGGTTGGGGCGTCCCTGGCTTTGGGCTCCCTAAGCCTAAGAGCTGGGGCGCCCCAGGTCTGGGGCTACCTAAGCCTAAGTACTCGGGGCGCCCCAGACCAGGGGTTCCCTAAGCCTAAGTGTGAGGGAGCCCCAGGCTTGGAGCTCCCTAAGCCGAAGGACTGGGGCGCCCCAGGCCTGGGGCTCCCTTAGCCTAAGGGCTGGGGTGCCCCAGGCCTGGGTCTCCCTAAGCCTAAGGGTTGGGGCGCCCCAGGCCTGGGGCTCCCTAAGCCTAAGGGCTGGGGCGCCCCAGGCCTGGGGCTCCCAAAGTCTAAGAGCTGGGGCTCACCAGGCCTGGGGCTCCCAAAGCCTAGGGGCTGGGGTGCCCCGGGTCTGGGGCTCTCTAAGCCTAAGGGCTGGGGCGCCTCAGGCGTGGGGGTCCCAGAGCCTAAGGGCTGGGGAGCCCCAGGTCTGGGGCTACCTAAGCCTAAGTGCTGGGGCGCCCAGACCAGGGGCTACATAAGCCTAAGTGTGTGGGAGCCCTAGGCTTGGAGCTCCCTATGCCGAAGTGTTGAGGTGTCCCAGAGCTGGGGTGCCCCAGCCCAGGAACTCCTTAAGCTTAAGTGTGGGGGAGCCCCAGGCATGGAGCTCCCTAAGCCGAAGGGTTGAGGCACCCCAGACCAGGGGCACCCAAAGCATAAGTGTGAGGGAGCCCCAGGCTTGGAGCTCCCTAAGCCGAAGGGTAGGGGCGTCCCAGGGATGGAGCGCTCCAGGCCAGGGGCTCCCTAAGCCTAAGTGTGGAGGAGCCCCAGGCTTGGAGCTCCCTAATACGAAGGGCTGGAGCACCCCAGGCCAGGTGCTCCCTAAGCCTACATGTGGAGGAGCCCCAGGCTTGGAGCTCCCTAAGCCGAGGGCTGGGGCATCCCAGGGTTGGGGCGCCCCAGGCCAGGGGATCCCAAAATCTAAGGGCTGGGGTGCCCCTGGCCTGTGGCTCCCCAAGCAAAAGGGCTGACGCGTCCCAGGTCTGGGGCTCTCTAAGCCAAAGGGCTGGGGTGTTCCAGGCCTGGGGCGCCCCAGGCCAGGGGCTCCAAAGCCTAAGGGCTGGGGCGCCCCAGGCCTGGGACTCCCTAAGCCTAAGGGCTGGGGCGCCCCAGGCCTGGGGCTACCAAAGCCTAAGGGCTGGGGCGCCCGAGGCCTGGGGCTCCCTAAGTCTAAGAGCTGGGTCTCACCAGGCCTGGGGCTCCCTAAGCCTAAGGGCTGGGGCGCCACGGCTTCGGGTTCCCAAGCCTAAGGCCTGGGGAGCCCCAGGCCAGGGGCTCCAAAGCCTAAGGGCTGGGGTGCCGCAGGCCTGGGACTCCCAAAGCCTAAGGGCTGGGGCGCCTCAGGCCTGGGGCTCCCTAAGCCTAAGGGCTGGGGTGCCCCAGGTCTGGGGCTCCCTAAGCCTAAGTGTTGGGGAGCCCCAGGCTTGGAGCTCCCTTAGACGAAGGTCTGGGGCGCCCCAGGCCTGGGGTTCCAAAGTCTAAGGGCTGGGGCAACCCAGGTCTGGGGCTACCTAAGCATAAGGGCTGGGGAGCCCCAGGTCTGGGGCTCCCAAAATTTATGGGCTGGGGCGTCCCAGGCCTGGGGATCCCTAAGTCTAAGGGCTGGGGCGCCCCAGGCCTGGGGCTCCCAAAATCTAAGAGCTGGGGCTCACCACGCCTGGGGCTCCCTAAGCCTATGGGCTGGGGTGCCCCGGGTCTGGGCCACTCTAAGCCTAAGGGCTGTGGAGCCCCAGGTCTGGGGCTACCTAAGCCTAAGTGCTGGAGCGCCCCAGAACAGGGGCTACATAAGCCTAAGTGTGTGGGAGTCCTAGGCTTGGTGTTCCCTATGCCGAAGTGCTGGGGTGTTCCATGGCTGGGGCGCCCCAGGCCAGGTACTCCTTAAGCCTAAGTGTGGGGGAGCCCGAGGCTTGGAGCTCCCTAAGCCAAACGGCTGAGGCACCTCAGACCACGGCAACCCAAAGCCTAAGACCTGGGGCGCACCAGGCCTGGAGATCCCAGAGCCTAAGCGCTGGGGCGCCCCGGCTTAGGGCTCCCAAGCCTAAGGCCTGGGGAACCCCAGGCCAGGGGCTCCAAAGCCTAAGGGCTGGGGTACCACAGGCCTAGGACTCCCTAAGCCTAAGGGTTGGGGCGCCCAAGGCCTGGGGCTCCCAAAGCCTAAGGGCTGGGGCGCCCCAGGCCTGGGGCTCGCAAAACCTAAGGGCTGGGGCGCCCGAGCCCTGGGGCCCCAAAGCCTAAGGGCTGGGGCTCACCAGGCCTGGTGCTCTCTAAGCCTATGGGCTGGGGCGCCAAGGGTCTGGGGCTCTCTAAGCCTAAGGGCTGGGGCGCCTCAGGCCTGGGGCTCCATAAGCCTAAGGGCTGGGGTGCCCCAGGTCTGGGGCTCCCTAAGCCTAAGTGTTGGGGAGCCCCAGGCTTGGAGCTCCCTTAGACGAAGGGCTGGGGCGCCCCAGGCCTGGGGTTCCAAAGTCTAAGGGCTGGGGCACCCGAGGTCTGGGGCTACCTAAGCTTAAGGGCTAGGGAGCCCCAGGTCTGGGGCTCCCAAAATTTATGGGCTGGGCGTCCCAGGCCTGGGGATCCCTAAGTCTAAGGGCTGGGCGCCCCAGGCCTGGGGCTCCCTATATGGGCTGGGGCGCCTCAGGCCTGGGGATCCCAAAGCCTAAGGGCTGGGGCGCCCCAGGCCTGGGGATCCAAAAGCCTATGGGCTGGGGCGCCTCAGGCCTGGGGATCCCAAAGCCTAAGGCCTGGGGCGCCCCAGGCCACGGGCTCCCTAAGTCTAAGTGTTGGGGCGCCCCAGGCCTGGGATTCCCAAAGCCTAAGGGCTGGGGCGCCCCAGGCCTGGGGCTCCCAAAGCCTAAGGGCTGGGGCGCCCCAGGCCTGGGGCTCCCTAAGTCTAAGAGCTGGGGCTCACCAGGCCTGGGGCTCCCTAAGACTATGGGCTGGGGCGCCCCGGGTCTGTGGCTCTAAAAGCCTAAGGGCTGGGGCGCCTCAGGCCTGGGGCTCCCTAAGCCTAAGGACTGGGCTGCCCCAGGTCTAGGGCTACCTAACCCTAAGTACTGGGGCGCTCCAGACTAGGGGCTCCCTAAGCCTACGTTTGGGGGAACACCAGGCTTGGAGCTCCCTAAGCCGAAGGGCTGGGGCGTCCCAGGTCTGGGGCGCCCCAGGCCTGGGGATCCCAAAGTCGAAGGGCTGGGTTGCCCCAGCCCTGGACTCCACAAGCCCAAGGGCTGAGGCGTCACAGGGCTGGGGCTCCCTAAGCCTAAGGGCTGTGGAGCTTCAGGCCTGGAGCTGCCTAAGCTTAAGGGTTGGGATGCCCCATGACTGGGGTTCCCTAAGCCTAAGGGCTGTGTCGCCCCAGGCCTGGGGCTCCCTAAGCCTAAGGGCTGGGACGCCCCAGACCTGGGGCTCCCAAAGACTAAGGGCCGGGGCGCCCCAAGCCTGGTGCTCCCAAAGCCTAAGGGTTGGGGCGTCCCTGGCTTTGGGCTCCCTAAGCCTAAGAGCTGGGGCGCCCCAGGTCTGGGGCTACCTAAGCCTAAGTACTCGGGGCGCCCCAGACCAGGGGTTCCCTAAGCCTAAGTGTGAGGGAGCCCCAGGCTTGGAGCTCCCTAAGCCGAAGGGCTGTGGCGCACCAGTCCTGGGGTTCCCAAAGTCTAAGGGCTGGGGCGCCCCTAGCCTGGGGATCCCAAAGCCTAAGGACTGGGGCGCCCCAGGCCTAGGGCTCCCTTAGCCTAAGGGCTGGGGTGCCCCAGGCCTGGGGCTCCCTAAGCCTAAGGGTTGGGGCGCCCCAGGCCTGGGGCTCCCTAAGCCTAAGGGCTGGGGCGCCCCAGGCCTGGGGCTCCCAAAGTCTAAGAGCTGGGGCTCACCAGGCCTGGGGCTCCCAAAGCCTAGGGGCTGGGGTGCCCCGGGTCTGGGGCTCTCTAAGCCTAAGGGCTGGGGCACCTCAGGCCTGGGGCTAACTAAGCCTAAGGGCTGGGGAGCCCCAGGTCTGGGGCTAACTAAGCCTAAGTGCTGGGGCGCCCCAGACCAGGGGCTACATAAGCCTAAGTGTGTGGTAGCCCTAGGCTTGGAGCTCCCTATGCCGAAGTGCTGGGGTGTCCCGGGGCTGGGGTGCCCCAGCCGAGGAACTCCTTAAGCCTAAGTGTGGGGGAGCCCCAGGCTTGGAGCTCCCTAAGCCGAAGGGCTGAGGCACCCCAGGCCAGGGGCACCCAAAGCATAAGTGTGAGGGAGCCCCAGGCTTGGAGCTGCCTAAGAAGAAGGGTTGGGGCGTCCCAGGGCTGGAGCGCCCCAGGCCAGGGGCTCCCTAAGCCTAAGTGTGGAGGAGCCCCAGACTTGGAGCTCCCTAATACGAAGGGCTGGGGCGCCCCAGGCTAGGGGTACAAACTCTAAGGGCTGGGGCACCCAAGGTCTGGGGCTACCTAAGCTTAAGGGCTGGGGCGCCCCAGGCCTGGAGCTCCCAAAATTTATGGGCTGGGGGTCCCAGGTCTGGGGATCCCTAAGGCTATGGACAGGGGCGTCCCAGGCCTGGGCCTCCCTAACCCTAAGGGCTGAGGCGCCCCAGGCCTGGGGTTCCCAAAGCCTATGGGCTGGGGCGCCTCAGGCCTTGGAATCCAAAAGCCTAAGGGCTGGGGCGCCTCAGGCCTGGGGATCCCAAAGCCTAAGGGCTGGGGCGCCCCAGGGCTGGGTTTCCCAAAGCCTAAGGGCTGGGGTGCCCCAGGCCTGGGGATCCCAAAACATAAGGGCTGGGGAGCCCCGGCTTCGGGCTCCCAAGCATAAGGGCTGGGGTGCCCCAGGCCACGGGCTCCCTAAGCCTAAGGGATGGGTCGCCCCAGGCTTGGGGCTTCCAAAGCCTAAGGGCTGGGGCGCCCCAGGCCTGGGGCTCCCTAAGTCTAAGAGCTGGGTCTCACCAGGCCTGGGGCTCCCTAAGCCTATGGGCTGGGGTGCCCTGGGTCTGGGGCTGTAAAACCTAAGTGCTGGGGCGCCTCAATCCTGGGGCTCCCTAAGCCTAAGGACTGGGCTGACCCAGGTCTGGGGCTACCAAAGCCTAAGTGCTGGGGCCCCCCAGACTAGGGGCTACCTAAGCCTAAGTGTGGGGGAGTCCCAGGATTGGAGCTCCCTAAACCGAGGGGTGGGGTGTCCCAGGGCTGGGGCGCCCCAGGCCAGGTGCTCCCTAAGCCTAAGTGTGGAGGAGCTCCAGGCTTGGAGCTCCCTAAGCCGAGGGCTGGGGCATCCCAGGGCTGGGGCGCCCCAGGCCAGGGGATCCCAAAGTCTAAGGGCTGGGGTGCCCCTGGCCTGTGGCTCCCCAAGCAAAAGGGCTGACGCGTCCCAGGTCTGGGGCTCTCTAAGCCAAAGGGCTGGGGTGTCCCAGGTCTGGGGCACCCCAGGCCAGGGGCTCCAAAGCCTAAGGGCTGGGGCGCCCCAGGCCTGGGACTCCCTAAGACTAAGGGCTGGGGCGCCCCAGGCCAGGTGCTCCCTAAGCCTAAGTGTGGAGGAGCCCCAGGCTTGGAGCTCCCTAAGCCGAGGGCTGGGGCATCCCAGGGCTGGGGCGCCCCAGGCCAGGGGATCCCAAAGTCTAAGGGCTGGGGCGCCCGAGGCCTGGGGCTCCCTAAGTATAAGAGCTGGGGCTCACCAGGCCTGGGGCTCCCTAAGCTTATGGGCTGGGGTGCCCCAGGTCTGGGGCTACCTAAGCCTAAGTAATGGGGTGCCCCAGACCAGGGGCTCCCTAAGCCTAAGTGTGAGGGAGCCCCAGGCTTAGAGCCCCCTAATCCGAAGGGCTGGGGCGCCCCAGGCCTGGGTTTCCAAAGACTAAGACCTGGGGCGCACCAGGCCTGGGTATCCCACAGCCTAAGGGCTGGGGCGCCCCGGCTTCGGGCTCCCAAGCCTAAGGCCTGGGGAGGCCCACGCCAGGGGCTCCAAAGCCTAAGGGCTGGGGTGCCGCAGGCCTGGGGCTCCCAAAGCCTAAGGGCTGGGGCACCCCGGCTTCCCGCTCCCAAAGCTTAAGGGCTGGGGCGCCCCAGGCCTGGGGCTCCCTAAGCCTAAGGGCTGGGGCGTCACAAGCTTTGGGCTCCCTAAACCTAAGGGCTGTGGAGCTTCAGGCCTGGAGCTGCCTAAGCTTAAGGCCTGGGATGCCCCATGACTGGGGTTCCCTAAGCCTAAGGGCTGGGACGCCCCAGACCTGGGGCTCCCAAAGACTAAGGGCCGGGGCGCCCCAAGCCTGGTGCTCCCAAAGCCTAAGTGTTGGGGAGTCCCTGGCTTTCGGCTCCCTAAGCCTAAGAGCTGGGGTGCCCCAGTTCTGGGGCTACCTAAGCCTAAGTACTGGGGCGCCCCAGACCAGGGGTTCCCTAAGCCTAAGTGTGAGGGAGCCCCAGGCTTGGAGCTCCCTAAGCCGAAGGGCTGGGGCGCACCAGTCCTGGGGTTCCCAAAGTCTAAGGGCTGGGGCACCCAAGGTCTGGGGCTACCTAAGCTTAAGGGATGGGGCGCCCCAGGCCTGGAGCTCCCAAAATTTATGGGCTGGGGGTCCCAGGCCTGGGGATCTCTAAGACTATGGACAGGGGCGCCCCAGGCCTGGGGCTCCCTAAGCCTAAGAGCTGGGTCTCACCAGGCCTGGGGCTCCCTAAGCCTATGGGCTGGGGCGCCCTGGGTCTGGGGCTCTAAAACCTAAGTGCTGGGGCGCCTCAAGCCTGGGGCTCCCTAAGCCTAAGGACTGGGCTGCCCCAGGTCTGGGGCTACCAAAGCCTAAGTGCTGGGGCGCCCCAGACTAGGTGCTACCTAAGCCTAAGTGTGGGGGAGTCCCAGGATTGGAGCTCCCTAAACCGAGGGGTGGGGTGTCCCAAGGCTGGGGCTCCCCAGGCCAGGTGCTCCCTAAGCCTAAGTGTGGAGGAGCCCCAGGCTTGGAGCTCCCTAAGCCGAGGGCTGGGGCATCCCAGGGCTGGGGCGCCCCAGGCCAGGGGAACCCAAAGTCTAAGGGCTGGGGTGCCCCTTGCCTGTGGCTCCCCAAGCAAAAGGGCTGACGCGTCCCAGGTCTGGGGCTCTCTAAGCCAAAGGGCTGGGGTGTCCCAGGCCTGGGGCACCCCAGGCCAGGGGCTCCAAAGCCTAAGGGCTGGGGCGCCCCAGGCCTGGGACTCCCTAAGCCTAAGGGCTGGGGAACCCCAGGCCTGGGGCTCCCAAAGCCTAAGGGCTGGGGCGCCCGAGTCCTGGGGCTCCCTAAGTCTAAGAGCTGGGGCTCACCAGGCCTGGGGCTCCCTAAGCCTATGGGCTGAGGTGCCCCAGGTCTGGGGCTACCTAAGCCTAAGAAATGGGGTGCCCCAGACCAGGGGCTCCCTAAGCCTAAGTGTGAGGGAGCCCCAGGCTTGGAGCTCCCTAATCCAAAGGGATGGGGCGCCCCAGGCCTGGGGTTCCAAAGACTAAGGCCTGGGGCGCACCAGGCCTGGGGATCCCAGAGCCTAAGGGCTGGGGCGCCCCGGCTTCGGGCTCCCAAGCCTAAGGCCTGGGGAGCCCCAGGCCAGCGGCTCCAAAGCCTAAGGGCTGGGGTGCCGCAGGCCTGGGACTCCCTAAGCCTAAGGGTTGGGGCGCCCAAGGCCTGGGGCTCCCAAACCCTAAGGGCTGGGGAGCCCCAGGCCTGGGGCTCCCAAAGCCTAAGGGCTGGGGCGCCTGAGCCCTGGGGCTCCCTAAGTCTAAGAGCTGGGGCTCACCAGGCCTGGTGCTCTCTAAGCCTATGGGCTGGGGCGCCAAGGGTCTGGGGCTCTCTAAGTCTAAGGGCTGGGGAGCCTCAGGCCTGGGGCTACCTAAGCCTAAGTGCTGGGGCGCCCCAGACTAGGTGCTACCTAAGCCTAAGTGTGGGGGAGTCACAGGATTGGAGCACCCTAAACCGAGGGGTGGGGTGTCCCAGGGCTGGGGCGCCCCAGGCCAGGTGCTCCCTAAGCCTAAGTGTGGAGGAGCCCCAGGCTTCGAGCTCCCTAAGCCGAGGGCTGGGGCATCCCAGGGCTGTGGCGCCCCAGGCCAGTGGATCCCACAGTCTAAGGGCTGGGGTACCCCTGGCCTGTGGCTCCCCAAGCAAAAGGGCTGGGGCACCCCAGGCCTGGGGCTCCCAAAGCCTAAGGGCTGTGGCGCCCGAGGCCTGGGGCTCCCTAAGTCTAAGAGCTGGGGCTCACCAGGCCTGGGGCTCCCTAAGCCTATGGGCTGAGGTGCCCCAGGTCTGGGGCTACCTAAGCCTAAGAAATGGGGTGCCCCAGACCAGGGGCTCCCTAAGCCTAAGTGTGAGGGAGCCCCAGGCTTGGAGCCCCCTAATCCGAAGAGCTGGGGCGCCCCAGGCCTGGGGTTCCAAAGACTAAGGCCTGGGGCGCACCAGGCCTTGGGATCCCAGAGCCTAAGGGCTGGGGCGCCCCGGCTTCGGGCTCCCAAGCCTAAGGCCTGGGGAGCCCCAGGCCAGGGGCTCCAAAGCCTAAGGGCTGGGGTGCCGCAGGCCTGGGACTCCCTAAGCCTAAGGGTTGGAGCGCCCAAGGCCTGGGGCTCCCAAAGCATAAGTGCTGGGGCGCCCCAGGCCTGGGGCTCACAAAGCCTAAGGGCTGGGGAGACCCAGTCCTGGGGCTCCCAAAGCCTAAGGGCTGGGGCGCCCGAGCCCTGGGGCTCCCTAAGTCTAAGAGCTGGGGCTCACCAGGCCTGGTGCTCTCTAAGCCTATGGGCTGGGGCGCCAAGGGTCTGGGGCTCTCTAAGTCTAAGGGCTGGGGAGCCTCAGGCCTGGGGCTCCCTAAGCCTAAGGGCTGGGGAGCCCCAGGCTTGGAGCTCCCTTAGACGAAGGGCTGGGGCGCCCCAGGCCTGGGGTTCCAAAGTCTAAGGGCTGGGGCAACCCAGGTCTGGGGCTACCTAAGCTTAAGGGCTGGGGAGCCCCAGGTCTGGGGCTCCCAAAATTTATGGGCTGAGGGTCCCAGGCCTGGGGATCCTTAAGACTATGGACAGGGGCGCCCCAGGCCTGGGGCTCCCAAAGCCTAAGGGCTGAGGCGCCCCAGGCCTGGGGTTCCCAAAGCCTATGGGCTGGGGCGCCTCAGGCCTGGGGATCCAAAAGCCTAAGGCCTGGGGCGCCCCAGGCCAAGGGCTCCCTAAGCCTAAGTGTTGGGGCGCCCCAGGCCTGGGACTCCCAAAGCCTAAGGGCTGGGGCGCCCCAGGCCTGGGGCTCCCAAAGCCTAAGAGCTGGGGCGCCCCAGGCCTGGGGCTCCCTAAGTCTAAGAGCTGGGGCTCACCAGGCCTGGGGCTCCCTAAGACTATGGGCTGGGGCGCCCCGGGTCTGTGGCTCTAAAAGCCTAAGGGCTGGGGCGCCTCAGGCCTGGGGCTCCCTAAGCCTAAGGACTGGGGCGCCCCAGACTAGGGGCTCCCTAAGCCTAAGTGTGGGGGATCCCCAGGCTTGGAGCTCCCTAAGCCGAAGGGCTGGGGCATCCCAGGGCTGGGGCGCCCCAGGCCTGGGGATCCCAAAGTCTAAGGGCTGGGTTGCCCCAGCCCGGGGCTCCACAAGCCCAAGGGCTGAGGTGTCCCAGGGCTGGGGCTCCCTAAGCCTAAGGGCTGAGGCGTCCCAGGGCTGGGGCTCCCTAAGCCTAAGGGCTGGGCGCCCTAGCCTGCGGTTCCCTAAGCCAAAGGGCTGGGGTGTACCCAGGGCTGGGGCGCCCCAGGCCAGGGGCTCCAAAGCCTAAGGGCTGGGGCACCGTAGGCCTGGTTCTCCCTAAGCCTAAGTGTTGGGGCGCCCAAGGCCTGGGGCTCCCAAAGCCTAAGGGCTGGTGCGCCCCAGGCCTGGGGCTCCCAAATCCTAAGGGCTGAGGCGCCCGAGGCCTGGGGCTCCCTAAGTCTAAGAGCTGGGGCTCACCAGGCCTGGTGCTCCCTAAGCCTATGGGCTGGGGCGCCAAGGGTCTGGGGCTCTCTAGCCTAAGGGCTGGGGCGCCTCAGGCCTGGGGCTCTTAAGCCTAAGGGCTGGGGTGCCCCAGGTCTGGGGCTACCTAAGCCTAAGTACTGGGGTCCCCCAGACCAGGGGCTCACTAAGCCTAAGTGTGAGGGAGCCCCAGGCTTGGAGCTCCCAAAGCCGAAGGGCTGGGGCGGCCCAGGCCTGGGGTTCCAAAGCCCAAGGGCTGGGGCGCACCAGGCCTGGGGATCCCAAAGCCTAAGGGCTGGGGCGCCCCAGGCCTGGGGATCCCAAAGCCTAAGGGCTGGGGCGACCCGGCTTCCCGCTCCCAAAGCTTAAGGGCTGGGGCGCCCCAGGCCTGGGGCTCCCTAAACCTAAGGGCTGGGGCGTCCAAAGCTTTGGGCTCCCTAAGCCTAAGGGCTGTGGAGCTTCAGGCCTGGAGCTGCCTAAGCTTAAGGGTTTGGATGCCCCATGACTGGGGTTCCCTAAGCCTAAGGGCTGTGTCGCCCCAGGCCTGGGGCTCCCTAAGCCTAAGGGCTGGGACGCCCCAGAACTGGGGCTCCCAAAGACTAAGGTCCGGGGCGCCCCAAGCCTGGTGCTCCCAAAGCCTAAGGGTTGGGGCGTCCCAGGCTTTGGGCTCCCTAAGCCTAGGAGCTGGGGCGCCCCAGGTCTGGGGCTACCTAAGCCTAAGTACTGGGGCGCCCCAGACCAGGGGTTCCCTAAGCCTAAGTGTGAGCGAGCCCCAGGCTTGGAGCTCCCTAAGCCGAAGGGCTGGGGCGCACCAGTCCTGGGGTTCCCAAAGTCTTAGGGCTGGGGCGCCCCAGGCCTGGGGATCCCAAATCCTAAGGACTGGGGCGCCCCAGGCCTAGGGCTCCCTTAGCCTAAGGGCTGGGGTGCCCCAGGCCTGGGGCTCCCTAAGCCTAAGGGTTGGGGCGCCCCAGGCCTGGGGCTCCCTAAGCCTAAGGGCTGGGGCGCCCCAGGCCTGGGGCTCCCAAATCTAAGGGCTGGGGCTCACCAGGCCTGGGGCTCCCAAAGCCTAGGGGCTGGGGTGCCCCGGGTCTGGGGCTCTCTAAGCCTAAGGGCTGGGGCGCCTCAGGCCTGAGGCTCCCTAAGCCTAAGGGCTAGGGAGCCCCAGGTCTGGGGCTACCTAAGCCTAAGTGCTGGGGCGCCCCAGAGCAGGGGCTACATAAGCCTAAGTGTGTGGGAGCCCTAGGCTTGGAGCTCCCTATGCCGAAGTGCTGGGGTGTCCCGGGGCTGGAGTGCCCCAGCCCAGGAACTCCTTAAGCCTAAGTGTGGGGGAGCCCCAGACTTGGAGCTCCCTAAGCCGAAGGGCTGAGTAACCCCAGACCAGGTGCACCCAAAGCATAAGTGTGAGGGAGCCCCAGGCTTGGAGCTCCCTAAGCCGAAGGGTTGGGGCGTCCCAGGGCTGGAGCGCCCCAGGCCAGGGGCTCCCTAAGCCTAAGTGTGGAGGAGCCCCAGGCTTGGAGCTCCCTAATACGAAGGGCTGGGGCGCCCCAGGCTAGAGGTTCAAATTCTAAGGGCTGGTGCATCCAAGGTCTGGGGCTACCTAAGCTTAAGGGATGGGGTGCCCCAGGCCTGGAGCTCCCAAAATTTATGGGCTGAGGGTCCCAGGCCTGGGGATCCTTAAGACTATGGACAGGGGCGCCCCAGGCCTGGGGCTCCCTAAGCCTAAGGGCTGAGGCGCCCCAGGCCTGGGGTTCCCAAAGCCTATGGGCTGGGGCGCCTCAGGCCTGGGGATCCAAAAGCCTAAGAGCTGGGGCGCCTCAGGCCTGGGGATCCCAAAGCCTAAGGGCTGGGGCGCCCCAGGGCTGGGTTTCCCAAAGCCTAAGGGCTGGGGCGCCCCAGGCCTTGGGATCCCAAAACCTAAGGGCTGGGGCGCCCCGGATTCGGGCTCCCAAGCCTAAGGGCTGGGGTGCCCCAGGCCACGGGCTCCCTAAGCCTAAGGGATGGGTCGCCCCAGGCCTGGGGCTCCCAAAGCCTAAGGGCTGGGGCGCCCCAGGCCTGGGGCTCCCTAAGTCTAAGAGCTGGGTCTCACCAGGCCTGGGGCTCCCTAAGCCTATGGGCTGGGGCGCCCCAGGTCTGGGGCTCTAAAACCTAAGTGCTGGGGCGCCTCAAGCCTGGGGCTCCCTAAGCATAAGGACTGGGCTGCCCCAGGTCTGGGGCTACCAAAGCCTAAGTGCTGGGGCGCCCCAGACTAGGGGCTACCTAAGCCTAAGTGTGGGGGAGTCCCAGGATTGGAGCTCCCTAAACCGAGGGGTGGGGTGTCCCATGGCTGGGGCGCCCCAGGCCAGGTGCTCCCTAAGCGTAAGTGTGGAGGAGCCCCAGGCTTGGAGCTCCCTAAGCCGAGGGCTGGGGCATCCCAGGGCTGGGGCGCCCCAGGCCAGGGGATCCCAAAGTCTAAGGGCTGGGGTGCCCCTGGCCTGTGGCTCCCCAAGTAAAAGGGCTGACGCGTCCCAGGTCTGGGGCTCTCTAAGCCAAAGGGCTGGGGTGTCCCAGGCCTGGGGCGCCCCAGGCCAGGGGCTCCAAAGCGTAAGGGCTGGGGCGCCCCAGGCCTGGGACTCCCTAAGCCTAAGGGCTGCGGCGCCCCAGGCCTGGGGCTCCCAAAGCCTAAGGGCTGGGGCGCCCGAGTCCTGGGGCTCCCTAAGTCTAAGAGCTGGGGCTCACCTGGCCAGGGGCTCCCTAAGCCTATGGGCTGGGGTGCCCCAGGTCTGGGGCTACGTAAGCCTAAGTAATGGGGTGTCCCAGACCAGGGGCTCCCTAATCCTAAGTGTGAGGGAGCCCAAGGCTTGGAGCCCCCTAATCCGAAGGGCTGCGGCGCCCCAGGCCTGGGGTTCCAAAGACTAAGGCCTGGGGCGCACCAGGCCTGGGGATCCCAGAGCCTAAGGGCTGGGGCACCCCGGCTTCGGGCTCCCAAGCCTAAGGCCTGGGGAGCCCCACGCCAGGGGCTCCAAGCCTAAGGGCTGGGGTGCCGCAGGCCTGGGACTCCCTAAGCCTAAGGGTTGGGGCGCCCAAGGCCTGGGGCTCCCAAAGCCTAAGGGTTGGGGCGCCCCGACTTCCCGCAACCAAAGCTTAAGGGCTGGGGCGCCCCAGGCCTGGGGCTCCCAAAGCCTAAGGGCTGGGGCGTCCCAAGCTTTGGGCTCCCTAAGCCTAAGGGCTGTGGAGCTTCAGGCCTGGAGCTGCCTAAGCTTAAGGGCTTGGATGCCCCATGACTGGGGTCCCCTAAGCCTAAGGGCTGTGTCCCCCCAGGCCTGGGGCTCCCTAAGCCTAAGGGCTGGGACGCCCCAGACCTGGGTCTCCCAAAGACTAAGGGCCGGGGCGCCCCAAGCCTGGTGCTCCCAAAGCCTAAGGGTTGGGGCGTCCCTGGCTTTGGGCTCCCTAAGCCTAAGAGCTGGGGCGCCCCAGGTATGGGGCTACCTAAGCCTAAGTACTGGGGCGCCCCAGACCAGGGGTTCCCTAAGCCTAAGTGTGAGGGAGCCCCAGGCTTGGAGCTCCCTTTGCCGAAGGGCTGGGGAACACCAGCCTGGGGTTCCCAAAGCCTAAGGGCTGGGGCACCTCAGGCCTGGGGCTCCCTAAGCCTAAAGGCTGGGGAGCCCCAGGTCTGGGGCTACCTAAGCCTATGTGCTGGGGAGCCCCAGACCAGGGGCTACATAAGCCTAAGTGTGTGGGAGCCCTAGGCTTGGAGCTCCCTATGCCGAAGTGCTGGGGTGTCCCGGGGCTGGGGTGCCCCAGCCCAGGAACTCTTTAAGCCTAAGTGTGGGGGAGCCCCAGGCTTGGAGCTCCCTAAGCCGAAGGGCTGAGGCACCCCAGACCAGGGGCACCCAAAGCATAAGTGTGAGGGAGCCCCAGGCTTGGAGCTCCCTAAGCCGAAGGGTTGGGGCGTCCCAGGGCTGGAGCGCCCCAGGCCAGGGGCTCCCTAAGCCTAAGTGTGGAGGAGCCCCAGGCTTGGAGCTCCCTAATACGAAGGGCTGGGGCGCCCCAGGCTAGGGGTTCAAATTCTAAGGGCTGGGGCACCCAAGGTCTGTGGCTACCTAAGCTTAAGGGATGGGGCGCCCCAGGCCTGGAGCTCCCAAAATTTATGGTCTGGCGGTCCCAGGCCTGGGGATCCCTAAGACTATGGACAGGGGCGCCCCAGGCCTGTGGCTCCCTAAGCCTAAGGGCTGAGGCGCCCCAGGCCTGGGGTTCCCAAAGCCTATGGGCTGGGGCGCCTCAGGCCTGGGGATACAAAAGCCTCAGGGCTGGGGCGCCCCAGGCCTGGGGATCCCAAAGCCTAAGGGCTGGGGCGCCCCAGGCCTGGGGTTCCCAAAGCCTAAGGGCTGGGGCGCCCCAGGCCTGGGGCTCCCTAAGTCTAAGAGCTGGGTCTCACCAGGCCTGGGGCTCCCTAAGCGTATGGGCTGGGGCGCCCCAGGTCTGGGGCTCTAAAACCTAAGTGCTAGGGCGCCTCAAGCCTGGGGCTCCCTAAGCCTAAGGACTGGGCTGCCCCAGGTCTGGGGCTACCAAAGCCTAAGTGCTGGGGCGCCCCAGACTAGGGGCTACCTAAGCCTAAGTGTGGGGGAGTCCCAGGATTGGAGCTCGCTAAACCGAGGGGTGGGGTGTCCCAGGGCTGGGGCGCCCCAGGCCAGGTGCTCCCTAAGCCTAAGTGTGGAGGAGCCCCAGGCTTGGAGCTCCCTAAGCGAGGGCTGGGGCATCCCAGGGCTGGGGCGCCCCAGGGCAGGGGATCCCAAAGTCTAAGGGCTGGGGTGCCCCTGGCCTGTGGCTCCCCAAGCAAAAGGGCTGACGCGTCCCAGGTCTGGGGCTCTCTAAGCCAAAGGGCTGGGGTGTCCCAGGCCTGGGGCGCCACAGGCCAGGGGCTCCAAAGCCTAAGGGCTGGGGCGCTCCAGGCCTGGGACTCCCTAAGCCTAAGGGCTGGGGCGCCCAGGCCTGGGGCTCCCAAAGCCTAAGGGCTGGGGCGCCCGAGGCCTGGGGCTCCCTAAGTCTAAGAGCTGGGGCTCACCAGGCCTGGGGCTCCCTAAGCCTATGGGCTGGGGTGCCCCAGGTCTGGGGCTACCTAAGCCTAAGTAATGGGGTGCCCCAGACCAGGGGCTCCCTAAGCCTAAGGGTGAGGGAGCCCCAGGCTTGGAGCTCCCAAAGCCGAAGGGCTGGGGTGCCCCAGGCCTGGGGTTCCAAAGACTAAGGCCTGGGGCGCAACAGGCCTGGGGATCCCAGAGCCTAAGGGCTGGGGCGGCCCGGCTTCGGGCTCCCAAGCCTAAGGCCTGGGGAGCCCCAGGCCAGGGGCTCCAAAGCCTAAGGGCTGGGGTTCCGCAGGCCTGGGACTCCCTAAGCCTAAGGGTTGGGGCGCCCAAGGCCTAGGGCTCCCAAAGCCTAAGGGCTGGGGCGCCCCAGGCCTGGGGCTCGCAAAGCCTAAAGGCTGGGGAGCCCCAGGCCTGGGGCTCCCAAAGCCTAAGGGCTGGGGCGCCCGAGCCCTGGGGCTCCCTAAGTCTAAGAGCTGGGGCTCACCAGGCCTGGTGCTCTCTAAGCCTATGGGCTGGGGCGCCAAGGGTCTGGGGCTCTCTAAGCCTAAGGGCTGGGGCGCCTCAGGCCTGGGCCTCCCTAAGCATAAGGGCTGGGGAGCCCCAGGTCTGGGGCTCCCTAAGCCTAAGTGTTGGGGAGCCCCAGGCTTGGAGCTCCCTTAGACGAAGGGCTGGGGCGCCCCAGGGCTGGGGTTCCAAAGCCTAAGGGCTGGGGCAACCCAGGTCTGGGGCTACCTAAGCTTAAGGGCTGGGGAGCCCCAGGTCTGGGGCTCTCAAAATTTATGGGCTGGGGCGTCCCAGGCCTGGGGATCCCTAAGTCTAAGGGCTGGGGCGCCCCAGGCCTGGGGCTCCCAAAGCCTATGGGATGGGGCGCCTCAGGCCTGGGGATCCCAAAGCCTAAGGGCTGGGGCGCCCCAGGCCTGGGAATCCAAAAGCCTATGGGCTGGGGCGCCTCAGGCCTGGGGATCCCAAAGCCTAAGGCCTGGGGCGCCCCAGGCCACGGGCTCCCTAAGCCTAAGTGTTGGGGCGCCCCAGGCCTGGGACTCCCAAAGCCTAAGGGCTGGGGCTCCTCAGGCCTGGGGCTCCCAAAGCCTAAGGGCTGGGGCGCCCCAGGCCTGGGGCTCCCTAAGTCTAAGAGTTGGGGCTCACCAGGCCTGGGGCTCCCTAAGACTATGGGCTGGGGCGCCCCGGGTCTGTGGCTCTAACAGCCTAAGGGCTGGGGCGCCTCAGGCCTGGGGCTCCCTAAGCCTAAGGACTGGGCTGCCCCAGGTCTGGGGCTACCTAACCCTAAGTACTAGGGCGCCCCAGACTAGGGGCTCCCTAAGCCTAAGTGTGGGGGAGCCCCAGGCTTGGAGCTCCCTAAGCCGAAGGGCTGGGGCGTCCCAGGGCTGGGGCGCCCCAGGCCTGGGGATTCCAAAGTCTAAGGCTGGGTTGCCCCAGCCCGGGGCTCCACAAGCCCAAGGGCTGAGGCGTCCCAGGGCTGGGGCTCCCTAAGCCTAAGGGCTGGGGCGCCCTAGCCTGCGGTTCCCTAAGCCAAAGGGCTGGGGTGTACCCAGGGCTGGGGCGCCCCAGGCCAGGGGCTCCAAAGCCTAAGGGCTGGGGCGCCCAGGCATGGGTCTCCCTAAGCCTAAGGGTTGGGGCGCCCAAGGCCTGGGGCTCCCAAATCCTAAGGGCTGGGGCGCCCGAGGCCTGGGGTTCCCTAAGTCTAAGAGCTGGGGCTCACCAGGCCTGGTGCTCCCTAAGCCTATGGGCTGGGGCCCCAAAGGTCTGGGGCTCTCTAGCCTAAGGGCTGGGGTGCCTCAGGCCTGGGGCTCCCTAAGCCTAAGGGCTGGGGTGCCCCAGGTCTGGGGCTACCTAAGCCTAAGTACTGGGGCGCCCCAGACCCGGCGCTCACTAAGCCTAAGTGTGAGGGAGCCCCAGGCTTGGAGCTCCCTAAGCCAAAGGGCTGGGGCGGCCCAGGCCTGGGGTTCCAAAGCCTAAGGGCTGGGGCACCCCATGTCTGCGGCTACCTAACCTTAAGTGCTCGGGCACCCTAGGCCTACGGCTCCCAATATTTATGGGCTGGGGTGTCCCAGGCCTGGGGCTCCCTAAGCCTAAGGGCTGGGGCGCCCCAGTCCTGGTGTTCCCAAAGTCTAAGGGTTGGGGCGCCTCAGGCCTGGGGATCCCAAAGCCTAGGGCTGGGGCGCCCCATGCGGGGGCTCCCTAAGCCTAAGTGCTGGGGCACCGCAAGCCTTGGGCTCCCACAGCCTAAGGCCTGGGGCGCCCCAGGCCATGGGCCCCCTAAGCCTAAGGGCTGGGGCGCCCCAGGTCTGGGGCTACCTAAACCTAAATGCTGGGGCGCCCCAGAACAGGGGCTACATAAACCTAAGTGTGTGGGAGCCCTAGGCTTGGTGTTCCCTATGCCGAAGTGCTGGGGTGTCCCATGGCTGGGGCGCGCCAGGCCAGGTACAACTTAAGCCTAAGTGTGGGGGAGCCCCAGGCTTCGAGCTCCCTAAGCCTAAGGGCTGAGGCACCCCAGACCAGGGCATCCCAAAGCCTAAGGCCTGGGGCGAACCAGGCCTGGGTATCCCAGATCCTAAGGGCTGGGGCGCCCAGGCTTTGGGCTCCCAAGCCTAAGGCCTGGGGAGCCCCAGGCCAGGGGCTCCAAAGCCTAAGGGCTGGGGTGCCGCAGGGCTGGGACTCCCTAAGCCTAAGTGTTGGGGCGCCCAAGGCCTGGGGCTCCCAAAGCCTAAGGGCTGGGGCACCCAGGCCTGGGGCTCGCAAAGCCTAAGGGCTGGGGAGCCCCAGGCCTGGGGCTCCCAAAGCCTAAGGGCTGGGGCGCCCGAGCCCTGGGGCTCCCTAAGTCTAAGAGCTGGGGCTCACCAGGCCTGGTGCTCTCTAAGCCTATGGGCTGGGGCGCCAAGGGTCTGGGGCTCTCTATGCCTAAGGGCTGGGGCGCCTCAGGTGGGGCTCCCTAAGCCTAAGGGCTGGGGAGCCCCAGGCTTGGAGCTCCCTAAGACGAAGGGCTGGGGAGCCCCAGGCCTGGGGTTCCAAAGCCGAAGGGCTGGGGCACCCCAGGTCTGGGGCTACCTAAGCTTAAGGGCTGGGGAGACCCAGTCTGGGGCTCCCAAAATTTATGGGCTGGGGCGTCCCAGGCCTGGGGATCCCTAAGTCTAAGGGCTGGGGCGCCCCAGGCCTGGGGCTCCCAAAGCCTATGGGCTGGGGTGCCTCAGGCCTGGGGATCCCAAAGCCTAAGGGCTGGGGCGCCCCAGGCCTGGGGATCCAAAAGCCTATGGGCTGGGGCGCTTCAGGCCTGGGGATCCCAAAGCCTAAGGCCTGGGGCTCCCCAGGCCACGGGCTCCCTAAGCCTAAGTGTTGGGGCGCCCCAGGCCTGGGACTCCCAAAGCCTAAGGGCTGGGGCGCCCCAGGCCTGGGGCTCCCAAAGCCTAAGTGCTGGGGCGCCCCAGGCCTGGGGCTCCCTAAGTCTAAGAGCTGGGGCTCACCAGGCCTGGGGCTCCCTAAGACTATGGGCTGGGGCGCCCCAGGTCTGTGGCTCTAAAAGCCTAAGGGCTGGGGCGCCTCAGGCCTGGGGCTCCCTAAGCCTAAGGACTGGGCTGCCCCAGGTCTGGGGCTACCTAACCCTAAGTACTGGGGCGCCCCAGACTAGGGGCTCCATAAGCCTAAGTGTGGGGGAGCCCCAGGCTTGGAGCTCCCTAAGCCGAAGGGCTGGGGCGCCCCAGGCCTGGGGATCCCAAAGTCTAAGGGCTGGGTTGCCCCAGCCCTGGGCTCCACAAGCCCAAGGGCTGAGGCGTCCCAGGGCTGGGGCTCCCTAAGCCTAAGGGCTGGGACGCCCTAGCCTGCGGCTCCCTAAGCCAAAGGGCTGGGGTGTACCCAGGGCTGGGGCGCCCCAGGCCAGGGGCTCCAAAGCCTAAGGGCTGGGGCGCCCCAGGCTTGGTTCTCCCTAAGCCTAAGGGTTGGGGCGCTCAAGGCCTGGGGTTCCCAAAGCCTAAGGGCTGGGGAGCCCCAGGCCTGGGGCTCCCAAATCCTAAGGGCTGGGGCTCCTCAGGCCTGGGGCTCCCAAAGCCTAAGGGCTGGGGCGCCCCAGGCCTGGGGCTCCCTAAGTCTAAGAGCTGGGGCTCACCAGGCCTGGTGCTCCCTAAGCCTATGGGCTGGGGCGCCAAGGGTCTGGGGCTCTCTAGCCTAAAGGCTGGGGCACCTCAGGCCTTGGGCTCCCCAAGCCTAAGGGCTGGGGTGCCCCAGGACTGGGGCTACCTAAGCCTAAGTACTGGGGCGCCCCAGACCAGGCGCTCACTAAGCCTAAGTGTGAGGGAGCCCCAGGCTTGGAACTCCCCAAGCCGAAGGGCTGGGGCGGCCCAGGCCTGGGGTTCCAAAGCCTAAGGGCTGGGGAACCCCATGTCTGCAGCTACCTAACCTTAAGGGCTGGGGCGCCCTAGGCCTAGGGCTCCCAATATTTATGGGCTGGGGTGTCCCAGGCCTGGGGATCCTTAAGTCTAAGGACAGGGGCGCCCCAGGCCTGGGGCTCCCTAAGCCTAAATGCTGGGATGCCCCATGACTGGGGCTCCCTAAGCCTAAGGGCTGTGTCGCCACAGGCCTGGGGCTCCCTAAGCCTAAGGGCTGGGGAGCCCTAGCCTGCGGCTCCCTAAGCCAAAGGGCTGGGGTGTACCCAGGGCTGGGGCGCCCCAGGCCAGGGGCTCCAAATACTAAGGGCTGTGGCACCCCAGGCCTGGGTCTCCCTAAGCCTAAGGGTTGGGGCGCCCAAGGCCTGGGGCTCCCAAAACCTAAGGGCTGGGCCGCCCGAGGCCTGGGGCTCCCTAAGTCTAAGACCTGGGGCTCACCAGGCCTGGTGCTCCCTAAGCCTATGGGCTGGGGCGCCAAGTGTCTGGGGCTCTCTAGCCTAAGGGCTGGGGCGCCTCAGGTCTGGGGCTCTTAAGCCTAAGGGCTGGGGTGCCCCAGGTCTGGGGCTACCTAAGCCTAAGTACTGGGGCCCCCCAGACCAGGGGCTCACTAAGCCTAAGTGTGAGGGAGCCCCAGGCTTGGAGCTCCCAAAGCCGAAGGGCTGGGGCGACCCAGGCCTGGGGTTCCAAAGCCTAAGGGCTGGGGCACCCAATGTCTGCGGCTACCTAAGCTTAAGGGCTGGGGCACCCCAGGCCTAGGGCTCTCAATATTTATGGGCTGGGGTGTCCCAGGCCTGGGGATCCCAAAGCCTAAAGGCTGGGGCGGCCCGGCTTCCCGCTCCCAAAGCTTAAGGGCTGGGGCGCCCCAGGTCTGGGGCTCCCTAAGCCTAAGGCCTGGGGCGTCCCAAGCTTTGGGCTCCCTAAGCCTAAGGGCTGAGGAGCTTCAGGCCTGGAGCTGCCTAAGCTTAAGGGCTGGGATGCCCATGACTGGGGTTCCCTAAGCCTAAGGGCTGTGTCGCCCCAGGCCTAGGGATCCCTAAGCCTAAGGGCTGGGACGCCCCAGACCTGGGGCTCCCAAAGACTAAGGGCCGGGGCGCCCCAAGCCTGGTGCTCCCAATGGCTAAGGGTTGGGGCGTCCCTGGCTTTGGGCTCCCTAAGCCTAAGAGCTGGGGCGCCCCAGGTCTGGGGCTACCTAAGCCTAAGTACTGGGGCACCCCAGACCAGGGGCTCCCTGAGCCTAACTGTGAGGGAGCCCCAGGCTTGGAGCTACCTAAGCCGAAGGGCTGGGGCGGCCCAGGACTGGGGTTCCAAAGCCTAAGGACTGGGGCACCCCATGTCTGCGGCTACCTAAGATAAAGGCTGGGGCGCCCCAGGCCAAGGGCTTCCAATATTTATGGGCTGGGGTGGCCCAGGCCTGGGGATCCCTAAGCCTAAGGGTTGGGGCGCCCCAGGCCTGGGGCTCCCTAAGCCTTAGGGCTGGGGCGCCCCAGGCCTGGGGCTCCCAAAGCCTAAGGGCTGGGGCGCCCCAGGCCTGGGGCTCCCTAAGTCTAAGAGCTGGGGCTCACCAGGCCTGGGGCTCCCTAAAACTATGGGCTGGGGCGCCCCGGGTCTGTGGCTCTAAAAGCCTAAGGGCTGGGGCGCCTCAGGCCTGGGGCTCCCTAAGCTTAAGGACTGGGCTGCCCCAGGTCTGGGGCTACCTAACCCTAAGTACTGGGGCGCCCCAGACTAGGGGCTCCATAAGCCTAAGTGTGGGGGAGCCCCAGGCTTGGAGCTCCCTAAGCCGAAGGGCTGGGGTGCCCCAGGCCTGGGGATCCCAAAGTCTAAGGGCTGGGTTGCCCCAGCCCGGGGCTCCACAAGCCCAAGGGCTGAGGCGTCCCAGGGTTGGGGCTCCCTAAGCATAAGGGCTGGGACACCCTAGCCTGCGGCTCCCTAAGCCAAAGGGCTGGGGTGTACCCAGGTTTGGGGCGCCCCAGGACAGGGGCTCCAAAGCCTAAGGGCGGGGCGCAACAGGCTTGGTTCTCCCTAAGCCTAAGGGTTGGGGCGCTCAAGGCCTGGGGTTCCCAAAGCCTAAGGGCTGGGTCGCCCCAGGCCTGGGGCTCCCAAATCCTAAGGGCTGGGGCTCCTCAATCCTGGGGCTCCCAAAGCCTAAGGGCTGGGGCGCCCCAGGCCTGGGGCTCCCTAAGTCTAAGAGCTGGGGCTCACCAGGCCTGGTGCTCCCTAAGCCTATGGGCTGGGGCGCCAAGGGTCTGGGGCTCTCTAGCCTAAAGGCTGGGGCGCCTCAGGCCTGGGGCTCCCTAAGCCTAAGGGCTGGGGTTCCCCAGGTCTGGGGCTACCTAAGCCTAAGTACTGAGGCGCCCCAGACCAGGGGTTCCCTAAGCCTAAGTGTGAGGGAGCCCCAGGCTTGGAACTCCCCAAGCCGAAGGGCTGGGGCGGCCGAGGCCTGGGGTTCCAAAGCCTAAGGGCTGGGGCACCCCATGTCTGCGGCTACCTAACATTAAGGGCTGGGGCGCCCTAGGCCTAGGGCTCCCAATATTTATGGGCTGGGGTGTCCCAGGCCTGGGGATCCCTAAGTCTAAGGACAGGGGCGCCCCAGGCCTGGGGCTCCCTAAGCCTAAGGGCTGGGGCGCACCAGGCCTGGGGATCCCAAAGCCTAAGGGCTGGGGCGCCCCAGGCCTGGAGATCCCAAAGCCTAAGTGCTGGGGCGTCCAAAGCTTTGGGCTCCCTAAGCATAAGGGCTGGGGAGCTTCAGGCCTGGAGCTGCCTAAGCCTAAGTGCTGGGATGCCCCATGACTGGGGCTCCCTAAGCCTAAGGGCTGGGGCGCCTCAGTTCTGGGGCTCTTAAGCCTAAGGGCTGGGGTGCCCCAGGTCTGGGGCTACCTAAGCCTAAGTACTGGGGCCCCCCAGACCAGGGGCTCACTAAGCCTAAGTGTGAGGGAGCCCCAGGCTTGGAGCTCCCAAAGCCGAAGGGCTGGGGCGACCCAGGCCTGGGGTTCCAAAGCCTAAGGGCTGGGGCACCCAATGTCTGCGGCTACCTAAGCTTAAGGGCTGGGGCACCCCAGGCCTAGGGCTCCCAATATTTATGGGCTGTGGTGTCCCAGGCCTGGGGATCCCTAAGGCTAAGGACAGGGGCGCCCCAGGCCTGGGGCTCACTAAGCCTAAGGGCTGGGGCGCACCAGGCCTGGGGATCCCAAAGCCTAAGGGCTGGGGCGCCCCAGGCCTGGGGATCCCAAAGCCTAAGGGCTGGGGCGACCCGGCTTCCCGCTCCCAAAGCTTAAGGGCTGGGGCGCCCCAGGTCTGGGGCTCCCTAAGCCTAAGGGCTTGGGCGTCCCAAGCTTTGGGCTCCCTAAGCCTAAGGGCTGTGGAGCTTCAGGCCTGGAGCTGCCTAAGCTTAAGGGCTGGGATGCCCCATGACTGGGGTTCCCTAAGCCTAAGGGCTGTGTCGCCCCCGGCCTGGGGCTCCCTAAGCCTAAGGGCTGGGACACCCCAGACCTGGGGCTCCCAAAGCCTAAGGGCCGGGGCGCCCCAAGCCTGGTGCTCCCAATGCCTAAGGGTTGGGGCGTCCCTGGCTTTGGGCTCCCTAAGCCTAAGAGCTGGGGCGCCCCAGGTCTGGGGCTACCTAAGCCTAAGTACTGGGGCACCCCAGACCAGGGGCTCCCTGAGCCTAAGTGTGAGGGAGCCCCAGGCTTGGAGCTACCTAAGCCGAAGGGCTGGGGCGGCCCAGGACTGGGGTTCCAAAGCCTAAGGACTGGGGCACCCCATGTCTGCGGCTACCTAAGATAAAGGCTGGGGCGCCCCAGGCCTAGGGCTCCCAATATTTATGGGCTGGGGTGGCCCAGGCCTGGGGATCCCTAAGCCTAAGGCCAGGGGCGCCCCAGGCCTGGGGCTCCCTAAGCCTAAGGGCTGGGGTACCCCAGTCCTGGGTTTCCCAAATTCTAAGGGCTGGGGCGTCCCAGGTCTGGGGATCCCAAAGCCTAAGGGCTGGGGCGCCCCAGGCCTGGGGATCCCAAAGCCTAAGGGCTGGGGCGCCCCAGACCTGGGGATCCCAAAGCCTAAGGGCTGGGGCGACCCGGCTTCCCGCTCCCAAAGCCTAAGGGGGGGTGCGCCCCAGGCCACGGGCTCCCTAAGTCTAATGGCAGGGGCGCCCCAGGCCACGGGCTCCCTAAGCCTAATGGCTGGGGCACCCCAGGCCTGGGGCTCCCAAAGCCTAAGGGCTGGGGTACCCTAGGCCTGGGGTTAACTAAGCCTAAGGGCCGGGGCTCCCCAGACCTGGGGCTCCCAAAGCCTAAGGGCTGGGGCGTCCCTGGCTTTGGGCTCCCTAAGCCTAAGGACTGGGGAGCATCAGGCCTGGAGCTGCCTAAGCCTAAGGGCTGGGACGCCCCAGGACTGGGGCTCCCTAAGCCTAAGGGCTGGGTCGTCCCAGGCCTGGGGCTCCCTAAGCCTAAGGGATGGGACGCCCCAGACCTGGGGCTCCCAAAAACTAAGGGACGGGGCGCCCCAAGCCTGGTGCTCCCAAAGCCTTAGGGTTGGGGCGTCCCTGGCTTTGGGCTCCCTAAACCTAAGGGTTGGGGCGCCCCAGGCCTGGAGCTGCCTAAGCCTAAGGGCTGGGACGCCCCAGGCCTGGGGCTCCCTAAGCCTAAAGGCTGGGTCGCCCCAGGCCTGGGGCTCCCTAAGTCTAGGGGCTGGGTGGCCCCTGGCCTGGGGCTCCCTTAGCCTAAGGGCTGGGGTGCCCCTGGTCTGGGGCTCCCTAAGCCTAAGGGTTGGGGCGCCCCAGGCCTGCCGCTCCCAAAGCCTAGGGGCTGGGTTGCCCCGGGTCTGGGGCTCTCTAAGCCTAAGGGCTGGGGCGCCTCAGGCCTGGGGCTCCCTAAGACTAAGGGTTGGGGAGCCCCAGGTCTGGGCCTACCTAAGCCTAAGTGCTGGGGCGCCCCAGACCAGTGGCTACATAAGCCTAAGTGTGTGGGAGCCCTAGGCTTGGAGCTCCCTATGCCGAAGTGCTGGGGTGTCCCGGGGCTGGGGTGCCCCAGCCCAGGAACTCCTTAAGCCTAAGTGTGGGGGAGCCCCAGACTTGGAGCTCCCTAAGCCGAAGGGCTGAGGCACCCCAGACCAGGTGCACCCAAAGCATAAGTGTGAGGGAGCCCCAGGCTTGGAGCTCCCTAAGCCGAAGGGTTGGGGCGTCCCAGGGCTGGATCGCCCCAGGCCAGGGGCTCCCTAAGCCTAAGTGTGGAGGAGCCCCAGGCTTGGAGCTCCCTAATACGAAGGGCTGGGGCGCCCCAGGCTAGGGGTTCAAACTCTAAGGGCTGGGGCACCCAAGGTCTGGGGCTACCTAAGCTTAAGGGATGGGGCGCCCCAGGCCTGGAGCTCCCAAAATTTTTGGGATGGGGGTCCCAGGCCTGGGGATCCTTAAGACTATGGACATGGGCGCCCCAGGCCTGGGGCTCCCTAAGCCTAAGGGCTGAGGCGCCCCAGGCCTGGGGTTCCCAAAGCCTATGGGCTGGGGCGCCTCAGGCCTGGGGTTCCAAAATCCTAAGGGCTGGGGCGCCTCAGGCCTGGTGATCCCAAAGCCTAAGGGCTGGGGCGCCCCGGATTCGGGCTCCCAAGCCTAAGGGCTGGGGTGCCCCAGGCCACGGGCTCCCTAAGCCTAAGGGATGGGTCGCCCCAGGCCTGGGGCTCCCAAAGCCTAAGGGCTGGGGCGCCCCAGGCCTGGGGCTCCCTAAGTCTAAGAGCTGGGTCTCACCAGGTCTGGGGCTCCCTAAGCCTATGGGCTGGGGCGCCCCAGGTCTGGGGCTCTAAAACCTAAGGGCTGGGGCGCCTCAAGCCTGGGGCTCCCTAAGCATAAGGACTGGGCTGCCCCAGGTCTGGGGCTACCAAAGCCTAAGTGCTGGGGCGCCCCAGACTAGGGGCTACCTAAGCCTAAGTGTGGGGGAGTCCCAGGATTGGAGCTCCCTAAACCGAGGGGTGGGGTGTCCCAGGGCTGGGGCGCCCCAGGCCAGGGGATCCCAAAGTCTAAGGGCTGGGGCGCCCCAGGCCTGGGACTCCCTAAGCCTAAGGGCTGGGGCGCCCCAGGCCTGGGGCTCCCTAAGCCTATGGGCTGGGGTGCCCCAGGTCTGGGGCTACCTAAGCCTAAGTAATGGGGTGCCCCAGACCAGGGACTCCCTAAGCCTAAGTGTGAGGGAGCCCCAGGCTTGGAGCCCCCTAATCTGAAGGGCTGGGGCGCCCCAGGCCTGGGGTTCCAAAGACTAAGGCCTGGGGCGCACCAGGCCTGGGGATCCCAGAGCCTAAGGGCTGGGGCGGCCCGGCTTCGGGCTCCCAAGCCTAAGGCCTGGGGAGCCCCACGCCAGGGGCTCCAAAGCCTAAGGGCTGGGGTGCCGCAGGCCTGGGACTCCCTAAGCCTAAGGGTTGGGGCGCCCAAGGCCTGGGGCTCCCAAAGCCTAAGGGCCGGGGCGCCCCGGCTTCCCGCAACCAAAGCTTAAGGGCTGGGGCGCCACAGGCCTGGGGCTCCCTAAGCCTAAGGGCTGGGGCGTCCCAAGCTTTGGGCTCCCTAAGCCTAAGGGCTGTGGAGCTTCAGGCCTGGAGCTGCCTAAGCTTAAGGGCTTGGATGCCCCATGACTGGGTTCCCTAAGCCTAAGGGCTGTGTCCCCCCAGGCCTGGGGCTCCCTAAGCCTAAGGGCTGGGACGCCCCAGACCTGGGTCTCCCAAAGACTAAGGGCCGGGGCGCCCCAAGCCTGGTGCTCCCAAAGCCTACGGGTTGGGGCGTCCCTGGCTTTGGGCTCCCTAAGCCTAAGAGCTGGGGCGTCCCAGGTATGGGGCTACCTAAGCCTAAGTACTGGGGCGCCCCAGACCAGGGGTTCCCTAAGCCTAAGTGTGAGGGAGCCCCAGGCTTGGAGCTCCCTTAGCCGAAGGGCTGGGGCGCACCAGTCCTGGGGTTCCCAAAGTCTAAGGGCTGGGGCGCCCCAGGCCTGAAGATCCCAAAGCCTAAGCACTGGGGCGCCCCAGGCCTGGGGCTTCCTAATCCTAAGGGCTGGGGCGCCCCAGGCCTCGGGCTCCCAAAGTCTAAGAGCTGGGGCTCACCAGGCCTGGGGCTCCCAAAGCCTAGGGGCTGGGGTGCCCCGGGTCTGGAGCTCTCTAAGCCTAAGGGCTGGGGCACCTCAGGCCTGGGGCTCCCTAAGCCTAATGGCTGGGGAGCCCCAGGTCTGGGGCTACCTAAGCCTATGTGCTGGGGCGCCCCAGACCAGGGGCTACATAAGCCTAAGTGTGTGGGAGCCCTAGGCTTGGAGCTCCCTATGCCGTAGTGCTGGGGTGTCCCGGGGCTGGGGTGCCCCAGCCCAGGAACTCCTTAAGCCTAAGTGTGGGGGAGCCCCAGGCCTGGAGCTCCCTAAGCCGAAGGGCTGAGGCACCCCAGACCAGGGGCACCCAAAGCATAAGTGTGAGGGAGCCCCAGGCTTGGAGCTCCCTAAGCCGAAGGGTTGGGGCGTCCCAGGGCTGGAGCGCCCCAGGCCAGGTGCTCCCTAAGCCTAAGTGTGGAGGAGCCCCAAGCTTGGAGCTCCCTAATACGAAGGGCTGGGGCGCCCCAGTCTAGGGGTTCAAATTCTAAGGGCTGGGGCACCCAAGGTCTGGGGCTACCTAAGCTTAAGGGATGGGGCGCCCCAGGCCTGGAGCTCCAAAAATTTATGGTCTGGGGGTCCCAGGCCTGGGGATCCCTAAGACTATGGACAGGGGCGCGCCAGGCCTGGGGCTCCCTAAGCCTAAGGGCTGAGGTGCCCCAGGCCTGGGGTTCCCAAAGCCTATGGGCTGGGGCGCCTCAGGCCTGGGGTTCCAAAAGCCTAAGGGTTGGGGCACCTCAGGCCTGGGGATCCCAAAGCCTAAGCGCTGGGGCGCCCCAGGCCTGGGGTTCCCAAAGCCTCAGGGCTGGGGCGCCCCAGGCCTGGGGATCCAAAAACCTAAGGGCTGGGGCGCCCCGGGTTCGGGCTCCCAAGCCTAAGGGCTGGGGTGCCCCAGGCAACGGGCTCCCTAAGCCTAAGGGATGGTTCGCCCCAGGCCTGGGGCTCCCAAAGCCTAAGGGCTGGGGCGCCCCAGGCCTGGGGCTCCCTAAGTCTAAGATCTGGGTCTCACCAGGCCTGGGGCTCCCTAAGCCTATGCGCTGGGGCGCCCCAGGTCTGGGGCTCTAAAACCTAAGTGCTGGGGCGCCTCAAGCCTGGGGCTCCCTAAGCCTAAAGACTGGGCTGCCCCAGGTCTGGGGCTACCAAAGCCTAAGTGCTGGGGCGCCCCAGACTAGGGGCTACCTAAGCCTAAGTGTGGGGGAGTCCCAGGATTGGAGCTCGCTAAACCGAGGGGTGGGGTGTCCCAGGGCTGGGGCGCCCCAGGCCAGGTGCTCCCTAAGCCTAAGTGTGGAGGAGCCCCAGGCTTGGAGCTCCCTAAGCCGAGGGCTGGGGCATCCCAGGGCTGGAGCGCCCCAGGCCAGGGGATCCCAAAGTCTAAGGGCTGGGGTGCCCCTGGCCTGTGGCTCCCCAAGCAAAAGGGCTGACGCGTCCCAGGTCTGGGGCTCATTAAGCCAAAGGGCTGGGGTGCCCCATGCCTGGGGTTCCAAAGACTAAGGCCTGGGGCGCAACAGGCCTGGGGATCCCAGAGCCTAAGGTCTGGGGCGCCCCGGCTTCGGGCTCCCAAGCCTAAGGCCTGGGGAGGCCCAGGCCAGGGGCTCCAAAGCCTAAGGGCTGGGGTGCCGCAGGCCTGGGGCTCCCTAAGTCTAAGAGCTGGGGCTCACCAGGCCTGGTGCTCTCTAAGCCTATGGGCTGGGGTGCCAAGGGTCTGGGGCTCTCTAAGCCTAAGGGCTGGGGCGCCTCAGGCCTGGGGCTCCCTAAGCCTAAGGGCTGGGGTGCCCCAGGTCTGGGGCTCCCTAAGCCTAAGTGTTGGGGAGCCCCAGGCTTGGAGCTCCCTTAGACGAAGGGCTGGGGCGCCCCAGGCCTGGGGTTCCAAAGCCTAAGGGCTGGGGCAACCGAGGTCTGGGGCTACCTAAGCTTAAGGGCTGGGGAGCCCCAGATCTGGGGCTCTCAAAATTTATGGGCTGGGGCGTCCCAGGCCTGGGGCTCCCAAAGCCTATGGGCTAGGGCGCCTCAGGCCTGGGGATCCCAAAGCCTAAGGGCTGGGGTGCCCCAGGCCTGGGGATCCAAAAGCCTATGGGCTGGGGCGCCTCAGGCCTGGGGATCCCAAAGCCTAAGGCCTGGGGCGCCCCAGGCCACGAGCTCCCTAAGCCTAAGTGTTGGGGCGGCCCAGGCCTGGGACTCCCAAAGCCTAAGGGCTGGGGCTCCTCAGGCCTGGGGCTCCCAAAGCCTAAGGGCTGGGGCCCCCCAGGCCTGGGGCTCCCTAAGTGTAAGAGCTGGGGCTCACCAGGCCTGGGGCTCCCTAAGACTATGGGCTGGGGCGCCCCGGGTCTGTGGGTCTAAAAGCCTAAGGGCTAGGGCGCCTCAGGCCTGGGGCTCCCTAAGCCTATGGACTGGGCTGCCCCAGGTCTGGGGCTACCTAACCCTAAGTACTAGGGCGCCCCAGACTAGGGGCTCCCTAAGCCTAAGTGTGGGGGAGCCCCAGGCTTGGAGCTCCCTAAGTTGAAGGGCTGGGGCTTCCCAGGGCTGGGGCGCCCCAGGCCTGGGGATCCCAAAGTCTAACGCTGGGTTGCCCCAGCCCGGGGCTCCACAAGCCCAAGGGCTGAGGCGTCCCAGGGCTGGGGCTCCCTAAGCCTAAGGGCTGGGGCGCCCTAGCGTGCGGTTCCCTAAGCCAAAGGGCTGGGGTGTAACCAGGGCTGGGGCGCCCCAGGCCAGGGGCTCCAAAGTCTAAGGGCTGGGGCGCCCAGGCATGGGTCTCCCTAAGCCTAAGGGTTGGGGCGCCCAAGGCCTGGGGATCCCAAAGCCTAAGGGCTGGGGCGCCCCAGTCCTGGGGCTCGCAAAGCCTAAGGGCTGGGGAGCCCCAGGCCTGGGGCTCCCAAATCCTAAGGGCTGGGGCGCCAGAGGCCTGGGGTACCCTAAGTCTAAGAGCTGGGGCTCACCAGGCCTGTTGCTCCCTAAGCCTATGGGCTGGGGCGCCAAAGGTCTGGGGCTACCTAAGCCTAAGTACTGGGGCGCCCCAGACCCGGCGCTCACTAAGCCTAAGTGTGAGGGAGCCCCAGGCTTGGAGCTCCCCAAGCCGAAGGGCTGGGGCGGCCCAGGCCTGGAGTTCCAAAGCCTAAGGGCTGGGGCACCCCATGTCTGTGGCTACCTAAGCTTAAGGGCTAGGGCACCCCAGGCCTAGGGCTCCCAATATTTATGGGCTGGGGTGTCCCAGGCCTGGGGCTCCCTAAGCCTAAGGGCTGGGGCGCCCCAGTCCTGGTGTTCCCAAGTCTAAGGGTAGGGGCGCCTCAGGCCTGGGGATCCTAAAGCCTAGGGCTGGGGCGCCCCATGCGGGGGCTCCCTAAGCCTAAGTGCTGGGGCACCGCAAGCCTTGGGCTCCCACAGCCTAAGGCCTGGGGCGCCCCAGGCCATGGGCCCCCTAAGCCTAAGGGCTGGGGCGCACCAGGTCTGGGGCTACCTAAACCTAAATGCTGGGGCACCCCAGAACAGGGGCTACATAAGCCTAAGTGTGTGGGAGCCCTAGGCTTGGTGTTCCCTATGCCGAAGTGCTGGGGTGTCCCATGGCTGGGGAGCGCCAGGCCAGGTACTCCTTAAGCCTAAGTGTGGGGGTGCCCCAGGCTTCGAGCTCCCTAAGCCGAAGGGCTGAGGCACCCCAGACCAGGGCATCCCAAAGCCTAAGGCCTGGGGCGCACCAGGCCTGGGTATCCCAGAGCCTAAGGGCTGGGGCGCCCCGGCTTTGGGCTCCCAAGTCTAAGGCCTGGGGAGCCCCAGGCCAGGGGCTCCAAAGCCTAAGGGCTGGGGTGCCGCAGGGCTGGGACTCCCTAAGCCTAAGGGTTGGGGCGCCCAAGGCCTGGGGCTCCCAAAGCCTAAGGGCTGGGGCACCCAGGCCTGGGGCTCGCAAAGCCTAAGGGATGGGGTGCCCGAGCCCTGGGGCTCCCTAAGTCTAAGAGCTGGGGCTCACCAGGCCTGGTGCTCTCTAAGCCTATGGGCTGGGGCGCCAAGGGTCTGGGGCTCTCTAAGCCTAAGGGCTGGGGCGCCTCAGGCCTGGGGCTCCCTAAGCCTAAGGGCTGGGGTGCCCCAGGTCTGGGGCTCCCTAAGCCTAAGTGTTGGGGAGCCCCAGGCTTGGAGCTCCCTAAGACGAAGGGCTGGGGAGCCCCAGGCCTGGGGTTCCAAAGCCGAAGGCCTGGGGCACCCCAGGTCTGGGGCTACCTAAGCTTAAGGGCTGGGGAGACCCAGGTCTGGGGCTCCCAAAATTTATGGGAAGGGGCGTCCCAGGCCTGGGGATCCCTAAGTCTAAGGGCTGGGGCGCCCCAGGCCTGGGGCTCCCAAAGCCTATGGGCTGGGGTGCCTCAGGCCTGGGGATCCTAAAGCCTAAGGGCTGGGGCGCCCCAGGCCTGGGGATCCAAAAGCCTATGGGCTGGGGCGCCTCAGGCCTGGGGATCCCAAAGCCTAAGGCCTGGGGCGCCCCAGGCCACGGGCTCCCTAAGCCTAAGTGTTGGGGCGCCCCAGGCCTGGGACTCCCAAAGCCTAAGGGCTGGGGCGCCCCAGGCCTGGGGCTCCCAAAGCCTAAGGGCTGGGGAGCCCCAGGCCTGCGGCTCCCTAAGTCTAAGAGCTGGGGCTCACCAGGCCTGGGGCTCCCTAAAACTATGGGCTGGGGCGCCCCGGGTCTGTGGCTCTAAAAGCCTAAGGGCTGGGGCGCCTCAGGCCAGGGGCTCCCTAAGCCTAAGGACTGGGTTGCCCCAGGTTTGGGGCTACCTAACCCTAAGTACTGGGGCGCCCCAGACTAGGGGCTCCCTAAGCCTAACTGTGGGGGAGCCCCAGACTTGGAGCTCCCTAAGCCGAAGGGCTGGGGCGTCCCAGGGCTGGGGCGTCCCAGGCCTGGGGATCCCAAAGTCTAAGGGCTGGGTTGCCCCAGCCCTGGTCTCCACAAGCCCAAGGGCTGAGGCGTCCCAGTGCTGGGGCTCCCTAAGCCTAAGGGCTGGGACGCCCTAGCCTGCGGCTCCCTAAGCCAAAGGGCTGGGGTGTACCCAGGGCTGGGGCACCCCAGGCCAGGGGCTCCAAAGCCTAAGGGCTGGGGCGCCCCAGGCCTGGGTCTCCCTAAGCCTAAGGGTTGGGGCGCTCAAGGCCTTGGGTTCCCAAAGCCTAAGGGCTGGGGCACCCCAGGCCTGGGGCTCCCTAAGCCTAAGGGCTGGGGCGCCCGAGGCCTGGGGCTCCCTATGTCTAAGAGCTGTCGCTCACCAGGCCTGGTGTTCCCTAAGCCTATGGGCTGGGGCGCCAAGGGTCTGGGGCTCTCTAGCCTAAAGGCTGGGGCGCCTCAGGCCTGGGGCTCCCTAAGCCTAAGGGCTGGGGTGCCCCAGGTCTGGGGCTACCTAAACCTAAGTACTGGGGCGCCCCAGACCAGGCGCTCACTAAGCCTAAGTGTGAGGGAGCCCCAGGCTTGGCACTCCCCAAGCCGAAGGGCTGGGGCGGCCCAGGCCTGGGCTTCCAAAGCCTAAGGGCTGGGGCACCCCATGTCTGCGGCTACCTAACCTTAAGGGCTGGGGCGCCCCAGGCCTGGGGATCCCAAAGCCTAAGGGCTGGGGCGACCTGGATTCCCGCTCCCAAAGCTTAAGGGCTGGGGCGCCCCAGGCCTGGGGCTCCCTAAGCCTAAGGGCTGGGGCGTCCCAAGCTTTGGGCTCCCTAAGCATAAGGGCTGTGGAGCTTCATGTCTGGAGCTGCCTAAGCCTAAGTGCTGGGATGTCCCATGACTGGGGCTCCCTAAGCCTAAGGGCTGTGTCGCCCCAGGCCTGGGGCTCCCTAAGCCTAAGGGCTGGGGAGCCCTAGCCTGCGGCTCCCTAAGCCAAAGGGCAGGGGTGTACCCAGGGCTGGGGCGCCCCAGGCCAGGGGCTCCAAATTCTAAGGGCTGGGGCACCCCAGGCCTGGGTCTCCCTAAGCCTAAGGGTTGGGGCGCCCAAGGCCTGGGGCTCCCAAAGCCTAAGGGCTGGGGCGCCCGAGGCCTGGTGCTCCCTAAGCCTATGGGCTGGGGCGCCAAGTGTCTGGGGCTCTCTAGCCTAAGGGCTGTGGCGCCTCAGGTCTGGGGCTCTTAAGCCTAAGGGCTGGGGTGCCCCAGGTCTGGGGCTACCTAAGCCTAAGTACTGGGGCCCCCCAGACCAGGGGCTCACTAAGCCTAAGTGTGAGGGAGCCCCAGGCTTGGAGCTCCCAAAGCCGAAGGGCTGTGGCGACCCAGGCCTGGGGTTCCAAAGCCTAAGGGCTGGGGCACCCAATGTCTGCGGCTACCTAAGCTTAAGGGCTGGGGCACCCTAGGCCTAGGGCTCCCAACATTTTTGGGCTGGGGTGTCCCAGGCCTGGGGATCCCTAAGGCTAAGGACAGGGGCGCCCCAGGCCTGGGGCTCCCTAAGCCTAAGGGCTGGGGCGCACCAGGCCTGGGGATCCCAAAGCCTAAGGGCTGGGGCGCCCCAGGCCTGGGGATCCCAAAGCCTAAGGGCTGGGGCGACCCGGCTTCCCGCTCCCAAAGCTTAAGGGCTGGGGCGCCCCAGGTCTGGGGCTCCCTAAGCCTAAGGGCTTGGGCGTCCCAAGCTTTGGGCTCCCTAAGCCTAAGAGCTGTGGAGCTTCGGGCCTGGAGCTGCCTAAGCTTAAGGGCTGGGATGCCCCATAACTGGGGTTCCCTAAGCCTAAGGGCTGTGTCGCCCCAGGCCTGGGGCTCCCTAAGCCTAAGGGCTGGGACGCCCCAGACCTGGGGCTCCCAAAGACTAAGGGCCGGGGCGCCCCAAGCCTGGTGCTCCCAAAGCCTAAGGGTTGGGGCATCCCTGGCTTTGGGCTCCCTAAGCCTAAGAGCTGGGGCGCCCCAGGTCTGGGGCTACCTAAGCCTAAGTACTGGGGCGCCCCAGACCAGGGGTTCCCTAAGCCTAAGTGTGAGGGAGCCCCAGGCTTGGAGCTCCCTAAGCCGAAGGGCTGGGGTAGCCCAGGCCTGGGGTTCCAAAGCCTAAGGGCTGGGGCACCCCATGTCTGCGGCTACCTAAGCTTAAGGGCTGGGGCGCCCCAGGCCTAGGGCTCCCAATATTTATGGGCTGGGGTTTCCCAGGCCTGGGGATCCCTAAGCCTAAGGACAGGGGCTCCCCAGGCCTGGGGCTCCCTAAGCCGAAGGGCTGGGGCGCACCAGTCCTGGGGTTCCCAAAGTCTAAGGGCTGGGGCGCACCAAGCCTGGGGATCCCAAAGCCTAAAGGCTGGGGCGCCCCATGCCTGGGGATCCCCAAGCCTAAGGGCTGGGGCGACCCGGCTTCCCGCTCCCAAAGCTTAAGGGTTGGGGCGCCCCAGGCCTGGGGCTCCCTAAGCCTAAGGGCAGGTGCGCCCCAAGCCTTGGGCTCCCACAGCCTAAGGGCTAGGGCGCCCCAGGCCTGGGGCTCGCAAAGCCTAAGGGCTGGGGCGCCCCAGTCCTGAGGCTCCCAAAGCCTAAGGGCTGGGGCGCCCGAGGCCTGGGGCTCCCTAAGTCTAAGAGCTGGGGCTCACAGGCCTGGTGCTCCCTAAGTCTATGGGCTGGGGCGCCAAGGTTCTGGGGCTCTCTAAGCCTAAGGGCTGGGGCCCTCAGGCCTGGGGCTCTCTAAGCCTAAGGGCTGGGGTGCCCCAGGTCTGGGGCTACCTAAGCATAAGTACTGGGGCACCTCAGACCAGGGGCTCCCTGAGCCTAAGTGTGAGGGAGCCCCAGGCTTGGAGCTCCCTAAGCCGAAGGGCTGGGGCGGCCCAGGACTGGGGTTCCAAAGCCTAAGGACAGGGGCACCTCATGTCTGCGGCTACCTAAGATAAAGGCTGGGGCGCCCCAGGCCTAGGGCTCCCAATATTTATGGGCTGGGGTGGCCCAGGCCTGGGGATCCCTAAGCCTAAGGCCAGGGGCGCCCCAGGCCTGGGGCTCCCTAAGCCTGAGGGTTGGGGTACCCCAGTCCTGGGGTTCCCAAAGTCTAAGGGCTGGGGCGCCCCAGGTCTGGGGATCCCAAAGCCTAAGGGCTCGGGCGCCCCAGGCCTGGGGATCCCAAAGCCTCAGGGCTGGGGCGACCCGGCTTCCCGCTCCCAAAGCCTAAGGGGGGGTGCGCCCCAGGCCACGGGCTCCCTAAGTCTAAGGGCTGGGGCGTCCAAGGCCACGGGCTCCCTAAGCCTAATGGCTGGGGCACCCCAGGCCTGTGGCTCCCAAAGCCTAAGGGCTGGGGTACCCTAGGCCTGGGGTTAACTAAGCCTAAGGGCCGGGGCTCCCCAGACCTGGGGCTCCCAAAGCCTAAGGGCTGGGGCGTCCCTGGCTTTGGGCTCCCTAAGCCTAAGAACTGGGGAGCATCAGGCCTGGAGCTGCCTAAGCCTAAGGGCTGGGACGCCCCAGGACTGGGGCTCCCTAAGCCTAAGGGCTGGGTCGCCCCAGGCCTGGGGCTCCCTAAGCCTAAGGGCTGGGACGCCCCAGACCTGGGGCTCCCAAAAACTAAGGGACGGGGCGCCCCAAGCCTGGTGCTCCCAAAGCCTTAGGGTTGGGGCGTCCCTGGCTTTGGGCTCCCTAAACCTAAGGGTTGGGGCGCCCCAGCCCTGGAGCTGCCTAAGCCTAAGGGCTGGAACGCGCCAGGCCTGGGGCTCCCTAAGCCTAAAGGCTGGGTCGGCCCAGGCCTGGGGCTCCCTAAGTCTAGAGGCTGGGTGGCCCCAGGCCTGGGGCTCCCTTAGCCTAAGGGTTGGGGCGCCCCAGGCCTGCCGCTCCCAAAGCCTAGGGGCTGGGGTGCCCCGGGTCTGGGGCTCTCTAAGCCTAAGGGCTGGGGCACCTCAGGCCTGGGGCTCCCTAAGCCTAAGGGTTGGGGGGCCCCAGGTCTGGGCCTACCTAAGCCTAAGTGCTGGGGCGCCCCAGACCAGGGGCTACATAAGCCTAAGTGTGTGGGTGCCCCAGGCTTGGAGCTCCCTAAGCCGAAGGGTTGGGGCGTTCCAGGGCTGGAGCGCCCCAGGCCAGGGGCTCCCTTAGCCTAAGTGTGGAGGAGCCCCAGGCTTGGAGCTCCCTAATACGAAGGGCTGGGGCGCCCCAGGCTAGGGGTTCAAACTCTAAGGGCTGGGGCACCCAAGGTCTGGGGCTACCTAAGCTTAAGGTCTGGGGCGCCCCAGGCCTGGAGCTCCCAAAATTTATGGGCTGGGGGTCCCAGGCCTGGGGATCCCTAAGACTATGGACAGGGGCGCGCCAGGCCTGGGGCTCCCTAAGCCTAAGGGCTGGGGTACCCCAGGCCTGGGGTTCCCAAAGCCTATGGGCTGGGGCGCCTCAGGCCTGGGGATCCAAAAGCCTAAGGGCTGGGGCGCCTCAGGCCTGGGTATCCCAAAGCCTAAGGGCTGGGGCGCCCCAGGCCTGGAGTTCCCAAAGCCTAAGAGCTGGGGAGCCCCAGGCCTGGGGATCCCAAAACCTAAGGGCTGGGGCGCCCCGGCTTCGGGCTCCCAAGCCTAAGGGCTGGGGTGCCCCAGGCCACGGGCTCCCTAAGCCTAAGGGATGGGTCGCCCCAGGCCTGGGGCTCCCAAAGCCTAAGGGCTGGGGCGCCCCAGGCCTGGGGCTCCCTAAGTCTAAGAGCTGGGTCTCACCAGGCCTGGGGCTCCCTAAGCCTATGGGTTGGGGCGCCCCGGGTCTGGGGCTCTAAAACCTAAGTGCTGGGTCGCCTCAGGCCTGGGGCTCCCTAAGCCTAAGTACTGGGCTGCCCCTGGTCTGGGGCTACCAAAGCCTAAGTGCTGGGGCGCCCCAGACTAGGGGCTACCTAAGCCTAAGAGTGGGGGAGTCCCAGGATTGGAGCTCCCTAAACCGAAGGGTGGGGTGTCCCAGGGCTGGGGCGCCCCAGGCCAGGTGCTCCCTAAGCCTAAGTGTGGAGGAGCCCCAGGCTTGGAGCTCCCTAAGCCGAGGGCTGGGGCATCCCAGGGCTGGGGCGCCCCAGGCCAGGGGATCCCAAAGTCTAAGGGCTGGGGTGCCCGTGGCCTGTGGCTCCCCAAGCCCAAGGGCTGACGCGTCCCAGGTCTGGGGCATTCTAAGCCAAAGGGCTGGGGTGTCCCAGGCCTGGGGCGCCCCAGGCCAGGGGCTCCAAAGCCTAAGGGTTGGGGCGCCCCAGGCCTGGGACTCCCTAAGCCTAAGGGCTCGGGCGCCCCAGGCCTGGGGCTCCCAAAGCCTAAGGGCTGGGGCACCCGAGGCCTGGGGCTCCCTAAGTCTAAGAGCTGGGGCTCACCAGGCCTGGGGCTCCCTAAGCCTATGGGCTGGGGTGTCCCAGGTCTGCGGCTACCTAAGCCTAAGTAATGGGGTGCCCCAGACTAGGGGCTCCCTAAGCCTAAGTGTGAGGGAGCCCCAGGCTTGGAGCTCGCTAATCCGAAGGGCTGGGGCACCCCAGGTCTGGGGCTACCTAAGCTTAAGGACTGGGGCGCCCCAGGCCTGGGGCTCCCAAAATTTATGGGCTAGGGCGTCCCAGCATGGGGCTCCCTAAACCTAAGGGCTGGGGCTCCCCAGTCCTGGGGTTCCCAAGTCTAAGGGTTGGGGCGCCCCAGGGCTGGGGATCCCAAAACCTAAGGGTTGGGCCGCCACAGGCCACGGGCTCCCTAAGCCTAATGGCTGGGGCGCCACAGGCCTGGGGCTGCCAAAGCCTAAGGGCCGGGGTGCCCTAGGCCTGGTGCTAACGAAGCCTAAGGGCCGGGGCTCCCCAGACCTGGGGCTCCCAAAGCCTAAAGGCTGGGGCGTCCCTGGCTTTGGGCTACCTAAGCCTAAGGGCTGGGGCGTCCCAGGCCTGGAGCTGCCTAAGCCTAAGGGCTGGGACGCCCCAGGCCTAGGGCTCCCTAAGCCTAAGGGCTGGGTCGCCCCAAGCCTGGGGCTCCCTAAGCCTAAGGGCAGGGACGCCCCAGACCTGGGGCTCCCAAAGCCCAAGGGCCGGGGCGCCCCAAGCCTGGTGCTCCCAAAGCCTAAGGGTTGGGGCGCCCCAGGCCTGGGGCTCCCAAAGCCTAAGTGCTTGGGCGCACCAGGCCTGGGGCTCCCAAAGTCTAAGAGCTGGGGCTCACCAAGCCTGGGGCTCCGTCAGCCTATGGGCTTGGGTGCCCCGGGTATGGGGCTCTCTCAGCCTAAGGGCTGGGGCGCCTCAGGCCTGGGGCTCACTAAGCCTAAGTGCTGGGGCGCCCCAGACCAGGGGCTCCCTAAGCCTAAGTGTGTGGGAGCCCCAGGCTTGGAGCTCCCTATGCCGAAGTGCTGAGACACCCCAGACCAGGGGCTCCCAAAGCTTAAGGGCTGGGTGCACCAGGCCTGGGGCTCCTAAAGCCTAAGGGCAGGGACGCCCCAGATCTTAGGCTTAGGGAGCCCCAAGCATCGGGCGCCAGGCCCTTAAGCATAGGGAGTCCCAGCACTGCGGCGCCCCAGCCCTTAGGCTTAGGGAGCCCCAGGCCTGGGGCGCCCCAGCCCTTAGGCTTAGGGAACCCCAGGCCTGGGGGCCCCAGCCCTTAGTCTTATGGGGCCCCAGGCCTGGGTCGCCACAACCCTTTGGCTTTGGGAGCCCCAAGCCTGGGGCACCCCAGCCCTTAAACTTGGGGCGCCCAAGCCCTTAGGCTTAGGGAGCCCCAGGTCTGGGGCGCCCCAGCCCATAGGCTTAGGGAGCCCCAGACCTGGGTCACCCCAGCCCTTAGGCTTAGATAGTCCCAGGCCAGGGGCGCCCTAGCCCTTGGGCTTTTCGAGAACCAGGCCTGGGGCGCGGCTTAGGGAGCCCCCGACCTGGGCACGCAAGAGATCTTAGGCATAGGGAGCCCCAGTCCTGGGGCTCCCCAGCACTTAAGCTTTGGGAACCCCAGCCCTTAGGCTTTGGGAGCCCCAGGCCTGGGGCGCCCAGCCCTTAGGCTTTGGGAGACCCAGACCTGGGGGGCCAGAGCCCTTAGGCATAGGGAGCCCCAGGTCTGGGGCGCCCCAGCCCTTAGTCTTAGAGAGCCCCAGGCCTGGGGCACCCCAGACCTTAGGCTTCGGGAGGCCTTGACCTGGTTTGCCCTAGCCTTTAGGCTTAGGGAGCCCCTGACCTGGGGCGCCAGAGCCCTTAGGCTTAGGGAGCCCCAGACCTGGGGCGCCCCAGCCCTTAGGCTTTGGGAGCCCCTAGCCTGGGGGGCTCCACCCTAAGCCTTTGGGAGCCCTAGGCCTGGGGCGCCGAGCCCTTAGGCTTTGGGAGACCCTGGCCTGGGGCATCCCAGCCCTTAACTTTGGGAACCCCAGCCCTTAGCCTTTGGGAGCCCCAGGCCTGTGGCACTCAGCCCTTAGGCTTAGGGAGCCCCAGACATGGGGCGCCAGAACCCTTAGGCATTGGGAACCCCAGCCATTAGACTTAGGGGGCCCCAGGCCTGGGGCGCCCCAGACCTTAGGCTTAGGGAGCGCCAGGATGGGGCGCCCCAGCCCTTAGACTTTAAGAGCCCCAGGTCTGGGGCGCCCCTGCCCTTAGGCTTTGGGATTCCCAGCCCTTAGTCTTTCGGAGTCCCAGACATGGGGCCCCCAGCCCTTAGTCTTAGGGAACCCCAGGCCTGGCGCGACCCAGATCTTAGGCCTGGGGCACCCTAGCCCTTAGGCTTGGGACCCCAGGCCTGGGGCGCCCCAGCCCTTAGACTTTGGGAGCCCCATGCCTGGAGGTGCCCCAGCCCTTAGGCTTAGGGAGGACAAGGCCTGGGGTGCCCCCGCCCTTAGGCTTAGGGAGCCCCAGGCCTGGGGCGCCCCTGCCCTTATACTTTGTGAGCGCCAGCACTTAGGATTTGGGAGCCCAGGCCTGGGGTGCCCAGCTCTTAGGTTTTGGGAGCACAAGGCCTGGGGCACCCAGGCCTTAGGCTTTGGGAGACCCGGGCCTGGGGCATCCCAGCCCTTAGCTTTGTGAACCCCAGCTCTTAGGCTTTGGGAGCCCCAGGCCTGGGGCGCCCAGCTCTTCGGTTTAGGGAGCCCCCGACCTGGGGCGCCAGAACCCTTAGGCATAGGGGGCACCAGGCCTGGGGCGCCCTAGCCGTTAGGCTTAGGGAGCCCCAGGCCTGGGGCGCCCCAGCCCTTAGTCTTTGGGAACCCCAGCCCTTAGGATTTGGGAGCCCAAGGCCTGAGGCGCCCAGCCCTTAGGCTTTGGGAGCACCAGGCCTGGGGCGCCCCAGCCCTTAGATTTTGGGAGCGCAGGCCTGAGGCGCCCCAGCCCTTAATCTTTGGGAACCCCAGCCCTTAGGCTTTGGGAGCCCCAGGCCTGGGGAGCCCAACCCTTAAGTTTAGGGAGTCCCAGACCTGGGCGCCAGAACCCTTAGGCATAAGGGGCACCAGGCCTGGCGCGCCCCAGCCTTTAGGCTTAGGGAGCCCCAGGCTTGGGGCGCCCCAGCCCTTAGGCTTTGGGAGACCCTGGCCTGGGGCATCCCAGCCCTTAAGCTTTGTGAACCCCAGCCCTTAGGCTTTGGGAGCCCCAGGCCTGGGGCCCACAGCCCTTAGGTTTAGGGAGCCGTAGACCTGGCGCGCCAGAACCCTTAGGCATAGGGGGCACCAGGCCTGGGGCGCCCCAGCCCTTATATTTTGGGAGCCCCAGGCCTGGGGCGCCCCAGCCCTTAGATTTTGGGAGCGCAGGCCTGAGGCGCCCCAGCCCTTAATCTTTGGGAACCCCAGCCCTTAGGATTTGGGAGCCCCATGCCTGGGGCGCCCAGCCCTTTGGCTTTGGGAGTACCAGGCCTGGGGCGCCCCAGTCCTTAGGCTTTGGGAGACCCTGGCCTGGGGCGCCACAGCCTTTAGTCTTTGGGAACCCCAGCCCTTAGGATTTGGGAGCACCAGGCCTGGGGCGCCCCAGCCCTTAGGCTTTGGGAGATCCTGGCCTGGGGCATCCCAGCACTTAAGCTTTGTGAACCCCAGCCGTTAGTCTTTGGGAGACCCAGGCCTGGGGCGCCCAGCCCTTAGGTTTAGGGAGACCCAGACCTGGGGCGCCAGAACCCTTAGGCATAGGGGGCCCCAGGCCAGGGGAGCCCCAGCCCTTAGACTTAGAGAGCCCCAGCCTGGGTTGCCCAAGCCTTTAGACCTGGGAGCCCCAGGCCTGGTGTGTCCCAGCCCTTAGATTTTGGGAGCCCAGGCCTGGGGCGCCACAGCCCTTAGGCTTTGGGAGACCCTGGCCTGGGGCATCCCAGGCTTAAGCTTTGTGAACCCCAGCCCTTAAGCTTTGGGAGCCCCAGGCCTGGGGCGCCCAGCCCTTAGGTTTAGGGAGCCCCAGACCTGGCGCGCCAGAACCCTTAGGCATAGGGGGCCCCAGGCCTGGCGCGCCCCAGGCCTTAGACTTTGGGAGCCCCAGGCCTGGGGCGCCCCAGCCTTTAGATTTTGGGAGCCCAGGCCTGAGGTGCCCCAGCCCTTAGTCTTTGGGAACCCCAGCCCTTAGGATTTGGGAGCCCCATGACTGGGGCGCCCAGCCCTTAGGCTTTGGGAGTACCAGGCCTGGGGCGCCCCAGCCCTTAGGCTTTGGGAGACCCTGGCCTGGGGTATCCCAGCCCTTAAGCTTTGTGAACCCCAGCCCTTAGGCTTTCGGAGCCTCAGGCCTGGGGCGCCCAGCCCTTAGGTTTAGGGAGTCCCAGACCTGGGCGCCAGAACCCGTAGGCATAGGGGGCCCAAGGCCTGGGGCGCCCCAGCCGTTAGGCTTAGGGAGCCCCGGGCCTGAGGCGCCACAGCCCTTAGTCTTTGGGAACCCCAGCCCTTAGGATTTGGGAGCACCAGGCCTGGGGCGCCCCAGCCCTTAGGCTTTGGGAGATCCTGGCCTGGGGCATCCCAGCACTTAAGCTTTGTGAACCCCAGCCGTTAGGCTTTGGGAGACACAGACTTGGGGCGCCCAGCCCTTAGGTTTAGGGAGCCCCAGACCTGGGGTGCCAGAACCCTTAGGCATAGGGGGCCCCAGGCCAGGGGAGCCCCAGCCCTTAGGCTTAGAGAGCCCCAGCCTGGGTTGCCCAAGCCTTTAGACCTGGGAGCCCCAGGCCTGCCCCAGCCCTTAGATTTTGGGAGCCCAGGCCTGGGGCGCCACAGCCCTTAATTTTTGGGAACCCCAGACCTTAGGATTTGGGAGTCCCAGGCCTGGGGCGCCCCAGCCCTTAGACTTTGGGAGCCTCAGGCCTGGTGTGCCCCAGCCCTTAGATTTGGGAGCCCAGGCCTGGGGCGCCCCAGCCCTTAGTCTTTGGGAACCCCAGCCCTTAGGATTTGGGAGCCCCAGGCCTGGGGCGCCCAATCTTTAGGCTTTGGGAGCACCAGGCCTGGCGCGCCCCAGCCCTTAGGCTTTGGGAGACTCAGGCCTGGGGCGCCCCACCCCTTAGGCTTAGGAAGCCCCAATCCTGGGGCGCCAGAGCCCTTAGGCTTTGGGAGCCACAGACCTGGGGCGCCCCACCCCTTAGGCTTTGGGAGCCCCTGGCCTGGAGTGCCCCAGCCCTTAGGCATAAGGAGCCCCAAGTTTGGGGCGCCTCAGCCCTTAGGCATAGGGAGCCCCAGGCCTGCGGCGCCCCAGGCCACAGGCTTAGGGAGCCCCAACTGGGGCGCCAGAACCCTTAGTCATAGGGAGCCCCAGGCCTGGGTCGCCCCAGACCTTAGGCGTAGGGAGCCACAGGCCTGGGGCGCTTCAGATCTTAGGCCTTGGGCGCTCCAGCCATTAGGCTTAGGGAGCCCCAGGATTGGGGCACGCCTGCCCTTAGGCTTAGGGAGCCCCAGACCTGGGGCGCCCCCGCCTTTAGGCATAGGGAGCAACAGGCCTGGGGCGCCCCAGCACTTTGGTTTTGGGAGAACCAGGCCTGGGGCGCCCCACCCCTTAGGCTTTGGGAGCCCCAGCCCTTAGGCTTTGGGAGCCACAGGCCTGGGGTGCCCCAGCCCTTAGGCTTTGGGAGCCCCAGACCTGGGGCCCCTAAGCCCTTAGGCTTAGGGAGCCCCAGGGCTGTGGCACCCCAGCCCTTAGTCTTTGGGAGCCCCAGCCCTTAGGCTTTGGGAGCCTCAGGCCTAGGGCGACCCAGCCCTTTGGCTTAGGGAGCCCCAGGCCAGGGGCGACCCAGCCCTTAGGCTTAGGGTGCCCCTGGCCTGTGGCACCCCAGCCGTTAAGCTTAGGGAGCCCCAGGCCTGGGGCGCCACTGCCCTTAGGCTTAGGGAACCCCAGGCCTGGGGCACCCCAGCCCTAAGGTTTAGAGAGACACAGACCTGAGGCGCCTCAGACATTAGGCTTTGAGAGCTCCAGGCTTGGGGCCCCCCAGCCCTTAGGCTTTGGAAGCCCCTGTCTTGGGGCGCCCCAGCCCTTAGGCTTTGGGAGCCCGAGGCCTGGGGGCTCCAGCCCTTAGGATTAGGGAGCCCCTGGCCTGGGACGCACCAGCCCTTAGTATTTAGGAGCCCCTGGCCTGGGGTGCCCCAGATATTAGGCCTTGGGTGCCCCAGCCCTTAGGGTTAGAGAGCCCGAGGCCTGGGGTGCCCCAGCCCTTAGGCATAAGGAGCCCCAAGTATGGGGCGCCCCAGCACTTAGGCATAGGGAGCCCCAGGCCTGGGGGGCCCAGGCCTTAGGTTTATGGAGACACAGACATGGGGTGCGCCAGCCCTTCGGCTTTGGGAGCTCCAGCCCTTAGGTTTTGGGAGCCCCAGCCCTTAGTCTTTGGGAGCCACAGGCCTGGGGCGCCCTAGCCCTTAGGCTTTGGGAGCCCCAGAACTTGAGCGCCCCAGCCCTTAGGCTTAGGGAGCCCCAGGCCTGGGGCGCCCCAGATCTTAGGCCTGGGGTGCCCCAGTCCTTAGGCTTAGAGAGCCCGAGCCTGGGGTGCCCCAGCCCTTAGGCATAAGGAGCCCCAAGTATGGGGCGCCCAAGCACTTAGGCATAGTTAGCCCCAGGCCTGGGGCGCCCCAGCCCTTATGTTTACGGAGACCCAGACATGGGGTGCCCCAGCCCTTCGGCTTTGGGAGCCCCAGCCCTTAGGTTTTGGGAGCCACAGGCCTAGGGTGCCCCAGCCCTTAGGCTTAGGGCGCCCCAGTCCTGGGGCACCCCAGCCCTTAGGGTTAGGGAGCCCCAGGCCTGGGGCACCACAGCCCTTTGGCTTAGGGAGCCCCAGGTTTGGGGCGACCCAGCCCTTAGGCTTAGGATGCCCCTGGCCTGGGGAGCCCCAGCGTTAAGCTTAGGGAGCCCCAGACCTGGGACGCCCCAGCCCTAAGGTTTAGGGAGACACAGACCTGGGGTGCCCCACCCTTAGGTTTAGGGATCCCCAGGCCTGAGGCGCCGCAGACATTAGGCTTTGAGAGCTCCAGGCTTGGGGCCCCCCAGCCCTTAGGCGTTGTGAGCCCGAGGCCTGGGGGATCCAGCACTTAGGATTAGGGAGCCCCAGGCCTGGGCGCCCCAGTCCTTAGGCTTAGGGAGCAACAGACCTGGGGCGCCCCAGCCCTTAGTATTTGGGAGCCCCTGGCCTGGGGTGCCCCAGCCCTTTGGCTTAGGAAAACCCAGACCTGGGGCACCCTAGCCCTTAGGCTTTGGGAGCCCCAGCACTTAGGCTTAGGGAACCCCAGGCCTGGGGCGCCCCAGCACTTAGGCTTAGGGAGCCCCAACTGGGGCGCCCCAGCCCTTAAGCTTAGGGAGCCCCAGGCCTAAGGCGACCCAGCTTTTAGGCTAAGGGTGCCCCAGGCCTGGGGCGCACCAGCCCTTAAGCTTAGGGAGCCCCAGGCCTGGGGCACCCCACCCTTAGGCTTAGGGAGCCCCAGGCCTGGAGCGCCCCAGTCCTTAGGCTTAGTGAGCAACAGACTTGGGGCGCGCCAGCCTTTAGGCTTTGTGAGCCCGTTGCCTGGGGTGCCCCAGCCATTTGGCTTAGGAAGACCCAGTCCTGGGGCGCCCCAGCCCTTAGGTTTGGGAGCCCCAGGCCTGGGGCGCCCCAGCCCTTAGGCTTAGGGAGCCCTAGGCCTGGGGCGCCCCAGATCTTAGGTCTGGAGCGCCCCAGCCCTAAGGCTTAGGAAGCTCCAGGCTTGGGGCACCCCAGACCTTAGATTTAGGGAGACCCAGACCTGGGGCGCCCCAGCCCTTAGGATTAGGGAGCCCCAGCCCTTAGGCTTTGGGAGCCAAAGGCCTGGGGCACCCTAGCCTTTAGGCTTTGGGAGCCCAATACTGGGAGCATCCTAGCCCTTAGGCTTAGGGAGCCCCAGGCCTCGGGCGACCCAGATTTTAGGCCTGGGTCGTTCCAGCCCTTAGGCTTAGGGAGCCCTAAGCCTGGGTTCCCAAGCCCTTGGGCTTTGGGAGACCCAGCCCTGGGGCGCCCCACCCTTAGCCTTAGGGAGCCCCAGGCCTGGGGTGCCCCAGCCCTTAGGCATAGGGAGCCCCAGGTATGGGGCACCCCAGCCCTTTGGCATAGGGAGCCCCAGGCCTGGGGCGCCCCAGCCCTTAGGTTTAGGGAGACCCAGATGTGGTTCGCCCAAGCCCTTAGGCTTAGGGAGCCCCAGGGCTGGGGCGCCCCAGCCCTTAGTCTTTGGGAGCCCCAGCCCTTAGGCTTTCGGAGCCTCAGGCCTAGGGCGACCCAGCTCTTTGGCTAGGGTGCCCTAGGCCTGGGGCGCCACAGCCCTTAGGCATAGGGAGACCCAGGTATGGGGCTCCCCAGCCCTTAGTCATAGGGAGTCCCAGGCCTGGGGCGCCCCAGCCCTTAGGTTTAGGGAGCCCCAGCCCATAGGCTTTGGGAGCCTCAGGCCTAGGGCGACCCAGCCCTTTGGCTTAGGCTGCCCCAGGCCTGGGGTGCCACAGCCCTTAGTCTTTGGGAGCCCCTGGCCTGGGCCGCCCCAGCCCTTAGGCTTAGGAACATCTTGGCCTGGGGCGCCCCATCCCTTAGGCTTTGGGAGCCCCAGGCCTGGGGCGCCCCAACCCTTAGACTTAGGGTGCTCCAGGCCTGGGGTCCCACATACCTTAAGCATAGGGAGCCCCAGGCCTGGGGCGCCCCAGCCCTTAGGCTTAGGGAGGCCCAGGCCTGCGCCGCCCCAGCCCTTAGGCTTTGGGAGCCACAGTCCTGGGGCGGCCTAGCCCTTAGGCTTTGGGAGCCCCAGACCTGTGGCGCCCCAGCCCTTAGGCTTTGGGAGCCCCAGGCCTGGGGCGCCCCAGCCCTTACATTTAGGGAGACCCAGACCTGGGGCGTTCCAGCCCTTATGCATAAGGAGCCCCAAGTCTAGGGAGCCCCAGCACTTAGGCATAGGGAGCCCCGGCCTGGGGTGCCCCAACCCTTAGGTTTACGGAGACAAAGACATAGGGTGCCCCAGCTCTTCGGCTTTGGGAGCCCCATCCCTTAGGTTTTGGGAGCCCCAGCCCTTAGTCTTTGGGAGCCACAGCCCTGGGGAGCCCCAGATCTTAGGCCTGGGGTGCCCCAGCCCTTAGGCTTAGGGAGCCCCAGATCTTAGGCCTGGGGTGCCCCAGCCCTTAGGCTTAGGGAGCCCGAGGCTTGGGGTGCCCCAGCACTTAGGCATAAGGAGCCCCAAGTATGGGGCGCCCCAGCCCTTAGGCATAGGGAGCCCCAGGCCTGCGGCGCCCCAGGCCATTGGCTTAGGGAGCCCCAACTGGGGCGCCCCAGCCGTTAGGTTTAGGGAGCCCCATCCCTTAGGCATTGGGAGCCTCAGGCCTAGGGCGACCCAGCCCTTTGGCTTAGGGTGCCCCAGGCCTGGGGCGCCACAGCCCTTAGGCTTTGGGAGCCCCTGGCCTGGGGTGCCCCAGCCCTTAGGCATAAGGAGCCCCAAGTATGGGGCGCCCCAGCCCTTAGGCATAGGGAGCCCCAGGCCTGCGGCGCCCCAGGCCACAGGCTTAGGGAGCCCCCACTGGGGCGCCCCAGCCCTTAGCCTTAGGGAGCCCCAGGCCTGGAGCGCCCCAGTCCTTAGGTTTAGAGAGACCCAGGCCTGGGACACCCCAGCCCTTAGGTTTAGGGAGACCCAGACCTGGGGCGCCCCACCCTTAGGTTTAGGGGGCCCCAGGCCTGGGGCGCCCCAGACATTAGGATTTGAGAGCCCCAGGCTTGGGGCCCCAAAGCCCTTACACTTTGGGAGCCACAGGTCTGGGGCGCCCCAACCCTTAGGCTTTGGGAGCCCCGAGCCTGGGGCCCCCCAGCCCATAGGCTTAGGGAGCCCCATGGTAGGGCGCTCGAGCCCTTTGTCTTTAGGAACCCCAGCCCTTAGGCTTTGGGAGCCTCAGGCCTAGGGCGACCCAGCCCTTTGGCTTAGGGCGCCCCAGGTTTGGGGCGCCACAGCCCTTAGGCTATGGGAGCCCATGGCCTGGGGCGCCCCAGCCCTTAGGCTTAGAAACATCTTGGCCTGGGGTGCCCCAGCCCTTAGGCTTAGGGTGCACCAGGCATGGGATTCCACATACCTTAAGCGTAGGGAGCCCCAGGCCTGGGGCACCCCAGCCCTTAGGCTTAGGGACGCCCAGGCCTACGCCGCCCCAGCCCTTAGGCTTTGGGAGCCACAGGCCTGTGGCGCCCTAGCCCTTAGGCTTTGGGAGACCCAGACCTGTGGCGCCCCAGCCCTTAGGCTTTGGAAGCCCCAGGCCTGGTGCGCCCCAGCCCTTAGATTTAGGGAGACCCAGACCTGGGGCGCCCCAGCCCTTAGGCATAAGGAGCCCCAAGTCTGGGGCGCCCCAGCACTTAGGCATAGGGAGCCCCAGGCCTGGGGCGCCCCAGCCCTTAGGTTTACGGAGACCCAGACATGGGGTGCCCCAGCCCTTCGGCTTTGGGAGCCCCAGCCCTTAGGTTTTGGGAGCCCCAGCCCTTAGTCTTTGGGAGCCACAGGTCTGGGGCTCCCTAGCCCTTAGGCTTTGGGAGCCCCAGAACTGCAGCCCCCCAGCCCTTAGGCTTAGGGAGCCCCAAGCCTGGGCCCCCCAGATCTTAGGCCTGGGGTGCCCCTGCCCTTAGGCTTAGAGAGCCCGAGCCTGGGGTGCCCCAGCCCTTAGGCATAAGGAGCCCCAAGTATGGGGCGCCCCAACACTTAGGCATAGGGAGCCCCAGGCCTGGGGCGCCCCAGGCCTTAGGTTTACGGAGCCCCAGACATGGGGTGCCCCAGCCCTTCGGCTTTGGAGGCCCCAGCCCTTAGGTTTTGGGAGCCCCGGCCCTTAGTCTTTGGGAGCCACAGGCCTGGGGCGCCCTAGCCCTTAGGCTTTGGGAGCCCCAGGCCTAGGGCGACCCAGCATTTAGGCTAAGGGTGCCCCTGACCTGGGGCGGACCAGCCCTGAAGCTTAGGGAGCCCCAAGCCTGGGGCACCCCAGCCCTTAGGCATAGGGAGCCCCACACCTGGGGCACCCCAGCCCTTAGGTTTAGGGAGACCCAGACCTGGGGCGCCCCACCCTTAGGTTTAGGGAGCCCCAGCCCTGGGGCGCCCCAGACATTAGGATTTGAGAGCCCCAGGTTGGGGCCCCAAAGCCCTTATACTTTGGGAGCCCCAGGCCTGGGGCGCCCCAACCCTTAGGCTTTGGGAGCCCCAGGCATGGGACCCCCCAGCCCTTAGGCTTAGGGAGCCCCAGGCCTGGAGCGCCCCAGTCCTTAGGTTTAGGGAGACCCAGACCTGGGGCGCCCAAGCCCTTAGGCTTAGGGAGCCCCAGGGCTGGGGCGCCCCAGACCTTAGGTTTAGGGAGACCCAGGCCTGGGGCACCCCAGCCCTTAGGCATAGGGAGCCCCAGGCTTAGGGCACCCCAGCCCTTAGTCTTAGGGAGCCCCAGACCTGGGGCGCCCAGCCCTTAGGTTTAGGGAGACCCAGTCCTGGGGCGCCCAAGCCCTTAGGCTTAGGGAGCCCCAGGCCTGGGGCCCCCAGCCCTTAGCCTTAGGGAGCCCCAGGCCTGGAGCGCCCCAGTCCTTAAGTTTAGGGAGACCAGCCCTTAGGCTTTGGGAGCCTCTGGCCTAGGGCGACCCAGCCCTTTGGCTTAGGGTGCCCCAGGCCTGGGGCGACACAGCCCTTAGTCTTTGGGAGCCCCTGGCCTGGAGTGCCCCAGCCCTTAGGCATAAGGAGCCCCAAGTTTGGGGCGCCCTAGCCCTTAGGCATAGGGAGCCCCAGGCCTGCGTCGCCCCAGGCCACAGGCTTAGGGAGCCCCAACTGGGGCGCCCCTGCCCTTAGGCTTAGGGAGCCCCAGGCCTGCAGCGCCCCAGTCCTTAGGTTTAGGGAGACCCAGGCCTGGGGCACGCCAGCCCTTAGGTTTAGGGGGCCCCAGACCTGGGGCGCCCCAGACATTAGGATTTGAGGGCCCCAGGCTTGGGGCCCCAAAGCCCTTACACTTTGGGAGCCCCAGGTCTGGGGCGCCCCAGCCCTTAGGCTTTGGGAGCCCCAGGCCTGGGGCCCCCCAGCCCATAGGCTTAGGGAGCCCCAGGCCTGGAGCGCCCCTGTCCTAAAGGTTTAGGGAGACCCAGACCTGGGGCACCCCAGCCCTTAGGCATAGGGAGCCCCAGGCCTGGGGCGCCCCAGCCCTTAGGCTTAGGGAGCCCCAGACCTGGGGCGCCCAGCCCTTAGGTTTAGGGAGACCCAGACCTGGGGCGCCCAAGCCCTTAGGCTTAGGGAGCCCCAGGTTTGGGCGCCCCAGCCCTTAGTCTTTGGGAGCCCCAGCCCTTAGGTTTTGGGAGCCTCAGGCCTAGGGCGACCCAGCCCTTTGGCTTAGGGAGCCCCAGGCCTGGAGCGCCCCATTCCTTAGGTTTAGGGAGACCCAGGCCTGGGGCGCCCCAGCCCTTAGGCATAGGGAGCCCCAGGCCTGGGGCGCCCCAGCCCTTAGGCTTAGGGAGCCCCAGACCTGGGGCGCCCAGCCCTTAGGTTTAGGGAGACCCAGACCTGGGGCGCCCAAGCCCTTAGGCTTAGGGAGCCCCAGGTTTGGGCGCCCCAGCCCTTAGTCTTTGGGAGCCCCAGCCCTTAGGTTTTGGGAGCCTCAGGCCTAGGGCGACCCAGCCCTTTGGCTTAGGGGGCCCCAGGCCTGGGGCGCCACAGCCCTTAGGCTTTGGGAGCCCATGGCCTGGGGCGCCCCAGCCCTTAGGCTTAGGAAAACCTTGGCCTGGGGTGCCCCAGCCCTTAGGCTTAGGGTGCTCCAGGCCTGGGATTCCACATACCGTAAGCGTATGGAGCCCCAGGTCTGGAGCGCCCAGCCCTTAGATTTAGGGAGACCCAGACCTGGGCCGCCCGAACCCTTAGGCATAAGGAGCCCCAAGTCTGGGGCGCCCCAGCACTTAGGCATAGGGAGCCCCAGGCCTGGGGCGCCCCAGCCCATAGGCTTAAGGAGCCTCAGGCCTGGAGTGCCCGAGATCTTAGGCCTGGGGTGCCCCAGCCCCTAGGCTTAGAGAGCCCGAGCCTGGCGTGCCCCAGCCCTTAGGCATAAGGAGCCCCAAGAATGGGGCGCCCCAGCACTTAGGCATAGGTCTCCCCAGGCCTTAGGTTTACGGAGACCCAGACATGGGGTGCCCCAGCCCTTCGGCTTTGGGAGCCCCAGCCCTTAGGTTTTGGGAGTCCCAGCCCTTAGTCTTTGGGAGCCGCAAGCCTGGGGCGCCCAAACCCTTAGGCTTTGGGAGCCCCAGAACTAGGGTGACCCAGCTTTTAGGCTAAGGGTGCCCCAGGCCTGGGACGGACCAGCCCTTAAGCTTAGGGAGCCCCAGGCCTGGGGCACCCCAGCCCTTAGGCATAGGGAGCCCCAGGCCTGGGGCACCCCAGCCCTTAGGTTTAGGGAGACCCAGACCTGGGGCGCCCCACCCTTAGGTTTAGGGAGCCCCAGGCCTGGGGCGCCCCAGACATTAGGATTTGAGAGCCCCAGGCTTGGAGCCCCAAAGCCCTTACACATTGGGAGCCCCAGGCCTGGGGCGCCCCAACCCTTAGGCGTTGGGAGCCCCAGGCATGGGACCCCCCAGCCCTTAGGCTTAGGGAGCCCCAGACCTGGAGCGCCCCAGTCCTTAGGTTTAGGGCCCTAGGCTTTGGGAGCCCCAGGCCTGGGGCGCCCAGCCCTTAGGCTTTGGGAGCCCCTGGCCTGGGGCTCCCCAGCCCTTAAGGTTTGGGAACCCCAGCCCTTAGGCTTTGGGAGCCCCAGGCCTGGGGCGCCCAACCCTTAGGCTTTGGTAGCCCCAGGCCTGGGGCCCCGTAGCCCTTAGGCTTTGGGAGCCCCAGGCCTGGGGCGTCCCAACCCTTAGGCTTTGGGAATCCCTAGCCTGGGGCATCACAGCCCTTAAACTTTGGGAACCCCAGCCCTTAGGTTTGGGAGCCACAGGCCTGGGGCGCCCAGCCCTTTGACTTAGGGAGCCCCAGACCTGTGGCGCTAGAACTCTTAGGCATAGGGAGCCCCAGGACTGGGGCGCCCAGCCCTTAGGCTTTGGGAGTCCCAGATCTGGGGCCCCCTAACCCTTAGGCTTAGGGAGCCCCTGATCTGGGGCGCCCCAGCCCTTAGGTATAGGGAGACCCAGAGCTGGGGCGCCCCAGCCCTTAGTTTTAGGGAGCCCCAAGCCTGGGTTGCCCCAGCCTTTAGGCTTAGGGAGCCCCAGACCTGGGCGCCAGGGCCCTTAGGCATATGGAGCCCCAGGTCTGGGGCGCCCCAGCCCTTACGCTTTGGGAGGCCCTAGCCTGGGGCATCACAGCCCTTAAGCTTTGGGAACCCCAGCCCTTAGGCATTGGGAGCCCAAAGCCTGGGGCACCCAGCCCTTAGGCTTAGGGAGCCCCAGACCTGGGGCGCCAAACCCCTTAGGCATAGGGAGCCCCAGGCCTGGGGCGCCCTCAGCCGTTAGGCTTAGGGAGAACCAGGCTTGGTGCGCCCCAGCCCTTAGGCTTTTGAAGCCCCAGGCCTGGGGCGCCCAGCCCTTAGGCTTTGGGAGCCCCAGGCCTGGGGCCCCCTAGCCATTAGGCTTGGGGAGCTCCAGACCTGGGGCAACCCAGCCCTTAGCCTTAAGGATCCCCAGGACGGGGGCACGCCAGATATTATGTCTGGGGCGCCCCAGCCCTTAGGCTTAGGGAGCCCCAGACTTGGGGAGCCCTAGCCCTTAGGCTTTGGGAGCTCCAGGCCTGGGGCCCCCTAGCCATTAGGCTTGGGGAGCTCCAGACCTGGGGCACCCCAGCCCTTAGGTTTTGGGAGACACACGCCTGGGGCGCCCTAGCCCTTAGGCTTTGGGAGCCCCAGACCTGGTGCGCCCCAGCCCTTAGCCTTAAGGAGCCCCAGGACGGGGGTACGCCAGATCTTAGGTCTGGGGCGCCCCATCCCTTAGGCTTAGGGAGCCCCAGGCCTGGGGCGCCCCAGCCCTTAAGCTTTGGGATCCAATAGACTGGGGGATCACAGCCGTTAAGCTTTGGGAACCCCAGCACTTAGGTTTTGGGAGCCCCTGGCCTGGGGCGCCACAGACCTTAGGTTTTGGAACCCCCTGGCCTGGGGCTCCCCAGCCCTTAAGGTTTGGGAACCCCAGCCCTTAGGCTTTGGGAGCCCTAGGCTTGGGGCCCCGAACCCTTAGGCTTTGGGAGCCCCAGGCCTGGGGCCCCGTAGCCCTTAGGCTTTGGGAGCCCCAGGCCTGGGGCGTCCCAGCCCTTAGGCTTTGGGAATCCCTAGCCTGGGGCATCACAGCCCTTAAACTTTGGGAACCCCAGCCCTTAGGCTTTGGGAGCCACAGGCCTGGGGTGACCAGCCCTTAGATTTAGGGAGCCCCAGACCTGTGACGCTAGAACTCTTAGGCATAGGGAGCCCCAGGACTGGGGCCCCCAGCCCTTAGGCTTTGGGAGCCCCAGATCTGGGGCCCCCTAACCCTTAGGCTTAGGGAGCCCCTGATCTGGGGCGCCCCAGCCCTTAGGTTTAGGGAGACCCAGACCTGGGGCACCCCAGCCCTTAGTTTTAGGGAGCCCCAAGCCTGGTTTGCCCCAGCCATTAGGCTTTGGGAGCCCCAGACCTGGGGCACCAGGGCCCTTAGGCATACGGAGCCCCAGGTCTGGGGCGCCCCAGCCCTTATGCTTTGGGAGGCCCTAGCCTGGGGCATCACAGCCCTTAAGCTTTGGGAACCCCAGCCCTTAGGCATTGGGAGCCCAAAGCCTGGGGCACCCAGCCCTTAGGCTTAGGGAGCCCCAGACCTGGGGCGCCAGACCTCTTAGGCATAGGGAGCCCCAGGCCTGGGGCGCCCTCAGCCGTTAGGCTTAGGGAGAACCAGGCTTGGTGCGCCCCAGCCCTTAGGCTTTTGAAGCCCCAGGCCTGGGGCGCCCAGCCCTTAGGCTTTGGGAGCCCCAGGCCTGGGGCCCCCTAGCCATTAGGCTTGGGGAGCTCCATACCTGGAGCACCCCAGCCCTTAGCCTTAAGGAGCCCAAGGACGGGGGCACGCCAGATCTTATGTCTGGGGCACCCCAGCCTTTAGGCTTAGGAAGCCCCAGACTTGGGGCGCCCCAGCCCTTAGGCTTTGGGAGCCCCAGGCCTGGGGCACCCTAGCCATTAGGCTTGGGGAGCTCCAGACCTGGGGCACCCCAGCCCTTAGGTTTTGGGAGACACACGCCTGGGGCGCACTAGCCCTTAGGCTTTGGGAGGCCCAGACCTGGTGCGCCCCAGCCCTTAGCCTTAAGGAGCCCCAGGACGGGGGCACGCCAGATCTTAGGTCTGGGGCGCCCCAGCCCTTAGGCTTAGGGAGCCGCAGACTTGGGGCGCCCAGCCCTTAGGCTTTGGGAGCCCCAGGCCTAGGGCGCCCCAGCCCTTAGGCTTTGGGATCCAATAGCCTAGGGCATCACAGCGGTTAAGCTTTGGGAACCCCAGCCCTTAGGCTTTGGGAGCCCCTGGACTGGGGCGCCACAGACCTTAGGCTTTGGGAGCCCCAGTCCTGGGGCGCCCAGCCCTTAGGCTTATGGAGCCCCAGGCCTAGGGCTCCCCAGCCTTTAAGCTTTGGGAACCCCAGCCCTTAGGCTTTGGGAGCCCCAGGCCTGGGACGCCCAGTCTTTAGCCTTTGGGAGCCCCAGGCCTGTGGCCCCCTAGCCCTTAGTCTTAGGGAGCCACAGACCTGGGGCACCCGAGCCCTTAGGCTTTCGGAGCACCAGGCCTGGGGCACCCAGCCCTATGCTTAGGGAGCCCCAGAAATGGGGCACCCCAGCCGTTAGGCTTTGGGACCCACACTCTTGGAGCACCCCAGCCCTTAGGCTTTGGGAGCCCCAGGCCTGGGGCACCCAGCCCTTAGTCATAGGGAGCCCCAGGCCAGGGGCACACCAGCCATTAGGCTTTGGGACCCACAGTCTTGGGGCGCCCCAGCCCTTAGGCTCTGGGAGCCCCAGATCTGGGGCACCCAGCCCTTAGGCTTTGGGAGCCCCAGGCTTGGGGGGCCCCAGGCCTTAGGCTTTGGGAGACCCAGGTCTGGGGTGCCGCAGCCCTTAGGCTTTGGGAGCCCCAGGCCTGTGCGCACAGCCCTTAGGATTTGGGAGCCCCAGACCTGGGGCCCGCTACCCTTAGGCTTTAGGAGCCCCAGACCTGGGGCGCCAGAACACTTAGGCATAGGGAGCCCCAGGCCTGGGGCGCTCGAGCGCTTAGGCTTTTGTAGCCTCAGGCCTGGGGCGACCCAGCCCTTAGGCTTTGGGAGCCCCATGCCTGGGGCACCCCAGCCCTTAGGCTTAGGGAGCCCCATACCTGGGGCGCCCCAACCCTTAGGCTTAGGGCGCTCCCGGCCTGGGGTCCACATACCTTAGGCTTAAGGTGCCCCAGGCCTGGGTCACCCCAGCCGTTAGGCTGGGACCCACATTTTTGGGGCGCCCCAGCCCTTAGGCTTTGGGAGCCCCAGGCCTGAGGCACCCAGCCCTTAGTCATAGGGAGCCCCAGGCCAGGGGCACCCCAGCCGTTAGGCTTTGGGACCCACAGTCTTGGGGCGCCCCAGCCCTTAGGCTTTGGGAGCCCCACCCCTTAGGCTTTGGGAGCCCCAGGCCTGGGGCGCCCAGCCCTTAGGCTTTGGGAGCCCCAGGCTTGGGGCGCCCCAGTCCTTAGGCTTTGGGAGACCCAGGTCTGAGGTACCGCAGCCCTTAGGCTTTGGGAGCCCCAGGCCTGGTGCGCCCAGCCCTTAGGCTTTGGGAGCCCCATGCCTGGGGCCCCCTAGCCCTTAAGCTATGGGAGCCCCAGACCTGAGGCGCCAGAACACTTAGGCATAGGGAGCCCCAGGCCTGGGGCGCTCGAGCCCTTAGGCTTTGGTAGCCTCAGGCCTGGGCCGCCCTAGCCCTTAGGCTTAGGGAGGCCCAGGCCTGCGGCGCCCCAGCCCTTATGCTTTGGGAGTCACAGGCCTGGGACGCCCTAGCCCTTAGGCTTTGGGAGCCCCGAACCTGGGGCGCCCCAGCCCTTAGGCTTATGGAGCCCCGGCCTGGGGCGCCTCTGATCTTAGGTCTTGGGTGCCCTAACCCTTAGGCTTAGGTAGCCCCAGAACTGGGGCACCCCAGCCGTTAGGCTTTGGGACCCACAGTCTTGGAGCACCTCAGCCCTTAGGCTTTGGGAGTCCCAGGCCTGGGGCACCCAGCCCTTAGTCATAGCTAGCCCCAGGCCAGAGGCACCCCAGCCGTTAGGCTTTGGGACCCACAGTCTTGGGGCGCCCCAGCCCTTAGGCTTTGGGAGCCCCAGGCCTGGGGCACCCAGCCCTTAGGCTTTGGGAGCCCCAGGCTTGGGAGCCCCAGCCCTTAGGCTTTGGGAGACCCAGGTCTGGGGTGCCGCAGCCCTTAGGCTTTGCGAGCCCCAGGCCTGGTGCGCACAGCCCTTAGGCTTTGGGAGCCCCACCCCTTAGGCTTTGGGAGCCCCAGGCCTGGGGCGCCCAGCCCTTAGGCTTTGGGAGACCCAGGCTTGGGGCGCCCCAGCCCTTAGGCTTTGGGAGACCCAGGTCTGAGGTACCGCAGCTCTTAGGCTTTGGGAGCCCCAGGCCTGGTGCGCCCAGCGCTTAGGCTTAGGGAGCCCCAGACCTGAGGCGCCAGAACACTTAGGCATAGGGATCCCCAGGCCTGGGGCGCTGGAGCCCTTAGGCTTTGGTAGCCTCAGGCCTGGGGCGCCCCAGCCCTTAGGCTTATGAGCCCCAGGCCTGCGGCGCCTCTGATCTTAGATCTTGGGTGCCCTAACCCTTATGCTTAGGTAGCCCCAGACCTGGGGCGCCCCAGCCCTTAGGTTTAGGGAGACCCAGACCTGGGGCGCCCCAGGCCTTAGGCTTAGGGAGCCCCAGGCCTGGGTCGCCCAAGCCCTTAGGTTTAGGGAGACCCAGACCTGGGGCGCCCCAGGCTTTAGGCTTTGGGAGCCCCAGGCCTGGGGAACCCAGCCCTTAGGCTTTTGGAGCCCCAGGCCTGGGGCACCCAGCCCTTAGTCATAGGGAGCCCCAGGCCTGGGGCACCCCAGCCGTTAGGCTTTGGGACCCACAGTATTGGGGCGCCCCAGCCCTTAGGCTGTGGTAGCCCCACCCCTTAGGCTTTGGGAGCCCCAGACCTGGGGCCCACAGCCCTTAGGTTTAGGGAGCCGTAGACCTGGCGCACCAGAACCCTTAGGCATAGGGGGCACCAGGCCTGGGACGCCCCAGCCCTTATACTTTGGGAGCCCCAGGCCTGGGGCGCCCCAGCCCTTAGATTTTGGGAGCGCAGGCCTGAGGCGCCCCAGCCCTTAATCTTTGGGAACCCCAGCCCTTAGGATTTGGGAGCCCCATGCCTGGGGCGCCCAGCCCTTTGGCTTTGGGAGTACCAGGCCTGGGGCGCCCCAGTCCTTAGGCTTTGGGAGACCCTGGCCTGGGGCGCCACAGCCCTTAGTCTTTGGGAACCCCAGCCCTTAGGATTTGGGAGCACCAGGCCTGGGGCGCCCCAGCCCTTAGGCTTTGGGAGATCCTGGCCTGGGGCATCCCAGCACTTAAGCTTTGTGAACCCCAGCCGTTAGTCTTTGGGAGACCCAGACCTGGGGCGCCAGAACCCTTAGGCATAGGGGGCCCCAGGCCAGGGGAGCCCCAGCCCTTAGACTTAGAGAGCCCCAGCCTGGGTTGCCCAAGCCTTTAGACCTGGGAGCCCCAGGCCTGGTGTGTCCCAGTCTTAGATTTTGGGAGCCCAGGCCTGGGGCATCCCAGCCCTTAGGCTTTGTGAACCCCAGCCCTTAAGCTTTGGGAGCCCCAGGCCTGGGGCGCCCAGCCCTTAGGTTTAGGGAGCCCCAGACCTGGCGCGCCAGAACCCTTAGGCATAGGGGGCCCCAGGCCTGGCGCGCCCCAGCCCTTAGACTTTGGGAGCCCCAGGCCTGGGGCGCCCCAGCCTTTAGATTTTGGGAGCCCAGGCCTGAGGTGCCCCAGCCCTTAGTCTTTGGGAACCCCAGCCCTTAGGATTTGGGAGCCCCATGACGGGGCGCCCAGCCCTTAGGCTTTGGGAGTACCAGGCCTGGGGCGCCCCAGCCCTTAGGCTTTGGGAGACCCTGGCCTGGGGTATCCCAGCCCTTAAGCTTTGTGAACCCCAGCCCTTAGGCTTTCGGAGCCTCAGGCCTGGGGCGCCCAGCCCTTAGGTTTAGGGAGTCCCAGACCTGGGCGCCAGAACCCGTAGGCATAGGGGGCCCAAGGCCTGGGGCGCCCCAGCCGTTAGGCTTAGGGAGCCCCGGGCCTGAGGCGCCACAGCCCTTAGTCTTTGGGAACCCCAGCCCTTAGGATTTGGGAGCACCAGGCCTGGGGCGCCCCAGCCCTTAGGCTTTGGGAGATCCTGGCCTGGGGCATCCCAGCACTTAAGCTTTGTGAACCCCAGCCGTTAGGCTTTGGGAGACACAGGCTTGGGGCGCCCAGCCCTTAGGTTTAGGGAGCCCCAGACCTGGGGTGCCAGAACCCTTAGGCATAGGGGGCCCCAGGCCAGGGGAGCCCCAGCCCTTAGGCTTAGAGAGCCCCAGCCTGGGTTGCCCAAGCCTTTAGACCTGGGAGCCCCAAGCCTGGTGTGCCCCAGCCCTTAGATTTTGGGAGCCCAGGCCTGGGGCGCCACAGCCCTTAATTTTTGGGAACCCCAGACCTTAGGATTTGGGAGTCCCAGGCCTGGGGCGCCCCAGCCGTTAGACTTTGGGAGCCTCAGGCCTGGTGTGCCCCAGCCCTTAGGATTTGGGAGCCCCAGGCCTGGGGCGCCCAAACTTTAGGCTTTGGGAGCACCAGGCCTGGCGCGCCCCAGCCCTTAGGCTTTGGGAGACTCAGGCCTGGGGCGCCCCACCCCTTAGGCTTAGGGAGCCCCAATCCTGGGGCGCCAGAGCCCTTAGGCTTTGGCAGCCCCAGGCCTGTGGCGCCCCACCCATTAGGCTTTGGGAGCCCCTGGCCTGGAGTGCCCCAGCCCTTAGGCATAAGGAGCCCCAAGTTTGGGGCGCCTCAGCCCTTAGGCATAGGGAGCCCCAGGCCTGCGGCGCCCCAGGCCACAGGCTTAGGGAGCCCCAACTGGGGCGCCAGAACCCTTAGTCATAGGGAGCCCCAGGCCTGGGTCGCCCCAGACCTTAGGCGTAGGGAGCCACAGGCCTGGGGCGCTTCAGATCTTAGGCCTTGGGCGCTCCAGCCATTAGGCTTAGGGAGCCCCAGGATTGGGGCACGCCTGCCCTTAGGCTTAGGGAGCCCCAGACCTGGGGCGCCCCCGCCTTTAGGCATAGGGAGCAACAGGCCTGGGGCGCCCCAGCACTTTGGTTTTGGGAGAACCAGGCCTGGGGCGCCCCACCCCTTAGGCTTTGGGAGCCCCAGCCCTTAGGCTTTGGGAGCCACAGGCCTGGGGCGCCCCAGCCCTTAGGCTTTGGGAGCCCCAGACCTGGGGCGCCTAAGCCCTTAGGCTTAGGGAGCCCCAGGGCTGTGGCACCCCAGCCCTTAGTCTTTGGGAGCCCCAGCCCTTAGGCTTTGGGAGCCTCAGGCCTAGGGCGACCCAGCCCTTTGGCTTAGGGAGCCCCAGGCCAGGGGCGACCCAGCCCTTAGGCTTAGGGTGCCCCTGGCCTGTGGCACCCCAGCCGTTAAGCTTAGGGAGCCCCAGGCCTGGGGCGCCACTGCCCTTAGGCTTAGGGAACCCCAGGCCTGGGGCACCCCAGCCCTAAGGTTTAGAGAGACACAGACCTGAGGCGCCCCAGACATTAGGCTTTGAGAGCTCCAGGCTTGGGGCCCCCCAGCCCTTAGGCTTTGGAAGCCCCTGGCCTGGGGCGCCCCAGCCCTTAGGCTTTGGGAGCCCGAGGCCTGGGGGCTCCAGCCCTTAGGATTAGGGAGCCCCTGGCCTGGGACGCACCAGCCCTTAGTATTTAGGAGCCCCTGGCCTGGGGTGCCCCAGATATTAGGCCTTGGGTGCCCCAGCCCTTAGGGTTAGAGAGCCCGAGGCCTGGGGTGCCCCAGCCCTTAGGCATAAGGAGCCCCAAGTATGGGGCGCCCCAGCACTTAGGCATAGGGAGCCCCAGGCCTGGGGGGCCCAGGCCTTAGGTTTATGGAGACACAGACATGGGGTGCGCCAGCCCTTCGGCTTTGGGAGCTCCAGCCCTTAGGTTTTGGGAGGCCCAGCCCTTAGTCTTTGGGAGCCACAGGTCTGGGGCGCCCTAGCCCTTAGGCTTTGGGAGCCCCAGAACTTGAGCGCCCCAGCCCTTAGGCTTAGGGAGCCCCAGGCCAGGGCGCCCCAGATCTTAGGCCTGGGGTGCCCCAGTCCTTAGGCTTAGAGAGCCCGAGCCTGGGGTGCCCCAGCCCTTATGCATAAGGAGCCCCAAGTATGGGGCGCCCAAGCACTTAGGCATAGTTAGCCCCAGGCCTGGGGCGCCCCAGCCCTTATGTTTACGGAGACCCAGACATGGGGTGCCCCAGCCCTTCGGCTTTGGGAGCCCCAGCCCTTAGGTTTTGGGAGCCACAGGCCTAGGGTGCCCCAGCCCTTAGGCTTAGGGCGCCCCAGTCCTGGGGCACCCCAGCCCTTAGGGTTAGGGAGCCCCAGGCCTGGGGCACCACAGCCCTTTGGCTTAGGGAGCCCCAGGCCTGGGGCGACCCAGCCCTTAGGCTTAGGATGCCCCTGGCCTGGGGAGCCCCAGCATTAAGCTTAGGGAGCCCCAGGCCTGGGGCGCCCCAGCCCTAAGGTTTAGGGAGACACAGACCTGGGGTGCCCCACCCTTAGGTTTAGGGATCCCCAGGCCTGAGGCGCCGCAGACATTAGGCTTTGAGAGCTCCAGGCTTGGGGCCCCCCAGCCCTTAGGCGTTGTGAGCCCGAGGCCTGGGGGATCCAGCACTTAGGATTAGGGAGCCTCAGGCCTGGGCGCCCCAGTCCTTAGGCTTAGGGAGCAACAGACCTGGGGCGCCCCAGCCCTTAGTATTTGGGAGCCCCTGGCCTGGGGTGCCCCAGCCCTTTGGCTTAGGAAAACCCAGACCTGGGGCACCCTAGCCCTTAGGCTTTGGGAGCCCCAGCACTTAGGCTTAGGGAACCCCAGGCCTGGGGCGCCCCAGCCCTTAGGCTTAGGGAGCCCCAACTGGGGCGCCCCAGCCCTTAAGCTTAGGGAGCCCCAGGCCTAAGGCGACCCAGCTTTTAGGCTAAGGGTGCCCCAGGCCTGGGGCGCACCAGCCCTTAAGCTTAGGGAGCCCCAGGCCTGGGGCACCCCACCCTTAGGCTTAGGGAGCCCCAGGCCTGGAGCGCCCCAGTCCTTAGGCTTAGTGAGCAACAGACTTGGGGCGCCCCAGCCTTTAGGCTTTGTGAGCCCGTTGCCTGGGGCGCCCCAGCCTTTTGGCTTAGGAAGACCCAGTCCTGGGGCGCCCCAGCCCTTAGGTTGGGGAGCCCCAGGCCTGGGGCGCCCCAGCCCTTAGGCTTAGGGAGCCCTAGGCCTGGGCGCCCCAGATCTTAGGTCTGGAGCGCCCCAGCCCTTAGGCTTAGGAAGCTCCAGGCCTGGGGCACCCCAGACCTTAGATTTAGGGAGACCCAGACCTGGGGCGCCCCAGCCCTTAGGCTTAGGGAGCCCCAGCCCTTAGGCTTTGGGAGCCAAAGGCCTGGGGCACCCTAGCCTTTAGGCTTTGGGAGCCCAATACTGGGAGCATCCTAGCCCTTAGGCTTAGGGAGCCCCAGGCCTCGGGCGACCCAGATTTTAGGCCTGGGTCGTTCCAGCCCTTAGGCTTAGGGAGCCCTAAGCCTGGGTTCCCAAGCCCTTGGGCTTTGGGAGACCCAGCCCTGGGGCGCCCCACCCTTAGGCTTAGGGAGCCCCAGGCCTGGGGTGCCCCAGCCCTTAGGCATAGGGAGCCCCAGGTATGGGGCACCCCAGCCCTTTGGCATAGGGAGCCCCAGGCCTGGGGCGCCCCAGCCCTTAGGTTTAGGGAGACCCAGATGTGGTTCGCCCAAGCCCTTAGGCTTAGGGAACCCCAGGGCTGGGGCGCCCCAGCCCTTAGTCTTTGGGAGCCCCAGCCCTTAGGATTTCGGAGCCTCAGGCCTAGGCCGACACAGCTCTTTGGCTAGGGTGCCCTAGGCCTGGGGCACCACAGCCCTTAGGCATAGGGAGACCCAGGTATGGGGTGCCCCAGCCCTTAGGCATAGGGAGTCCCAGGCCTGGGGCGCCCCAGCCCTTAGGTTTAGGGAGGCCCAGGCCTGCGCCGCCCCAGCCCTTAGGCTTTGGGAGCCACAGTCCTGGGGCGGCCTAGCCCTTAGGCTTTGGGAGCCCCAGACCTGTGGCGCCCCAGCCCTTAGGCTTTGGGAGCCGCAGGCCTGGGGCGCCCCAGCCCTTACATTTAGGGAGACCCAGACCTGGGGCGTCCCAGCCCTTATGCATAAGGAGCCCCAAGTCTAGGGAGCCCCAGCACTTAGGCATAGGGAGCCCCGGCCTGGGGTGCCCCAACCCTTAGGTTTACGGAGACAAAGACATAGGGTGCCCCAGCCCTTCGGCTTTGGGAGCCCCATCCCTTAGGTTTTGGGAGCCCCAGCCCTTAGTCTTTGGGAGCCACAGCCCTGGGGAGCCCCAGATCTTAGGCCTGGGGTGCCCCAGCCCTTAGGCTTAGGGAGCCCCAGATCTTAGGCCTGGGGTGCCCCAGCCCTTAGGCTTAGGGAGCCCGAGGCTTGGGGTGCCCCAGCCCTTAGGCATAAGGAGCCCCAAGTATGGGGCGCCCCAGCCCATAGGCATAGGGAGCCCCAGGCCTGCGGCGCCCCAGGCCATTGGCTTAGGGAGCCCCAACTGGGGCGCCCCAGCCGTTAGGTTTAGGGTGCCCCATCCCTTAGGCATTGGGAGCCTCAGGCCTAGGGCGACCCAGCCATTTGGCTTAGGGTGCCCCAGGCCTGGGGCGCCACAGCCCTTAGGCTTTGGGAGCCCCTGGCCTGGGGTGCCCCAGCCCTTAGGCATAAGGAGCCCCAAGTATGGGGCGCCCCAGCCCTTAGGCATAGGGAGCCCCAGGCCTGCGGCGCCCCAGGCCACAGGCTTAGGGAGCCCCCACTGGGGCGCCCCAGCCCTTAGCCTTAGGGAGCCCCAGGCCTGGAGCGCCCCAGTTCTTAGGTTTAGAGAGACCCAGGCCTGGGACACCCCAGCCCTTAGGTTTAGGGAGACCCAGACCTGGGGCGCCCCACCCTTAGGTTTAGGGGGCCCCAGGCCTGGGGCGCCCCAGACATTAGGATTTGAGAGCCCCAGGCTTGGGGCCCCAAAGCCCTTACACTTTGGGAGCCACAGGTCTGGGGCGCCCCAACCCTTAGGCTTTGGGAGCCCCGAGCCTGGGGCCCCCCAGCCCATAGGCTTAGGGAGCCCCAGGCCGGGAGCGCCCCAGTCCTTAGGTTTAGGGAGACCCAGAACTGGGGCGCCCAAGCCCTTAGGCTTAGGGAGACCCAGACCTGGGGCGCCCAAGCCCTTAGGCTTAGGGAGCCCCATGGTAGGGCGCTCCAGCCCTTTGTCTTTGGGAACCCCAGCCCTTAGGCTTTGGGAGCCTCAGGCCTAGGGCGACCCAGCCCTTTGGCTTAGGGCGCCCCAGGCCTGGGGCGCCACAGCCCTTAGGCTTTGGGAGCCCATGGCCTGGGGCGCCCCAGCCCTTAGGCTTAGAAACATCTTGGCCTGGGGTGCCCCAGCCCTTAGGCTTAGGGACGCCCAGGCCTACGCCGCCGCAGCCCTTAGGCTTTGGGAGCCACAGGCCTGTGGCGCCCTAGCCCTTAGGCTTTGGGAGACCCAGACCTGTGGCGCCCCAGCCCTTAGGCTTTGGAAGCCCCAGGCCTGGTGCGCCCCAGCCCTTAGATTTAGGGAGACCCAGACCTGGGGCGCCCCAGCCCTTAGGCATAAGGAGCCCCAAGTCTGGGGCGCCCCAGCACTTAGGCATAGGGAGCCCCAGGCCTGGGGCGCCCCAGCCCTTAGGTTTACGGAGACCCAGACATGGGGTGCCCGAGCCCTTCGGCTTTGGAAGCCCCAGCCCTTAGGTTTTGGGAGCCCCAGCCCTTAGTCTTTGGGAGCCACACGTCTGGGGCTCCCTAGCCCTTAGGCTTTGGGAGCCCCAGAACTGGAGCGCCCCAGCCCTTAGGCTTAGGTAGCCCCAGGCCTGGGGCGCTTCAGATCTTAGGCCTTGGGCGCTCCAGCCATTAGGCTTAGGGAGCCCCAGGATTGGGGCATGCCTGCCCTTAGGCTTAGGGAGCCCCAGACCTGGGGCGCCCCCGCCTTTAGGCATAGGGAGCAACAGGCCTGGGGCGCCCCAGCACTTTGGTTTTGGGAGAACCAGGCCTGGGGCACCCCACCCCTTAGGCTTTGGGAGCCCCAGCCCTTAGGCTTTGGGAGCCACAGGCCTGGGGCGCCCCAGCCCTTAGGCTTTGGGAGCCCCAGACCTGGGGCGCCTAAGCCCTTAGGCTTAGGGAGCCCCAGGGCTGTGGCACCCCAGCCCTTAGTCTTTGGGAGCCCCAGCCCTTAGGCTTTGGGAGCCTCAGGCCTAGGGCGACCCAGCCCTTTGGCTTAGGGAGCCCCAGGCCAGGGGCGACCCAGCCCTTAGGCTTAGGGTGCCCCTGGCCTGTGGCACCCCAGCCTTTAAGCTTAGGGAGCCCCAGGCCTGGGGCGCCACTGCCCTTAGGCTTAGGGAACCCCAGGCCTGGGGCACCCCAGCCCTAAGGTTTAGAGAGACACAGACCTGAGGCGCCCCAGACATTAGGCTTTGAGAGCTCCAGGCTTGGGGCCCCCCAGCCCTTAGGCTTTGGAAGCCCCTGGCCTGGGGCGCCCCAGCCCTTAGGCTTTGGGAGCCCGAGGCCTGGGGGCTCCAGCCCTTAGGATTAGGAGCCCCAGGCCTGGGACGCACCAGCCCTTAGTATTTAGGAGCCCCTGGCCTGGGGTGCCCAGATATTAGGCCTTGGGTGCCCCAGCCCTTAGGCTTTGGGAGCCCGAGGCCTGGGGGCTCCAGCCCTTAGGATTAGGGAGCCCCTGGCCTGGGACGCACCAGCCCTTAGTATTTAGGAGCCCCTGGCCTGGGGTGCCCCAGATATTAGGCCTTGGGTGCCCCAGCCCTTAGGGTTAGAGAGCCCGAGGCCTGGGGTGCCCCAGCCCTTAGGCATAAGGAGCCCCAAGTATGGGGCGCCCCAGCACTTAGGCATAGGGAGCCCCAGGCCTGGGGGGCCCAGGCCTTAGGTTTATGGAGACACAGACATGGGGTGCGCCAGCCCTTCGGCTTTGGGAGCTCCAGCCCTTAGGTTTTGGGAGCCCCAGCCCTTAGTCTTTGGGAGCCACAGGCCTGGGGCGCCCTAGCTCTTAGGCTTTGGGAGCCCCAGAACTTGAGCGCCCCAGCCCTTAGGCTTAGGGAGCCCCAGGCCTGGGGCGCCCCAGATCTTAGGCCTGGGGTGCCCCAGTCCTTAGGCTTAGAGAGCCCGAGCCTGGGGTGCCCCAGCCCTTATGCATAAGGAGCCCCAAGTATGGGGCGCCCAAGCACTTAGGCATAGTTAGCCCCAGGCCTGGGGCGCCCCAGCCCTTATGTTTACGGAGACCCAGACATGGGGTGCCCCAGCCCTTCGGCTTTGGGAGCCCCAGCCCTTAGGTTTTGGGAGCCACAGGCCTAGGGTGCCCCAGCCCTTAGGCTTAGGGCGCCCCAGTCCTGGGGCACCCCAGCCCTTAGGGTTAGGGAGCCCCAGGCCTGGGGCACCACAGCCCTTTGGCTTAGGGAGCCCCAGGCCTGGGGCGACCCAGCCCTTAGGCTTAGGATGCCCCTGGCCTGGGGAGCCCCAGCGTTAAGCTTAGGGAGCCCCAGGCCTGGGGCGCCCCAGCCCTAAGGTTTAGGGAGACACAGACCTGGGGTGCCCCACCCTTAGGTTTAGGGATCCCCAGGCCTGAGGCGCCGCAGACATTAGGCTTTGAGAGCTCCAGGCTTGGGGCCCCCCAGCCCTTAGGCGTTGTGAGCCCGAGGCCTGGGGGATCCAGCACTTAGGATTAGGGAGCCCCAGGCCTGGCCGCCCCAGTCCTTAGGCTTAGGGAGCAACAGACCTGGGGCGCCCCAGCCCTTAGTATTTGGGAGCCCCTGGCCTGGGGTGCCCCAGCCCTTTTGGCTTAGGAAAACCCAGACCTGGGGCACCCTAGCCCTTAGGCTTTGGGAGCCCCAGCACTTAGGCTTAGGGAACCCCAGGCCTGGGGCGCCCCAGCGCTTAGGCTTAGGGAGCCCCAACTGGGGCGCCCCAGCCCTTAAGCTTAGGGAGCCCCAGGCCTAAGGCGACCCAGCTTTTAGGCTAAGGGTGCCCCAGGCCTGGGGCGCACCAGCCCTTAAGCTTAGGGAGCCCCAGGCCTGGGGCACCCCACCCTTAGGCTTAGGGAGCCCCAGGCCTGGAGCGCCCCAGTCCTTAGGCTTAGTGAGCAACAGACTTGGGGCGCCCCAGCCTTTAGGCTTTGTGAGCCCGTTGCCTGGGGCGCCCCAGCCTTTTGGCTTAGGAAGACCCAGTCCTGGGGTGCCCCAGCCCTTAGGTTTGGGAGCCCCAGGCCTGGGGCGCCCCAGCCCTTAGGCTTAGGGAGCCCTAGGCCTGGGGCGCCCCAGATCTTAGGTCTGGAGCGCCCCAGCCCTTAGGCTTAGGAAGCTCCAGGCCTGGGGCACCCCAGACCTTAGATTTAGGGAGACCCAGACCTGGGGCGCCCCAGCCCTTAGGCTTAGGGAGCCCCAGCCCTTAGGCTTTGGGAGCCAAAGGCCTGGGGCACCCTAGCCTTTAGGCTTTGGGAGCCCCATACTGGGAGCATCCTAGCCCTTAGGCTTAGGGAGCCCCAGGCCTCGGGCGACCCAGATTTTAGGCCTGGGTCGTTCCAGCCCTTAGGCTTAGGGAGCTCTAAGCCTGGGTTCCCAAGCCCTTGGGCTTTGGGAGACCCAGCCCTGGGGCGCCCCACCCTTAGGCTTAGGGAGCCCCAGATGTGGTTCGCCCAAGCCCTTAGGCTTAGGGAGCCCCAGGGCTGGGGCGCCCCAGCCCTTAGTCTTTGGGAGCCCCAGCCCTTAGGCTTTCGGAGCCTCAGGCCTAGGGCGACCCAGCTCTTTGGCTAGGGTGCCCTAGGCCTGGGGCGCCACAGCCCTTAGGCATAGGGAGACCCAGGTATGGGGCGCCCCAGCCCTTAGGCATAGGGAGTCCCAGGCCTGGGGTGCCCCAGCCCTTAGGTTTAGGGAGCCCCAGGCCTTAGGCTTTGGGAGCCTCAGGCCTAGGGCGACCCAGCCTTTGGCTTAGGTTGCCCCAGGCCTGGGGCGCCACAGCCCTTAGTCTTTGGGAGCCCCTGGCCTGGGGCGCCCCAGCCCTTAGGCTTAGGAACATCTTGGCCTGGGGCGCCCCATCCCTTAGGCTTTGGGAGCCCCAGGCCTGGGGCGCCCCAACCCTTAGGCTTAGGGTGCTCCAGGCCTGGGGTCCCACATACCTTAAGCATAGGGAGCCCCAGGCCTGGGGTGCCCCAGCCCTTAGGCTTAGGGAGGCCCAGGCCTGCGCCGCCCCAGCCCTTAGGCTTTGGGAGCCACAGTCCTGGGGCGGCCTAGCCCTTAGGCTTTGGGAGCCCCAGACCTGTGGTGCCCCAGCCCTTAGGCTTTGGGAGCCCCAGGCCTGGGGCGCCCCAGCCCTTACATTTAGGGAGACCCAGACCTGGGGCGTCCCAGCCCTTATGCATAAGGAGTCCCAAGTCTAGGGAGCCCCAGCACTTAGGCATAGGGAGCCCCGGCCTGGGGTGCCCCAACCCTTAGGTTTACGGAGACAAAGACATAGGGTGCCCCAGCCCTTCGGCTTTGGGAGCCCCATCCCTTAGGTTTTGGGAGCCCCAGCCCTTAGTCTTTGGGAGCCACAGCCCTGGGGAGCCCCAGATCTTAGGCCTGGGGTGCCCCAGCCCTTAGGCTTAGGGAGCCCCAGATCTTAGGCCTGGGGTGCCCCAGCCCTTAGGCTTAGGGAGCCCGAGGCTTGGGGTGCCCCAGCCCTTAGGCATAAGGAGCCCCAAGTATGGGGCGCCCCAGCCCTTAGGCATAGGGAGCCCCAGGCCTGCGGCGCCCCAGGCCATTGGCTTAGGGAGCCCCACCTGGGGCGCCCCAGCCGTTAGGTTTAGGGAGCCCCATCCCTTAGGCATTGGGAGCCTCAGGCCTAGGGCGACCCAGCCCTTTGGCTTAGGGTGCCCCAGGCCTGGGGCGCCACAGCCCTTAGGCTTTGGGAGCCCCTGGCCTGGGGTGCCCCAGCCCTTAGGCATAAGGAGCCCCAAGTATGGGGCGCCCCAGCCCTTAGGCATAGGGAGCCCAAGGCCTGCGGCGCCCCAGGCCACAGGCTTAGGGAGCCCCCACTGGCGCATCCCAGCCCTTAGCCTTAGGGAGCCCCAGGCCTGGAGCGCCCCAGTCCTTAGGTTTAGAGAGACCCAGGCCTGGGACACCCCAGCCCTTAGGTTTAGGGAGACCCAGACCTGGGGCGCCCCACCCTTAGGTTTAGGGGGCCCCAGGCCTGGGGCGCCCCAGACATTAGGATTTGAGAGCCCCAGGCTTGGGGCCCCAAAGCCCTTACACTTTGGGAGCCACAGGTCTGGGGCGCCCCAACCCTTAGGCTTTGGGAGCCCCGAGCCTGGGGCCCCCCAGCCCATAGGCTTAGGGAGCCCCAGGCCGGGAGCGCCCCAGTCCTTAGGTTTAGGGAGACCCAGACCTGGGGCGCCCAAGCCCTTAGGCTTAGGGAGACCCAGACCTGGGGCGCCCAAGCCCTTAGGCTTAGGGAGCCCCATGGTAGGGCGCTCCAGCCCTTTGTCTTTGGGAACCCCAGCCCTTAGGCTTTGGGAGCCTCAGGCCTAGGGCGACCCAGCCCTTTGGCTTAGGGCGCCCCAGGCCTGGGGCGCGACAGCCCTTAGGCTTTGGGAGCCCATGGCCTGGGGCGCCCCAGCCCTTAGGCTTAGAAACATCTTGGCCTGGGGTGCCCCAGCCCTTAAGCTTAGGGTGCACCAGGCCTGGGATTCCACATACCTTAAGCGTAGGGAGCCCCAGGCCTGGGGCGCCCCAGCCCTTAGGCTTAGGGACGCCCAGGCCTACACCGCCCCAGCCCTTAGGCTTTGGGAGCCACAGGCCTGTGTCGCCCTAGCCCTTAGGCTTTGGGAGACCCAGACCTGTGGCGCCCCAGCCCTTAGGCTTTGGAAGCCCCAGGCCTGGTGCGCCCCAGCCCTTAGATTTAGGGAGACCCAGACCTGGGGCGCCCCAGCCCTTAGGCATAAGGAGCCCCAAGTCTGGGGCGCCCCAACACTTAGGCATAGGGAGCCCCAGGCCTGGGGCGCCCCAGCCCTTAGGTTTACGGAGACCCAGACATGGGGTGCCCCAGCCCTTCGGCTTTGGAGGCCCCAGCCCTTAGGTTTTGGGAGCCCCGGCCCTTAGTCTTTGGGAGCCACAGGCCTGGGGCGCCCTAGCCCTTAGGCTTTGGGAGCCCCAGGCCTAGGGCGACCCAGCATTTAGGCTAAGGGTGCCCCTGGCCTGGGGCGGACCAGCCCTTAAGCTTAGGGAGCCCCACACCTGGGGCACCCCAGCCCTTAGGTTTAGGGAGACCCAGACCTGGGGCGCCCCACCCTTAGGTTTAGGGAGCCCCAGCCCTGGGGCGCCCCAGACATTAGGATTTGAGAGCCCCAGGTTGGGGCCCCAAAGCCCTTATACTTTGGGAGCCCCAGGCCTGGGGCGCCCCAACCCTTAGGCTTTGGGAGCCCCTGGCATAGGACCCCCCAGCCCTTAGGCTTAGGGAGCCCCAGGCCTGGGGCCCCCCAGCCCTTAGGCTTAGGGAGCCCCAGGCCTGGAGCGCCCCAGTCCTTAGGTTTAGGGAGACCAGCCCTTAGGCTTTGGGAGCCTCTGGCCTAGGGCGACCCAGCCCTTTGGCTTAGGGTGCCCCAGGCCTGGGGCGCCACAGCCCTTAGGCTTTGGGAGCCCCTGGCCTGGAGTGCCCCAGCCCTTAGGCATAAGGAACCCCAAGTTTTGGGCGCCGCAGCCCTTAGGCATAGGGAGCCCCAGGCCTGCGGCGCCCCAGGCCACAGGCTTAGGGAGCCCCAACTAGGGCGCCCCAGCCCTTAGGCTTAGTGAGCCCCAGGCCTGCAGCGCCCCAGTCCTTATGTTTAGGGAGACCCAGGCCAGGGGCACCCCAGCCCTTAGGTTTAGGGGGCCCCAGACCTGGGGCGCCCCAGACATTAGGATTTGAGAGCCCCAAGCTTGGGGCCCCAAAGCCCTTACACTTTGGGAGCCCCAGGTCTGGGGCGCCCCAGCCCTTAGGCTTTGGGAGCCCCAGGCCTGGGGCCCCCAGCCCTTAGGCTTAGGGAGTCCCAGGCCTGGAGCGCCCCTGTCCTAAAGGTTTAGGGAGACCCAGACCTGGGGCGCCCAAGCCCTTAGGCTTAGGGAGCCAAAGGGCTGGGGCACCCCAGCCCTTAGGCTTAGGGAGCCCCAGGCCAGGAGCGCCCCATTCCTTAGGTTTAGGGAGACCCAGGCCTGGGGCACCCCAGCCCTTAGGCATAGGGAGCCCCAGGCCTAGGGCGCCCCAGCCCTTAGGCTTAGGGAGCCCCAGACCTGGGGCGCCCAGCCCTTAGGTTTAGGGAGACCCAGACCTGGGGCGCCCAAGCCCTTAGGCTTAGGGAGCCCCAGGTTTGGGCGCCCCAGCCCTTAGTCTTTGGGAGCCCCAGCCCTTAGGTTTTGGGAGCCTCAGGCCTATGGCGACCCAGCCCTTTGGCTTAGGGGGCCCCAGGCCTGAGGCGCCACAGCCCTTAGGCTTTGGGAGCCCATGGCATGGGGCGCCCCAGCCCTTAGGCTTAGGAACACCTTGGCCTGGGGTGCCCCAGCCCTTAGGCTTAGGGTGCTCCAGGCCTGGGATTCCACATACCGTAAGCGTAGGGAGCCCCAGGTCTTGGGCGCCCCAGCCCTTAGGCTTAGGGAGGCCCAGGCCTGCGCCGCCCCAGCCCTTAGATTTAGGGAGACCCAGACCAGGGCCGCCCGAGCCCTTAGGCATAAGGAGCCCCAAGTCTGGGGCGCCCCAGCACTTAGGCATAGGGAGCCCCAGGCCTGGGGCGCCCCATCCCTTAGGTTTACGGAGACCCAGACATGGGGTGCCCCAGCACTTCGGCTTTGGGAGCCCCAGACCTTAGGTTTTGGGAGCCCCAGCCCTTAGTCTTTGGGAGCCACAGGTCTGGGGCGCCCTAGCCCTTAGGCTTTGGGAGCCCCAGAAGTGGAGCGCCCCAGCCCATAGGCTTAGGGAGCCTCAGGCCTGGAGTGCCCCAGATCTTAGGCCTGGGGTGCCCCAGCCCCTAGGCTTAGAGAGCCCGAGCCTGGCGTGCCCCAGCCCTTAGGCATAAGGAGCCCCAAGAATGGGGCGCCGCAGCACTTAGGCATAGAGCGCCCAAGGCCTTAGGTTTACGGAGACCCAGACATGGGGTGCCCCAGCCCTTCGGCTTTGGGAGCCCCAGCCCTTAGGTTTTGGGAGTCCCAGCCCTTAGTCTTTGGGAGCCACAAGCCTGGGGCGCCCAAACCCTTAGGCTTTGGGAGCCCCAGAACTAGGGTGACCCAGCTTTTAGGCTAAGGGTGCCCCAGGCCTGGGGCGGACCAGCCCTTAAGCTTAGGGAGCCCCAGGCCTGGGGTACCCCAGCCCTTAGGCATAGGGAGCCCCAGGCCTGGGGCACCCCAGCCCTTAGGTTTAGGGAGACCCAGACCTGGGGCGCCCCACCCTTAGGTTTAGGGAGCCCCAGGCCTGGGGCGCCCCAGACATTAGGATTTGAGAGCCCCAGGCTTGGAGCCCCAAAGCCCTTACACTTTGGGAGCCCCAGGCCTGGGGCGCCCCAACCCTTAGGCTTTGGGAGCCCCAGGCTTGGGACCCCCCAGCCCTTAGGCTTAGGGAGCCCCAGACCTGGAGCGCCCCAGTCCTTAGGTTTAGGGCCCTAGGCTTTGGGAGCCCCAGGCCTGGGGCGCCCAGCCCTTAGGCTTTGGGAGCCCCTGGCCTGGGGCTCCCCAGCCCTTAAGGTTTGGGAACCCCAGCCCTTAGGCTTTGGGAGCCCCAGGCCTGGGGCACCCAACCCTTAGGCTTTGGTAGCCCCAGGCCTGGGGCCCCGTAGCACTTAGGTTTTGGGAGCCCCAGGCCTGGGGCGTCCCAGCCCTTAGGCTTTGGGAATCCCAGCCCTTAGGCTTTGGGAGCCACAGGCCTGGGGCGCCCAGCCCTTTGACTTAGGGAGCCCCAGACCTGTGGCGCTAGAACTCTTAGGCATAGGGAGCCCCAGGACTGGGGCGCCCAGCCCTTAGGCTTTGGGAGTCCCAGATCTGGGGCCCCCTAACCCTTAGGCTTAGGGAGCCCCTGATCTGGGGCGCCCCAGCCCTTAGGTTTAGGGAGACCAGCCCTTAGGCTTTGGGAGCCTCTGGCCTAGGGCGACCCAGCCCTTTGGCTTAGGGTGCCCCAGGCCTGGGGCGCCACAGCCCTTAGGCTTTGGGAGCCCCTGGCCTGGAGTGCCCCAGCCCTTAGGCATAAGGAACCCCAAGTTTTGGGCGCCGCAGCCCTTAGGCATAGGGAGCCCCAGGCCTGCGGCGCCCCAGGCCACAGGCTTAGGGAGCCCCAACTAGGGCGCCCCAGCCCTTAGGCTTAGTGAGCCCCAGGCCTGCAGCGCCCCAGTCCTTATGTTTAGGGAGACCCAGGCCAGGGGCACCCCAGCCCTTAGGTTTAGGGGGCCCCAGACCTGGGGCGCCCCAGACATTAGGATTTGAGAGCCCCAAGCTTGGGGCCCCAAAGCCCTTACACTTTGGGAGCCCCAGGTCTGGGGCGCCCCAGCCCTTAGGCTTTGGGAGCCCCAGGCCTGGGGCCCCCAGCCCTTAGGCTTAGGGAGTCCCAGGCCTGGAGCGCCCCTGTCCTAAAGGTTTAGGGAGACCCAGACCTGGGGCGCCCAAGCCCTTAGGCTTAGGGAGCCAAAGGGCTGGGGCACCCCAGCCCTTAGGCTTAGGGAGCCCCAGGCCAGGAGCGCCCCATTCCTTAGGTTTAGGGAGACCCAGGCCTGGGGCACCCCAGCCCTTAGGCATAGGGAGCCCCAGGCCTAGGGCGCCCCAGCCCTTAGGCTTAGGGAGCCCCAGACCTGGGGCGCCCAGCCCTTAGGTTTAAGGAGACCCAGACCTGGGGCGCCCAAGCCCTTAGGCTTAGGGAGCCCCAGGTTTGGGCGCCCCAGCCCTTAGTCTTTGGGAGCCCCAGCCCTTAGGTTTTGGGAGCCTCAGGCCTATGGCGACCCAGCCCTTTGGCTTAGGGGGCCCCAGGCCTGAGGCGCCACAGCCCTTAGGCTTTGGGAGCCCATGGCATGGGGCGCCCCAGCCCTTAGGCTTAGGAACACCTTGGCCTGGGGTGCCCCAGCCCTTAGGCTTAGGGTGCTCCAGGCCTGGGATTCCACATACCGTAAGCGTAGGGAGCCCCAGGTCTTGGGCGCCCCAGCCCTTAGGCTTAGGGAGGCCCAGGCCTGCGCCGCCCCAGCCCTTAGATTTAGGGAGACCCAGACCAGGGCCGCCCGAGCCCTTAGGCATAAGGAGCCCCAAGTCTGGGGCGCCCCAGCACTTAGGCATAGGGAGCCCCAGGCCTGGGGCGCCCCATCCCTTAGGTTTACGGAGACCCAGACATGGGGTGCCCCAGCACTTCGGCTTTGGGAGCCCCAGACCTTAGGTTTTGGGAGCCCCAGCCCTTAGTCTTTGGGAGCCACAGGTCTGGGGCGCCCTAGCCCTTAGGCTTTGGGAGCCCCAGAAGTGGAGCGCCCCAGCCCATAGGCTTAGGGAGCCTCAGGCCTGGAGTGCCCCAGATCTTAGGCCTGGGGTGCCCCAGCCCCTAGGCTTAGAGAGCCCGAGCCTGGCGTGCCCCAGCCCTTAGGCATAAGGAGCCCCAAGAATGGGGCGCCGCAGCACTTAGGCATAGAGCGCCCAAGGCCTTAGGTTTACGGAGACCCAGACATGGGGTGCCCCAGCCCTTCGGCTTTGGGAGCCCCAGCCCTTAGGTTTTGGGAGTCCCAGCCCTTAGTCTTTGGGAGCCACAAGCCTGGGGCGCCCAAACCCTTAGGCTTTGGGAGCCCCAGAACTAGGGTGACCCAGCTTTTAGGCTAAGGGTGCCCCAGGCCTGGGGCGGACCAGCCCTTAAGCTTAGGGAGCCCCAGGCCTGGGGTACCCCAGCCCTTAGGCATAGGGAGCCCCAGGCCTGGGGCACCCCAGCCCTTAGGTTTAGGGAGACCCAGACCTGGGGCGCCCCACCCTTAGGTTTAGGGAGCCCCAGGCCTGGGGCGCCCCAGACATTAGGATTTGAGAGCCCCAGGCTTGGAGCCCCAAAGCCCTTACACTTTGGGAGCCCCAGGCCTGGGGCGCCCCAACCCTTAGGCTTTGGGAGCCCCAGGCTTGGGACCCCCCAGCCCTTAGGCTTAGGGAGCCCCAGACCTGGAGCGCCCCAGTCCTTAGGTTTAGGGCCCTAGGCTTTGGGAGCCCCAGGCCTGGGGCGCCCAGCCCTTAGGCTTTGGGAGCCCCTGGCCTGGGGCTCCCCAGCCCTTAAGGTTTGGGAACCCCAGCCCTTAGGCTTTGGGAGCCCCAGGCCTGGGGCACCCAACCCTTAGGCTTTGGTAGCCCCAGGCCTGGGGCCCCGTAGCACTTAGGTTTTGGGAGCCCCAGGCCTGGGGCGTCCCAGCCCTTAGGCTTTGGGAATCCCAGCCCTTAGGCTTTGGGAGCCACAGGCCTGGGGCGCCCAGCCCTTTGACTTAGGGAGCCCCAGACCTGTGGCGCTAGAACTCTTAGGCATAGGGAGCCCCAGGACTGGGGCGCCCAGCCCTTAGGCTTTGGGAGTCCCAGATCTGGGGCCCCCTAACCCTTAGGCTTAGGGAGCCCCTGATCTGGGGCGCCCCAGCCCTTAGGTTTAGGGAGACCCAGAGCTGGGGTGGCCCAGCCCTTAGTTTTAGGGAGCCCCAAGCCTGGGTTGCCTCAGCCTTTAGGCTTAGGGAGCCCCAGACCTGTGCGCCAGGGCCCTTAGGCATATGGAGCCCCAGGTCTGGGGCGCCCCAGCCTTTACGCTTTGGGAGGCCCTAGCCTGGGGCATCACAGCCCTTAACCTTTGGGAACCCCAGCCCTTAGGCATTGGGAGCCCAAAGCCTGGGGCACCCAGCCCTTAGGCTTAGGGAGCCCCAGACCTGGGGCGCCAGACCCCTTAGGCATAGGGAGCCCCAGGCCTGGGGCGCCCTCAGCCGTTAGGCTTAGGGAGAACCAGGCTTGGAGCGCCCCAGCCCTTAGGCTTTTGAAGCCCCAGGCCTGGGGCGCCCAGCCCTTAGGCTTTAGGAGCCCCAGGCCTGGGGCCCCCTAGCCATTAGGCTTGGGGAGCTCCAGACCTGGGGCACCCCAGCCCTTAGCCTTAAGGATCCCCAGGACGGGGGCACGCCAGATATTATGTCTGGGGCGCCCCAGCCCTTAGGCTTAGGGAGCCCCAGACTTGGGGAGCCCTAGCCCTTAGGCTTTGGGAGCTCCAGGCCTGGGGCCCCCTAGCCTTTAGGCTTGGGGAGCTCCAGACCTGGGGCACCCCAGCCCTTAGGTTTTGGGAGACACACGCCTGGGGCGCCCTAGCCCTTAGTCTTTGGGAGCCCCAGCCCTTAGGCTTTCGGAGCCTCAGGCCTAGGGCGACCCAGCTCTTTGGCTAGGGTGCCCTAGGCCTGGGGCGCCACAGCCCTTAGGCATAGGGAGACCCAGGTATGGTGCGCCCCAGCCCTTAGGCATAGGGAGTCCCAGGCCTGGGGCGCCCCAGCCCTTAGGTTTAGGGAGCCCCAGCCCTTAGGCTTTGGGAGCCTCAGGCCTAGGGCGACCCAGCCCTTTGGCTTAGGCTGCCCCAGGCCTGGGGAGCCACAGCCCTTAGTCTTTGGGAGCCCCTGGCCTGGGGCGCCCCAGCCCTTAGGCTTAGGAACATCTTGGCCTGGGGCGCCCCATCCCTTAGGCTTTGGGAGCCCCAGGCCTGGGGCACCCCAACCCTTAGGCTTAGGGTGCTCCAGGCCTGGGGTCCCACATACCTTAAGCATAGGGAGCCCCAGGCCTGGGGCGCCCCAGCCCTTAGGCTTAGGGAGGCCCAGGCCTGCGCCGCCCCAGCCCTTAGGCTTTGGGAGCCCCAGGCCTGGGGCGCCCCAGCCCTTACATTTAGGGAGACCCAGACCTGGGGCGTCCCAGCCCTTACGCATAAGGAGCCCCAAGTCTAGGGCGCCCCAGCACTTAGGCATAGGGAGCCCCGGCCTGGGGTTCCCCAACCCTTAGGTTTACGGAGACAAAGACATAGGGTGCCCCAGCCCTTCGGCTTTGGGAGCCCCATCCCTTAGGTTTTGGGAGCCCCAGCCCTTAGTCTTTGGGAGCCACAGCCCTGGGGAGCCCCAGATCTTAGGCCTGGGGTGCCACAGCCCTTAGGCTTAGGGAGCCCCAGGCTTGGGGCGCCCCAGATCTTAGGCCCGGGGTGCCCCAGGCCTTAGGCTTAGGGAGCCCGAGGCTTGGGGTGCCCCAGCCCTTAGGCATAAGGAGCCCCAAGTATGGGGCGCCCCAGCCCTTAGGCATAGGGAGCCCCAGGCCTGCGGCGCCCCAGGCCATTGGCTTAGGGAGCCCCAACTGGGGCGCCCCAGCCGTTAGGTTTAGGGAGCACCATCCCTTAGGCTTTGGGAGCCTCAGGCCTAGGGCGACCCAGCCCTTTGGCTTAGTGTGCCCCAGGCCTGGGGAGCCACAGCCCTTAGGCTTTGGGAGCCCCTGGACTGGGGTGCCCCAGCCCTTAGGCATAAGGAGCCCCAAGTATGGGGCGCCCCAGCCCTTAGGCATAGGGAGCCCCAGGCCTGCGGCGCCCCAGGCCACAGGCTTAGGGAGCCCCCACTGGGGCGCCCCAGCCCTTAGGCTTAGGGAGCCCCAGGCCTGGAGCGCCCCAGTCCTTAGGTTTAGAGAGAACCAGGTCTGGGACACCCCAGCCCTTAGGTTTAGGGAGACCCAGACCTGGGGCGCCCCACCCTTAGGTTTAGGGGGCCCCAGGCCTGGGGCGCCCCAGACATTAGGATTTGAGAGCCCCAGGCTTGGGGCCCCAAAGCCCTTACACTTTGGGAGCCCCAGGTCTGGGGCGCCCAAACCCTTAGGCTTTGGGAGCCCCAGGACTGGGGCCCCCCAGCCCATAGGCTTAGGGAGCCCCAGGCCGGGAGCGCCCCAGTCCTTAGGTTTAGGGAGACCCAGAACTGGGGCGCCCAAGCCCTTAGGCTTAGGGAGCCCTAGGGCTGGGGCACCCCAGCCATTGGCTTAAGGAACCCCAGGCCTGGAGCGCCCCAGTCCTTAGGTTTAGGGAGCCCCAGACCTGGGGTGCCCAGCCCTTAGGTTTAGGGAGACCCAGACCTGGGGCGCCCAAGCCCTTAGGCTTAGGGAGCCCCAGGGTTGGGCGCCCCAGCCCTTAGTCTTTGGGAACCCCAGCCCTTAGGCTTTGGGAGCCTCAGGCCTAGGGCGACCCAGCCCTTTGGCTTAGGGCGCCCCAGGCCTGGGGCGCCACAGCCCTTAGGCTTTGGGAGCCCATGGCCTGGGGCGCCCCAGCCCTTAGGCTTAGAAACATCTTGGCCTGGAGTGCCCCAGCCCTTAGGATTAGGGTGCACCAGGCCTGGGATTCCACATACCTTAAGCGTAGGGAGCCCCAGGCCTGGGGCGCCCCAACCCTTAGGCTTAGGGACGCCCAGGCCTACGCCGCCGCAGCCCTTAGGCTTTGGGAGCCACAGGCCTGTGGCGCCCTAGCCCTTAGGCTTTGGGAGACCCAGACCTGTGGCGCCCCAGCCCTTAGGCTTTGGAAGCCCCAGGCCTGGTGCGCCCCAGCCCTTAGATTTAGGGAGACCCAGACCTGGGGCGCCCCAGCCCTTAGGCATAAGGAGCCCCAAGTCTGGGGCGCCCCAGCACTTAGGCATAGGGAGCCCCAGGCCTGGGGCGCCCCAGCCCTTAGGTTTACGGAGACCCAGACATGGGGTGCCCCAGCCCTTCGGCTTTGGAAGCCCCAGCCCTTAGGTTTTGGGAGCCCCAGCCCTTAGTTTTTGGGAGACACAGGTCTGGGGCGCCCTAGCCCTTAGGATTTGGGAGCCCCAGAACTGGAGCGCCCCAGCCCTTAGGCTTAGGGAGCCCCAGGCCTGGGGCCCCCCAGATCTTAGGCCTGGGGTGCCCCTGCCCCTAGGCTTAGAGAGCCCGAGCCTGGGGTGCCCCAGTCCTTAGGCATAAGGAGCCCCAAGTATGGGGCGCCCCAACACTTAGGCATAGGGAGCCCCAGGCCTGGGGCGCCCCAGGCCTTAGGTTTACGGAGACCCAGACATGGGGTGCCCCAGCCCTTCGGCTTTGGAGGCCCCAGCCCTTAGGTTTTGGGAGCCCCAGCCCTTAGTCTTTGGGAGCCACAGGCCTGGGGCGCCCTAGCCCTAAGGTTTTGGGAGCCCCAGGCCTAGGGCGACCCAGCATTTAGGCTAATGGTGCCCCAGGCCTGGGGCGGACCAGCCCTTAAGCTTAGGGAGCCCCAGGCCTGGGGCACCCCAGCCCTTAGGCATAGGGAGCCCCATACCTGGGGCACCCCAGCCCTTAGGTTTAGGGAGACCCAGACCTGGGGCGCCCCACCCTTAGGTTTAGGGAGCCCCAGCCCTGGGGCGCCCCAGACATTAGGATTTGAGAGCCCCAGGTTGGGGCCCCAAAGCCCTTATACTTTGGGAGCCCCAGGCCTGGGGCGCCCCAACCCTTAGGCTTTGGGAGCCCCAGGCATGGGACCCCCCAGCCCTTAGGCTTAGGGAGCCCCAGGCCTGGAGCGCCCCAGTCCTTAGGTTTAGGGAGACCCAGACCTGGGGCGCCCAAGCCCTTAGGCTTAGGGAGCCCCAGGGCTGGGGCGCCCCAGACCGTAGGTTTAGGGAGACCCAGGCCTGGGGCACCCCAGCCCTTAGGCATAGGGAGCCCCAGGCCTAGGGCACCCCAGCCCTTAGTCTTAGGGAGCCCCAGACCTGGGGCGCCCAGCCCTTAGGTTTAGGGAGACCCAGACCTGGGGCGCCCAAGCCCTTAGGCTTAGGGAGCCCTAGGCCTGGGGCCCCCCAGCCCTTAGGCTTAGGGAGCCCCAGGCCTGGAGCGCCCCAGTCCTTAGGTTTAGGGAGACCAGCCCTTAGGCTTTGGGAGCCTCTGGCCTAGGGCGACCCAGTCCTTTGGCTTAGGGTGCCCCAGGCCTAGGGCGACCCAGCCCTTTGGCTTAGGGCGCCCCAGGCCTGGGGCGCCACAGCCCTTAGGCTTTGGGAGCCCATGGCCTGGGGCGCCCCAGCCCTTAGGCTTAGGGTGCACCAGGCCTGGGATTCCACATACCTTAAGCGTAGGGAGCCCCAGGCCTGGGGCGCCCCAGCCCTTAGGCTTAGGGACGCCCAGGCCTACGCCGCCGCAGCCCTTAGGCTTTGGGAGCCACAGGCCTGTGGCGCCCTAGCCCTTAGGCTTTGGGAGACCCAGACCTGTGGCGCCCCAGCCCTTAGGCTTTGGAAGCCCCAGGCCTGGTGCGCCCCAGCCCTTAGATTTAGGGAGACCCAGACCTGGGGCGCCCTAGCCCTTAGGCATAAGGAGCCCCAAGTCTGGGGCGCCCCAGCACTTAGGCATAGGGAGCCCCAGGCCTGGGGCGCCCCAGCCCTTAGGTTTACGGAGACCCAGACATGGGGTGCCCCAGCCCTTCGGCTTTGGAAGCCCCAGCCCTTAGGTTTTGGGAGCCCCAGCCCTTAGTCTTTGGGAGACACAGGTCTGGGGCGCCCTAGCCCTTAGGATTTGGGAGCCCCAGAACTGGAGCGCCCCAGCCCTTAGGCTTAGGGAGCCCCAGGCCTGGGGCCCCCCAGATCTTAGGCCTGGGGTGCCCCTGCCCCTAGGCTTAGAGATCCCGAGCCTGGGGTGCCCCAGCCCTTAGGCATAAGGAGCCCCAAGTATGGGGCGCCCCAACACTTAGGCATAGGGAGCCCCAGGCCTGGGGCGCCCCAGGCCTTAGGTTTACGGAGACCGAGACATGGGGTGCCCCAGCCCTTCGGCTTTGGAGGCCCCAGCCCTTAGGTTTTGGGAGCCCCAGCCCTTAGTCTTTGGGAGCCACAGGCCTGGGGCGCCCTAGCCCTAAGGTTTTGGGAGCCCCAGGCCTAGGGCGACCCAGCATTTAGGCTAATGGTGCCCCAGGCCTGGGGCGGACCAGCCCTTAAGCTTAGGGAGCCCCAGGCCTGGGGCACCCCAGCCCTTAGGCATAGGGAGCCCCATACCTGGGGCACCCCAGCCCTTAGGTTTAGGGAGACCCAGACCTGGGGCGCCCCACCCTTAGGTTTAGGGAGCCCCAGCCCTGGGGCGCCCCAGACATTAGGATTTGAGAGCCCCAGGTTGGGGCCCCAAAGCCCTTATACTTTGGGAGCCCCAGGTCTGGGGCGCCCCAACCATTAGGCTTTGGGAGCCCCAGGCATGGGACCCCCCAGCCCTTAGGCTTAGGGAGCCCCAGGCCTGGAGCGCCCCAGTCCTTAGGTTTAGGGAGACCCAGACCTGGGGCGCCCAAGCCCTTAGGCTTAGGGAGCCCCAGGGCTGGGGCGCCCCAGACCTTAGGTTTAGGGAGACCCAGGCCTGGGGCACCCCAGCCCTTAGGCATAGGGACCCCCAGGCCTAGGGCACCCCAGCCCTTAGTCTTAGGGAGCCCCAGACCTGGGGCGCCCAGCCCTTAGGTTTAGGGAGACCCAGACATGGGGCGCCCAAGCCCTTAGGCTTAGGGAGCCCCAGGCCTGGGGCCCCCCAGCCCTTAGGCTTAGGGAGCCCCAGGCCTGGAGCGCCCCAGTCCTTAGGTTTAGGGAGACCAGCCCTTAGGCTTTGGGAGCCTCTGGCCTAGGGCGACCCAGCCCTTTGGCTTAGGGTGCCCCAGGCCTGGGGCGACACAGCCCTTAGGCTTTGGGAGCCCCTGGCCTGGAGTGCCCCAGCCCTTAAGCATAAGGAGCCCCAAGTTTGGGGCGCCCCAGCCCTTAGGCATAGGGAGCCCCAGGCCTGCGGCGCCCCAGGCCACAGGCTTAGGGAGCCCCAACTGGGGCGCCCCAGCCCTTAGGCTTAGGGAGCCCCAGGCCTGCAGCGCCCCAGTCCTTAGGTTTAGGGAGACCCAGGTCTGGGGCACCCCAACCCTTAGGTTTAGGGGGCCCCAGACCTGGGGCGCCCCAGACATTAGGATTTGAGAGCCCCAGGCTTGGGGCCCCAAAGCCCTTACACTTTGGGAGCCCCAGGTCTGGGGCGCCCCAGCCCTTAGGCTTTGGGAGCCCCAGGCCTGGGGCCCCCCAGCCCTTAGGCTTAGGGAGCCCCAGGCCTGGAGCGCCCCTGTCCTAAAGGTTTAGGGAGACCCAGACCTGGGGCACCCCAGCCCTTAGGCATAGGGAGCCCCAGGCCTGGGGCGCCCCAGCCCTTAGGCTTAGGGAGCCCCAGACCTGGGGCGCCCAGCCTTTAGGTTTAGGGAGACCCAGACCTGGGGCGCCCAAGCCCTTAGGCTTAGGGAGCCCCAGGTTTGGGCGCCCCAGCCCTTAGTCTTTGGGAGCCCCAGCCCTTAGGTTTTGGGAGCCTCAGGCCTAGGGCGACCCTGCCCTTTGGCTTAGGGAGCCCCTGGCCTGGATCGCCCCATTCTTTAGGTTTAGGGAGACCCAGGCCTGGGGCACCTCAGCCCTTAGGCATAGGGAGCCCCAGGCCTGGGGTGCCCCAGCCCTTAGGCTTAGGGAGCTCCAGGCCTGGAGCGCCCCATTCCTTAGGTTTAGGGAGACCCAGGCCTGGGGCACCCCAGCCCTTAGGCATAGGGAGCCCCAGGCCTGGGGCGCCCCAGCCCTTAGGCTTAGGGAGCCCCAGACCTGGGGCGCCCAGCCCTTAGGTTTAGGGAGACCCAGACCTGGGGCGCCCAAGCCCTTAGGCTTAGGGAGCCCCAGGTTTGGGCGCCCCAGCACTTAGTCTTTGGGAGCCCCAGCCCTTAGGTTTTGGGAGCCTCAGGCCTAGGGCGACCCAGCCCTTTGACTTAGGGGGCCCCAGGCCTGGGGCGCCACAGCCCTTAGGCTTTGGGAGCCCATGGCCTGGGGCGCCCCAGCCATTAGGCTTAGGAACACCTTGGCCTGGGGTGCCCCAGCCCTTAGGCTTAGGGTGCTCCAGGCCTGGGATTCCACATACCGTAAGCGTAGGGAGCCCCAGGTCTTGGGCGCCCCAGCCCTTAGGCTTAGGGAGGCCCAGGCCTGTGCCGCCCCAGCCCTTAGATTTAGGGATACCCAGACCTGGGCCGCCCGAGCCCTTAGGCATAAGGAGCCCCAAGTCTGGGGCGCCCCAGCACTTAGGCATAGGGAGCCCCAGGCCTCGGGCGCCCCAGCCCATAGGCTTAGGGAGCCTCAGGCCTGGAGTGCCCGAGATCTTAGGCCTGGGGTGCCCCAGCCCCTAGGCTTAGAGGGCCCGAGCCTGGCGTGCCCCAGCCCTTAGGCATAAGGAGCCCCAAGAATGGGGCGCCGCAGCACTTAGGCATAGGGCGCCCCAGGCCTTAGGTTTACGGAGACCCAGACATGGGGTGCCCCAGCCCTTCGGCTTTGGGAGCCCCAGCCCTTAGGTTTTGGGAGTCCCAGCCCTTAGTCTTTGGGAGCCACAAGCCTGGGGCGCCCAAACCCTTAGGCTTTGGGAGCCCCAGAACTAGGGTGACCCAGCTTTTAGGCTAAGGGTGCTCCAGGCCTGGGGCGGACCAGCCCTTAAGCTTAGGGAGCCCCAGGCCTGGGGCACCCCAGCCCTTAGGCATAGGGAGCCCCAGGCCTGGGGCACCCCAGCCCTTAGGTTTAGGGAGACCCAGACCTGGGGCGCCCCACCCTTAGGTTTAGGGAGCCCCAGGCCTGGGGCGCCCCAGACATTAGGATTTGAGAGCCCCAGGCTTGGAGCCCCAAAGCCCTTACACTTTGAGAGCCCCAGGCCTGGGGCGCCCCAACCCTTAGGCTTTGGGAGCCCCAGGCATGGGACCCCCCAGCCCTTAGGCTTAGGGAGCCCCAGACCTGGAGCGCCCCAGTCCTTAGGTTTAGGGCCCTAGGCTTTGGGAGCCCCAGGCCTGGGGCGCCCAGCCCTTAGGCTTTGGGAGCCCCTGGCCTGGGGCTCCCCAGCCCTTAAGGTTTGGGAACCCCAGCCCTTAGGCTTTGGGAGCCCCAGGCCTGGGGCGCCCAACCCTTAGGCTTTGGTAGCCCCAGGCCTGGGGCCCCGTAGCCCTTAGGCTTTGGGAGCCCCAGGCCTGGGGCGTCCCAGCCCTTAGGCTTTGGGAATCCCTAGCCTGGGGCATCACAGCCCTTAAACTTTGGGAACCCCAGCCCTTAGGCTTTGGGAGCCACAGGCCTGGGGCGCCCAGCCCTTTGACTTAGGGAGCCCCAGACCTGTGGCGCTAGAACTCTTAGGCATAGGGAGCCCCAGGACTGGGGCGCCCAGCCCTTAGGCTTTGGGAGTCCCAGATCTGGGGCCCCCTAACCCTTAGGCTTAGGGAGCCCCTGATCTGGGGCGCCCCAGCCCTTAGGTTTAGGGAGACCCAGAGCTGGGGCGCCCCAGCCCTTAGTTTTAGGGAGCCCCAAGCCTGGGTTGCCCCAGCCTTTAGGCTTAGGGAGCCCCAGACCTGGGCGCCAGGGCCCTTAGGCATATGGAGCCCCAGGTCTGGGGCGCCCCAGCCCTTACGCTTTGGGAGGCCCTAGCCTGGGGCATCACAGCCCTTAAGCTTTGGGAACCCCAGCCCTTAGGCATTGGGAGCCCAAAGCCTGGGGCACCCAGCCCTTAGGCTTAGGGAGCCCCAGACCTGGGGCGCCAAACCCCTTAGGCATAGGGAGCCCCAGGCCTGGGGCGCCCTCAGCCGTTAGGCTTAGGGAGAACCAGGCTTGGTGCGCCCCAGCCCTTAGGCTTTTGAAGCCCCAGGCCTGGGGCGCCCAGCCCTTAGGCTTTGGGAGCCCCAGGCCTGGGGCCCCCTAGCCATTAGGCTTGGGGAGCTCCATACCTGGAGCACCCCAGCCCTTAGCCTTAAGGATCCCCAGGACGGGGGCACGCCAGATCTTATGTCTGGGGCGCCCCAGCCTTTAGGCTTAGGAAGCCCCAGACTTGGGGCGCCCCAGCCCTTAGGCTTTGGGAGCCCCAGGCCTGGGGCACCCTAGCCATTAGGCTTGGGGAGCTCCAGACCTGGGGCACCCCAGCCCTTACGTTTTGGGAGACACACGCCTGGGGCGCACTAGCCCTTAGGCTTTGGGAGCCCTAGTCCTGGGGCGCCACAGCCCTTAGGCTTTGGGATCCCCAGGCCTGGGGCCCCCTAGCCCTTAAGCTTAGGGAGCCCCAGTCCTGGGGCGCCCCAGCCCTTATGTTTAGGGAGACCCAGTACTGTGGCACCACACCCTTAGTTTTAGGTAGCCCCAGGCCTGGGTTGCCCCAGCCTTTAGGCTTAGGGAGCCCCAGACCAGGGGCGCCAGAGCCCTTAGGCATAGGGAGCCACAGGCCTGGGGCACCCCAGCCCTTAGGCTTTGGGAGAACCAGGCCTAGGGCGCTCCAGCCCTTAGGCTTAGGGAGCCCCAGGCCTGGGGCGCCCCAGCCCTTAGGTTTAGGGATACCCTGACCTGGGGCGCCCCAGGCTTTAGGCTTAGGGAGCCCCAGGCCTGGGGCGCCCCAGCTCTTAGGCTTAGGGAGCCCCAGCCCTTAGGCTTTGGGAGCCCCAGGCCTAGGGCACCCCAGCGTTTAGGCTTAGGGCGCCCCAGGCCTGGGGCCCCCCAACCCTTGGTCTTAGGGAGCCCCAACTGGGTCGCCCCAGCCCCTAGGCTTAGGGAGCCCCAGGCCTAGGGCGCCCCAGCCCTTAGGCATAGGGGGCCCCTGGCCTGGGGCGCCCTAGGACTTAGGCTTAGTGCACTCCCGGCCTGGGGTCCCACATACCTTAGGCTTAGGGAGCCCCAGGCCTGGGGCACCACAGCCCTTAGGCTTTGGGACCCACAGTCTTGGGGCGCCCCAGCCCTTAGGCTTTGGGAGCCCCAGGCCTGGGGCACACAGCCCTTAGTCATAGGGAGCCCCATGCCTGGGGCACCCAAGCCGTTAGGCTTTGGGACCCACAGTCTTGGGGTGCCCCAGCACTTAGGCTTTGGGAGCCCCACCCCTTGGGCTTTGGGATCCCCAAGCCCGGGGCGCCCAGCCCTTAGGCTTTGGGAGACCCAGGCCTGGTGCGCACAGACTTTAGGCTTCGGTAGCCCCAGACCTGTTGCGCCAGAACACTTAGGCATAGGGAGCCCCAGGCCTGGGGTGCTCGAACCCTTAGGCTTTGGTAGCCTCAGGCCTGGGGCGCCCCAGCCCTTAGGCTTTGGGAGCCCCAGGCCTTGGGCGCCCCAGCCCTTAGGTTTAGGGAGACCCAGGCCTAGGGCACCCCAGCATTTAGGCTTAGGGAGACCCAGGCCTAGGGCGTCCCAGCCCTTAGGCATAGGGGGCCCCAGGCCTGGGGCGCCCCAGACTTAGGTTTAGGGAGACCCAGAGCTGGGGCGCGCCAGCCCTTAGGTTTAGGGAGACCCAGGCCTGGGGCTCCCTAGCCCTTAGGCTTAGGGAGCCCCAGGCCTGGGGCGCCTCAGATCTTAGGTCTGGGGCGCCCTAACCCTTAGGTTAGGGAGCCCCAGGCCTTAGGTTTAGGGAGACCCAGACCTGGAGCGCCCCAGGCTTTAGGCTTAGGGAGCCACCCAGGCCTGGGGCGCCCCAGCTCTTAGGCTTTGGGAGCCCCAGCCCTTAGGCTTTGGGAGCCCCAGGCCTAGGGCACCCCAGCGTTTAGGCTTAGGGCGCCCCAGGCCTGGGGTCCCCCAACCCTTAGTCTTAGGGAGCCCCAACTGGGTCGCCCCAGCCCTTAGGCTTAGGGAGCCCCAGGCCTAGGGCGCCCCAGCCCTTAGGCATAGGTGGCCCCAGGCTTGTGGCGCCCCAGCCCTTAGGCTTAGGGCGCTCCCGCCCTGGGGTCCCACATACCTTAGGCTTAGGGAGCCCCAGGCCTGGGGCCCCCCAGCCCTTAGGCTTAGGGAGGAACAGGCCTGCGGCGCCCTAGCCCTTATGCTTTGGGAGTCACAGGCCTTGGACGCCCTAGCCCTTAGGTTTGGGAGCCCCAAACCTGGGGCGCCCCAGCCCTTAGGCTTATGGAGCCGCAGGCCTGGGGCGCCTCAGATCTTTGGTCTGGGGCGCCCTAACCCTTAGGTTAGGGAGTCCCAGGCCTTAGGTTTAGGGAGACCCAGACCTGGGGCGCCAGAACCCTTAGGCATAGGGAGCCCCAGGCCTGGGGCGCTCGAGCCCTTAGGCTTTGGTAGCCTCAGGCCTGGGGCGCCCCAGCCCTTTGGCTTTGGGAGCCCCAGGCCTGGGGCACCCCAGGCCTTAGGCTTAGGGAGCCCCAGACCTGGTGCGCCCCAGCCCTCAGGCTTAGGCCGCTCCCGGCCTGGTGTCCCACATACCTTAGGCTTAGGGAGCCCCAGGCCTGGGGCGCCCCAGCCCTTAGGCTTAGGGAGGACCAGGCCTGCGGCGCCCCAGCCCTTATGCTTTGGGAGTCACAGGCCTGGGACGCCCTAGCCCTTAGGCTTTGGGAGCCCCAAATCTGGGGCGCCCCAGCCTTTAGGCTTAGGGAGCCCCATGCCTGGGGTGCCTCAGATCTTAGGTCTGGGGGGCCCTAACCCTTAGACTTAGGGAGCCCCAGGCCTGGGGCGCCCCAGCCCTTAGGTTTAGGGAGACCCAGACCTGGGGCGACCCAGGATTTAGGCTTAGGGCGACCCAGGCCTGGGGAACCCCAGCATTTAGGCTTAGGGCGCCCCAGGCCTGGGGCCCCCCAGCCCTTAGTCTTAGGGAGCCCCAAATGAGTCGCCCCAGGCCTTAGGCTTAGGGAGCCCCAGGCCTAGGGCGCCCCAGTCCTTAGGCTTTGGGAGCCCCAGGCCTGGGGCGCCACAGACATTAGGCTTTGAGAGCCCCAGGCCTGGGGCGCCCAGCCCTTAGGCATTGGGAGCCCCTGTCCTGGGGCGCCCGAGCCCTTAGGCTTTGGGATCCCCTGGTCTGGGGCGACCCAGCACATAGGCTTAGGAAGTTCCAATCCTGTGGTGCCCCAGCCCTTAGGCTTTGGGAGCGCTGGGCCTGGGGCGCCACAGCCCTTAGGCTTTGGGATCCCCAGGCCTGGGGCCCCCTAGTCATTAAGCTTAGGGAGCCCCAGTCCTGGAGCGCCTCAGCCCTTATGTTTAGGGAGAACCAGGCCTGTGGCACCACTCCCTTAGTTTTAGGTAGCCCCAGGCCTGGGTTGCCCCAGCCTTTAGGCTTAGGGAGACACAGACCAGGGGCGCCAGAGCTCTTAGGCATAGGGAGCCACAGGCCTTGGGCACTGCAGCCCTTAGGCTTTGGGAGAACCAGGCTGGGGCGCCCCAGCCCTTAGGCTTAGGGAGCCCCAGGCCTGTGGCGCCCCAGCCCTTAGGTTTAGGCAGACCCAGACCTGGGGCGCCCCAGGCTTTAGGCTTAGGGAGCCCCAGTCCTGGGGCGCCCCAGCTCTTAGGCTTTGGGAGCCCCAGCCCTTAGGCTTTGGGAGCCCCAGGCCTAGGGCACCCCAGCGTTTATGCTTAGGGCGCCCCAGCCTGGGCCCCCCCAACCCTTAGTCTTAGGGAGCCCCAACTAGGTCGCCCCAGCCCTTAGGCTTAGGGAGCCCCAGGCCTAGGGTGCCCCAGCCCTTAGGCATAGGGGGCCCCAGGCCTGGGGCGCCCCAGCCCTTATGCTTAGGGCGCTCCCGGCCTGGCCTCCCACATACCTTAGGCTTAGGGAGCCCCAGGCCTGGGGCACCCCAGCCGTTAGGCTTTGGGACCCACAGTCTTTGGGAGCCCCACCCCTTAGGCTTTGGGAGCCCCAAGCCCGGGGCGCCCAGCCCTTAGGCTTTGGGAGACCCATGTCTGGGGTGCCGCAGCCCTTAGGCTTTGGGAGCCCCAGGCCTGGTGCGCACAGACTTTAGGCTTTGGGAGCCCCAGGCCTTGGGCCCGCTAGCCCTTAGGTTTAGGGAGCCCCAAACCTGGGGCGCCAGAACACTTAGGCATAGGGAGCCCCAGGCCTGGGGCGCTCGAGCCCTTAGGCTTTGGTAGCCTCAGGCCTGGGGCGCCCCAGCCCTTAGGCTTTGGGAGCCTCAGGCCTGGGGCACCCCAGCCCTTAGGCTTAGGGTGCCCCAGACCTGGTGTGCCCCAGCCCTCAGGCTTAGGGCGCTCCTGGCCTGGGGTCCCACATACATTAGGCTTAGGGAGCCCCAGGCCTCGGGCGCCCCAGCCCTTAGGCTTAGGGAGGCCCAGGCGTGCGGCGCCCCAGCCCTTATGCTTTGGGAGTCACAGGCCTGGGACGCCCTAGCCCTTAGGCTTTGGGAGCCCCAAACCTGGGGCGCCCCAGCCCTTAGGCTTAGGGAGCCCCAGGCCTGGGGTGCCTCAGATCTTAGGTCTGGGGCGCCCTAACACTTAGGCTTAGGGAACCCCAGGCCTGGGGCTCCCCAGCCCTTAGGTTTAGGGAGACCCAGACCTGGGGCGACCCAGCATTTAGCCTTTGGGCGCCCCAGGCCTGGGGCACCCCAGCATTTAGGCTTAGGGCGCCCCAGGCCAGGGGCCCCCCAGCCCTTAGACTTAGGGAGCCCCAAATGGGTCGCCCCAGCCCTTAGGCTTAGGGAGCCCCAGGCCTAGGGCGTCCCAGCCCTTAGGTAATGGGAGCCCCAGGCCTGGGGCGCCACAGCCCATAGGTTTAGCGAGACCCAGACCTGGGGGGCCCCAGGCCTTTGTTTTTGGTAGCCCCAGCCCTTAGACTTTGGGAGCCCCAGGCCTAGGGCACCCCTGTCTTTAGGCTTAGGTTGCCCCAGGCCTGGGGCTCCCCCGCCCTTAGGCTTAAGGAGCCCCAAGTGGGGCGCCCCAGCCCTTAGGTTTAGAGAGCCCCAGGCCTGGTGTGCCCCAGCCCTTGGAATTAGGGAGCCCCAAGCCTGGTTCGCCCCAGCACTTAGGCAAAGGGAGCCCCAGGCCTGGGGCGCCACAGCCCTTAGGTTTAGGGAGACCCAGACCTGGGGCGTCCCACATTTAGGTTTAAGGAGCCCCAGGCCTGGGACGCCCCAGACATTAGTCTTTGAGAGCCCCAGGCCTGGAGCGTCCCAGACATTAGTGTTTGAGAGCCCCTGGCCTGGGGCGCCCCAGCCCTTAGACTTTGGGAGCCACCGGCCTGGGGCGCCCCTGCTCTTAGGCTTTGGGAGCCCCAGGCCTGGGGCACCCCAGCCATTAGGCTTAGGGCCCCCCAGGCCTGGGGCGCCCCAGTCCTTAGACTTGGGAGCACAAGAACAAGGGCACCCCAGCCCTTAGGCATTGGGAGCCCCTGGCCTGGGGCGCCCGAGCCCTTAGGCTTAGGGCGCCCCAGACTTGGGGCGCCCCAGCCCTTAGGCTTTGGGAGGCCCAGGCTTGGGGCTCCCAAGCCCTTAAACTTTGGGAACCCCAGCCCTTAGGCTTTGGGAGCTCCAGGCCTGGGGCGCCCATCCCTTAGGCTTTGGGAGCCCCTGGCCTGGGGCACCCAACCCATAGGCTTTGGGAGCCCCACCCTGGGGTCCCGTAGCCCTTAGGCTTTGGGAGCCCCAGGCCTGGGGCGCCCCAGCCCTTAAGCTTTGGGATCCAATAGCCTAGGGCATCACAGCCGTTAAGCTTTGGGAACCCCAGCCCTTAGGCTTTGGGAGCCCCTGGACTGGGGCGCCACAGACCTTAGGCTTTGGGAGCCCCTGGCTTGGGGCGCCCCAGCCCTTAGGCTTAGGAAGCCCCAGTCCTGGGGCGCCCAGCCCTTAGGCTTATGGAGCCCCAGGCCTAGGGCTCCCCAGCCTTTAAGCTTTGGGAACCCCAGCCCTTAGGCTTTGGGAGCCCCAGGCCTGGGACGCCCAGCCTTTAGCCTTTGGGAGCCCCAGGCCTGTGGCCCCCTAGCCCTTAGTCTTAGGGAGCCACAGACCTGGGGCGCCCGAGCCCTTAGGCTTTCGGAGCCCCAGGCCTGGGGCACTCAGCCCTTATGCTTAGGGAGCCCCAGAAATGGGGCACCCCAGCCGTTAGGCTTTGGGACCCACACTCTTGGAGCACCCCAGCCCTTAGGCTTTGGGAGCCCCAGGCCTGGGGCACCCAGCCCTTAGTCATAGGGAGCCCCAGGCCAGGGGCACACCAGCCGTTAGGCTTTGGGACCCACAGTCTTGGGGCGCCACAGCCCTTACGCTCTGGGAGCCCCAGATCTGGGGCACCCAGCCCTTAGGCTTTGGGAGCCCCACGCTTGGGGGGCCCCAGGCCTTAGGCTTTGGGAGACCCAGGTCTGGGGTGCCGCAGCCCTTAGGCTTTGGGAGCCCCAGGCCTGGTGCGCACAGCCCTTAGGATTTGGGAGCCCCAGGCCTGGGGCCCGCTACCCTTAGGCTTTAGGAGCCCCAGACCTGGGGCGCCAGAACACTTAGGCATAGGGAGCCCCAGGCCTGGGGCGCTCGAGCGCTTAGGCTTTTGTAGCCTCAGGCCTGGGGCGACCCAGCCCTTAGGTTTTGGGAGCCCCATGCCTGGGGCACCCCAGCCCTTAGGCTTAGGGAGCCCCATACCTGGGGCGCCCCAACCCTTAGGCTTAGGGCGCTCCCGGCCTGGGGTCCACATACCTTAGGCTTAGGGAGCCCCAGGCCTGGGTCACCCCAGCCGTTAGGCTGGGACCCACATTTTGGGGGCGCCCCAGCCCTTAGGCTTTGGGAGCCCCAGGCCTGAGGCACCCAGCCCTTAGTCATAGGGAGCCCCAGGCCAGGGGCACCCCAGCCGTTAGGCTTTGGGACCCACAGTCTTGGGGCGCCCCAGCCCTTAGGCTTTGGGAGCCCCACCCCTTAGGCTTTGGGAGCCCCAGGCCTGGGGCGCCCAGCCCTTAGGCTTTGGGAGCCCCAGGCTTGGGGCGCCCCAGCCCTTAGGCTTTGGGAGACCCAGCTCTGAGGTACCACAGCTCTTAGGCTTTGGGAGCCCCAGGCCTGGTGCGCCCAGCCCTTAGGCTTTGGGAGCCCCATGCCTGGGGCCCCCTAGCCCTTAGGCTTAGGGAGACCCAGACCTGAGGCGCCAGAACACTTAGGCATAGGGAGCCCCAGGCCTGGGGCGCTCGAGCCTTTAGGCTTTGGTAGCCTCATGCCTGGGGCGCCCCAGCCCTTAGGCTTAGGGAGGCCCAGGCCTGCGGCGCCCCAGCCCTTATGCTTTGGGAGTCACAGGCCTGGGACGCCCTAGCCCTTAGGCTTTGGGAGCCCCGAACCTGGGGCGCCCCAGCCCTTAGGCTTATGGAGCCCGAGGCCTGGGGCGCCTCTGATCTTAGGTCTTGGGTGCCCTAACCCTTAGGTTTAGGTAGCCCCAGAACAGGGGCACCCCAGCCGTTAGGCTTTGGGACCCACAGTCTTGGCGCACCTCAGCCCTTAGGCTTTGGGAGTCCCAGGCCTGGGGCACCCAGCCCTTAGTCATAGTTAGCCCCAGGCCAGGGGCACCCCAGCCGTTAGGCTTTGGGACCCACAGTCTTGGGGCGCCCCAGCCCTTAGGCTTTGGGAGCCCCAGGCCTGGGGCACCCAGCCCTTAGGCTTTGGGAGCCCCAGGCTTGGGGGCCCCAGCCCTTAGGCTTTGGGAGACCCAGGTCTGGGGTGCCGCAGCCCTTCGGCTTTGCGAGCCCCAGGCCTGGTGCACACAGCCCTTAGGATTTGGGAGCCCCAGGCCTGGAGCCCGCTACTCTTAGGCTTTAGGAGCCCCAGACCTGGGGCGCCAGAACACTTAGGCATAGGGAGCCCCAGGCCTGGGGCGCTCGAGCGCTTAGGCTTTTGTAGCCTCAGGCCTGGGGCGACCCAGCCCTTAGGCTTTGGGAGCCCCATGCCTGGGGCACCCCAGCCCTTAGGCTTATGGAGCCCCAGGCCTGGGGCGCCTCTGATCTTAGATCTTGGGTGCCCTAACCCTTAGGCTTAGGTAGCCCCAGACCTGGGGCGCCCCAGCCCTTAAGTTTAGGGACACCCAGACCTGGGGCGCCCCAGGCCTTAGGCTTTGGGAGCCCCAGGCCTGGGGAACCCAGCCCTTAGTCATAGGGAGCCCCAGACCTGGTGCGCCCCAGCCCTTAGGCTTAGGGCGCTCCCGGCCTGGGGTCCCACATACCTTAGGCTTAGGGAGCCCCAGGCCTGGGGCGCCCCAGCCCTTAGCCTTAGGGAGGCCCAGGCCTGCGTCGCCCCAGCCCTTATGCTGTGGGAGTCACAGGCCTGGGACGCCCTAGCCCTTAGTCATAGGGAGCCCCAGGCCTGGGGCACGCCAGCCGTTAGGCTTTGGGACCCACAGTCTTGGGGCGCCCCTGCCCTTAGGCTGTGGGAGCCCCACCCCTTAGGCTTTGGGAGCCCCAGACCTGGGGCGCCCTGCCCTTAGGCTTTGGGAGCCCCAGGCTTGGGGCACCCAAGCCCTTAGGCTTTAGCAGACCCAGGTCTCGGGTGCCACAACCCTTAGGTTTTGGGAGCCCCAGGCCTGGTGCGCACAGCCCTTAGGATTTGGGAGCCCCATGCCTGGGGCCCGCTTGCCCTTAGGCTTAGGGAGCCCCAGACGTGGGGCGCCAGAACACTTAGGCATAGGGAGCCCCAGGCCTGGGGCGCTCGAGCACTTAGGCTTTGGTAGCCTCAGGCCTGGGGCGCCCCAGCCCTTAGGCTTAGGGAACCCCAGGCTTGGGGAACCCCAGCCCTTTGGCTTGGGAGCCCCAGACCTGGTGCGCCCCAGCCCTTAGGCTTAGGGCGCTCCCGGCCTGGGGTCCCACATACCTTAGGCTTAGGGAGCCCCAGACCTGGGGCCCCCCAGCCCTTAGGCTTAGGGAGGACCAGGCCTGCAGCGCCCTAGCCCTTATGCTTTGGGAGTCACAGGCTTGGGACGCCCTAGCCCTTAGGCTTTGGGAGCCCCAAACCTGGGGCGCCCCAGCCCTTAGGCTTAGGGAGCCCCAGGCCTGGGGCGCCTCAGATCTTTGGTCTGGGGCGCCCTAACCCTTAGGTTAGGGAGTCCCAGGCCTTAGGTTTAGGGAGACCCAGACCTGGGGCGCCCCAGGCTTTAGGCTTAGGGAGCCACCCAGGCCTGGGGTGCCCCAGCTCTTAGGCTTTGGGAGCCCCAGCCCTTAGGCTTTGGGAGCCCCAGGCCTAGGGCACCCCAGCATTTAGGCTTACGGCGCCCCAGGCCTGGGGCCCCCCAGCCCTTAGTCTTATGGAGCCCCAAATGAGTCGCCCTAGGCCTTAGGCTTAGGGAGCCCCAGGCCTAGGGCGCCCCAGACCTTAGGCTTTGGGAGCCCCAGGCTTGGGGCGCCCCAGCCCTTAGGCTTTGGGAGACCCAGGTCTGGGGTGCCGCAGCCCTTAGGCTTTGGGAGCGCCAGGCTTGGTGCGCACAGACTTTAGGCTTTGGGAGCCGCAGGCCGGGGGCCCTCTAGCCCTTAGGCTTAGGGAGCCCCAGACCTGGGGCGCCAGAACACTTAGGCATAGGGAGCCCCAGGTCTGAGGCGCTCGAGCCCTTAGGCTTTGGTAGCCTCAGGCCTGGGGCGCCCCAGCCCTTAGGCTTTTGGAGCCCCAGGCCTGGGGCACCCCAGCCCTTAGGCTTAGGGAGCCCCAGACTTGGTGCGCCCCAGCCCTCAGGCTTAGGCCGCTCCCGGCCTGGTGTCCCACATACCTTAGGCTTAGGGAGCCCCAGGCCTGGGGCGCCCCAGCCCTTAGGCTTAGGGAGGACCAGGCCTGCGGCGCCCCAGCCCTTATGCTTTGGGAGTCACAGGCCTGGGACGCCCTAGCCCTTAGGCTTTGGGAGCCCCATGCTTGGGGTGCCTCAGATCGTAGGTCTGGGGCGCCCCAGCCCTTAGGCTTAGGGAGCCCCAGGCCTGGGGCGCCTCAGATCTTTGGTCTGGGGCGCCCTAACCCTTAGGTTAGGGAGTCCCAGGCCTTAGGTTTAGGGAGACCCAGACCTGGGGCGCCCCAGGCTTTAGGCTTAGGGAGCCACCCAGTCCTGGGGTGCCCCAGCTCTTAGGCTTTGGGAGCCCCAGCCCTTAGGCTTTGGGAGCCCCAGGCCTAGGGCACACCAGCGTTTAGGCTTAGGGCGCCCCAGGCCTGGGGCCCCCCAACCCTTAGTCTTAGGGAACCCCAACTGGGTCGCCCCAGCCCTTAGGCTTATGGAGCCCCAGGCCTAGGGCGCCCCAGCCCTTAGGCATAGGGGGCCCCAGGCCTGGGGCGCCCCAGCCCTTAGGCTTAGGGCGCTCCCGGCCTGGGGTCCCACATACCTTAGGCTTAGGGAGCCCCAGGCCTGGGGCACCCCAGCCGTTAGGCTTTGGGACCCACAGTCTTGGGGCGCCTCAGCCCTTAGGCTTTGGGAGCCCCAGGCCTGGGGCACCCAGCCCTTACTCATAGGGAGCCCCATGCCTGGGGCACCCAAGCCGTTAGGCTTTGGGACCCACAGTCTTGGGGTGCCCCAGCCCTTAGGCTTTGGGAGCCCCACCACTTAGGCTTTGGGAGCCCCAGGCCCGGGGAGCCCAGCCCTTAGGCTTAGGGAGCCCCAGGCTTGGGGCGCCCCAGCCCTTAGGCTTTGGGAGACCCAGGTCTGGGGTGCCGCAGCCCTTAGGCTTTGGGAGCCCCAGGCTTGGTGCGCACAGACTTTAGGCTTTGGGAGCCCCAGGCCGGGGGCCCTCTAGCCCTTAGGCTTAGGGAGCCCCAGACCTGGGGCGTCAGAACACTTAGGCATAGGGAGCCCCAGGTCTGAGGCGCTCGAGCCCTTAGGCTTTGGTAGCCTCAGGCCTGGGGCGCCCCAGCCCTTAGGCTTTGGGAGCCCCAGGCCTGGGGCACCCCAGCCCTTAGGCTTAGGGAGCCCCAGACTTGGTGCGCCCCAGCCCTCAGGCTTAGGCCGCTCCCGGCCTGGTGTCCCACATACCTTCGGCTTAGGGAGCCCCAGGCCTGGGGCGCCCCAGCCCTTAGGCTTAGGGAGGACCAGGCCTGCGGCGCCCCAGCCCTTATGCTTTGGGAGTCACAGGCCTGGGACGCCCTAGCCCTTAGGCTTTGGGAGCCCCAAACCTGGGGCGCCCCAGCCCTTAGGCTTAGGGAGCCCCATGCTTGGGGTGCCTCAGATCGTAGGTCTGGGGCGCCCTAACCCTTAGGCTTAGGGAGCCCCAGGCCTGGGGCGCCCCAGCCCTTAGGTTTAGGGAGACCCAGACCTGGGGCGACCCAGCATTTAGGCTTAGGGCGCCCCAGGCCTGGGGAACCCCAGCATTTAGGCTTAGGGCGCCCCAGGCCTGGGGCCCCCCAGCCCTTAGTCTTAGGGAGCCCCAAATGAGTCGTCCCAGGCCTTAGGCTTAGGGAGCCCCAGGCCTAGGGCGCCCCAGCCCTTAGGCTTTGGGAGCCCCAGGCCAGGGGCGCCACAGACATTAGGCTTTGAGAGCCCCAGGACTGGATCGCCCCAGCCCTTAGGCTTTGGGAGCCCCAGGCCTGGGGCGCCCCAGTCCTTAGTCTTAGGGAGCACCAGACCTGAGCCGCCCCAGCCCTTAGGCATTGGGAGCCCCTGGCCTGGGGCGCCCGAGCCGTTAGGCTTTGGGATCCCCTGGTCTGGGGCGCCCCAGCACATAGGCTTAGGAAGTTCCAATCCTGGGGTGCCCCAGACCTTAGGCTTTGGGAGCCCTAGGCCTGGGGCGCCACAGCCCTTAGGCTTTGGTATCCCCAGGCCTGGGGCCCCCTAGCCATTAAGCTTAGGGAGCCCCAGTCCTGGCGCGCCCCAGCCCTTATGTTTAGGGAGAACCAGGCCTGTGGCACCACACCCTTAATTTTAGGTAGCCCCAGGCCTGGGTTGCCCCAGCCTTTAGGCTTAGGGAGCCCCAGACAAGGGGCGCCAGAGCCCTTAGGCATAGGGAGCCAGAGGCCTGGGGCGCCCCAGCCGTTAGGCTTTGGGACCCACAGACTTGGGGCGCCCCAGCCCTTAGGCTTGGGAGGCCCAGGCTTGGGGCTCCCCAGCCCTTAAGCTTTGGGAACACCAGCCCTTAGGCTTTGGGAGCTCCAGGCCTGGGGCGCCCATCCCTTAGGCTTTGGGAGCCCCTGGCCTGGGGCTCCCCAGCCCTTAAGGTTTGGGAACCCCAGCCCTTAGGCTTTGGGAGCCCCAGGCCTGGGGCGCCCAACCCTTAGGCTTTGGAAGCCCCAGGCCTGGGGCCCCGTAGCCCTTAGGCTTTGGGAGCCCCAGGCCTGGGGCGTCCCAGCCCTTAGGCTTTTGGAATCCCTAGCCTGGGGCATCACAGCCCTTAAACTTTGGGAACCCCAGCCCTTAGGCTTTGGGAGCCACAGGCCTGGGGCGTCCAGCCCTTAGGCTTTGGGAGCCCCAGATCTGGGGCCCCCTAACCCTTAGGCTTAGGGAGCCCCTGACCAGGGCGCCCCAGCCCTTAGTCTAGGGAGACCCAGACCTGGGGCGCCCAAGCCCTTAGTTTTAGGGAGCCCCAAGCCTGGGTTGCCCCAGTCTTTAGGCTTAGGGAGACCCAGACCTGGGGCGCCAGGGCCCTTAGGCATAGGGAGCCCCAGGCCTGGGGCGCCCTCAGCCGTTAGGCTTAGGGAGAACCAGGCTTGGTGCGCCCCAGCCCTTAGGCTTTTGAAGCCCCAGGCCTGGGGCGCCCAGCCCTTAGGCTTTGGAGCCCCAGGCCTGGGGCCCCCTAGCCATTAGGCTTGGGGAGCTCCAGACCTGGGGCACCCCAGCCCTTAGGCTTTGGGAGCCCCAGGCCTGGGGCACCCCAGCCCTTAGGCTTAGGGAGCCCCAGACCTGGTGCGCCCCAGCCCTTAGGCTTAGGGCGCTCCCGGTCTGTGGTCCCACATACCTTAGGCTTAGGGAGCCCCAGGCCTGGGGCGCCCCAGCCCTTAGGCTTAGGGAGGCCCAGGCCTGCGTCGCCCCAGCCCTTATGCTTTGGGAGTCACAGGTCTTGGATGCCCTAGCCCTTAGGCTTTTGGAGCCCCAGGCCTGGGGCACCAAGCCCTTAGTCATAGGGAGCCCCAGGCCTGGGGCACCCCAGCCGTTAGGCTTAGGGACTCACAGTCTTGGGGCGCCCCAGCCCTTAGACTTTGGAAGCCCCACCCCTTAGGCTTTGGGAGCCCCAGGTTTGGGGCGCCCCAGCCCTTAGGCTTTGGGAGCCCCAGGCCTGGGGCGCCCCAGCCATTAGGCTTAGGGCGCCCCAGGCTTGGGGCGCCCCAGTCCTTAGGCTTAGGGAGCACAAGAACTGGGGCACACCAGCCCTTAGGCATTGGGAGCCCCTGGCCTGGGGCACCCGAGCCCTTAGGCTTAGGTTGCCCAGACTTCGTGCGCCCCAGCCCTTAGGCTTTAGGAGGCCCAGGCTTGGGGCTCCCCAGGCCTTAAGCTTTGGGAACCCCAGCCCTTAGGCTTTGGGAGTCCCAGGCCTGGGGCTCCCAGCCCTTAGGCTTTGGAAGCCCATGGCCTGGGGCTCCCCAGCCTTTAAGGTTTGGGAACCCCAGCCCTTAGGCTTTGGGAGCCCCAGGCTTGGGACGCCATAGCCCTTAGTCTTTGGGAGCCCCAAACTTGGGGCGCCCCAGCCCTTAGGCTTAGGGAGCCCCAGGTCTGGGGTGCCTCAGATCTTAGGTATGGGGCGCCCTAACCCTTAGGCTTAGGGAGCCCCAGGCCTGGGGTGCCCCAGCCCTTAGGTTTAGGGAGACCCAGACCTGGGGCACCCAAGCATTTAGGCTTAGGGCGCCCAGGCCATGGGCCCCCCAGCCCTTAGGCTTAGGGAGCCCCAAATGGGTCGCCCCAGCCCTTAGGCTTAGGGAGCCCCAGGCCTAGGGCGACCCAGCCCTTAGGCTTTGGGAGCCCCAGGCCTGGGGCGCCCCAGACATTAGGCTTTGAGAGCCCCAGGCCTTGGGCGCCCCAGTTCTTAGTCTTAGGGAGAACCAGAACTGAGCCGCCCCAGCCGTTAGGCATTAGGATCCCCTGTCCTGGGGCGCCCGAGCCCTTAGGCTTTGGGATCCCCTGGTCTGGGGCGCCCCAGCACATAGGCTTAGGAAGTTCCAATCCTGGGGTGCCCCAGCCCTTAGGCTTTGGGAGCCCTAGGCCTGGGGCGCCACAGCCCTTAGGCTTTGGGATCCCCAGGCCTGGGGCCCCCTAGCCCTTAAGCTTAGGGAGCCCCAGTCCTGGGGCACCCCAGCCCTTATGTTTAGGGAGACCCAGGCCTGTGGCACCACACCCTTAGTTTTAGGTAGCCCCAGGCCTGGGTTGCCCCAGCCTTTAGGCTTAGGGAGCCCCAGACCAGGGGCGCCAGAGCCCTTAGGCATAGGGAGCCACAGGCCTGGGGCACCCCAGCCCTTAGGCTTTGGGAGAACCAGGCCTGGGGCGGTCCAGCCCTTAGGCTTAGGGAGCCCCAGGCCTGGGGCGCCCCATTCCTTAGGTTTAGGGAGACCCAGACCTGGGGCGCAACAGGCTTCAGGCTTAGGGAGCCCCAGGCCTGGGGCGCCCCAACTCTTAGGCTTTGGTAGCCCCAGCCCTTAGGCTTTGGGAGCCCCAGGCCTAGGGCACCCCTGCGTTTAGGCTTAGGGCGCCCCAGGCCTGGGGCCCCCCAAACCTTAGTCTTAGGGAGCCCCAACTGGGTCGCCCCAGCCCTTAGGCTTAGGGAGCCCCAGGCCTAGGGCGACCCAGCCCTTAGGCATTGGTGGCCCCAGGCCTGGGGCGCCCCAGCCTTTAGGCTTAGGGCGCTCCCGGCCTGGGGTCCCACATACCTTAGGCTTAGGGAGCCCCAGGCCTGGGGCACCCCAGCCGTTAGGCTTTGGGACCCACAGTCTTGGGGCGCCCCAGCCCTTAGGCTTTGGGAGCCTCAGGCCTGGGGCACCCAGCCCTTAGTCATAGGGAGCCCCATGCCTGGGGCACCCAAGCCGTTAGGCTTTGGGACCCACAGTCTTGGGGCTCCCCAGCCCTTAGGCTTTGGGAGCCCCACCCCTTAGGCTTTGGGAGCCCAGGCCCGGGTCGCCCAGCCCTTAGGCTTTGGGAGCCCCAGGCCTGGGGCACCCAGCCCTTAGTCATAGGGAGCCCCATGACTGGGGCACCCAAACCGTTAGGCTTTGGGAGCCCCAAGCTTGAGGCGCCCCAGCCCTGAGGTTTTGGGAGACCCAGGTCTGGGGTGCCGCAGCCCTTAGGCTTTGGGAGCCTCAGGCCTGGTGCGCACAGACTTTAGGCTCTGGGAGCCCCAGGCCTGGGGCCCCCTAGCCCTTAAGCTTAGGGAGCCCCAGTCCTGGGGCGCCCCAACCCTTATGTTTAGGGAGACCCAGTACTGTGGCACCACACCCTTAGTTTTGGTAGCCCCAGGCCTGGGTTGCCCCAGCCTTTAGGCTTAGGGAGCCCCAGACCAGGGGCGCCAGAGCCCTTAGGCATAGGGAGCCACAGGCCTAGGGCACCCCAGCCCTTAGGCTTTGGGAGAACCAGAGCTGGGCCGCCCCAGCCCTTAGGCTTAGGGAGCCCCAGGCCTGGGGCGCCCCAGCCCTTAGGTTTAGGGATACCCTGACCTGGGGCGCCCCAGGCTTTAGGCTTAGGGAGCCCCAGGCCTGGGGCGCCCCAGCTCTTAGGCTTTGGGAGCCCCAGCCCTTAGGCTTTGGGAGCCCCAGGCCTAGGGCACCCCAGCGTTTAGGCTTAGGGCGCCCCAGGCCTGGGGCCCCCCAACCCTTGGTCTTAGTTAGCCCCAACTGGGTCGCCCCAGCCCCTAGGCTTAGGGAGCCCCAGGCCTAGGGCGCCCCAGCCCTTAGGCATAGGGGGCCCCTGGCCTGGGGCGCCCTAGGACTTAGGCTTAGGGCACTCCCGGCCTGGGGTCCCACATACCTTAGGCTTAGGGAGCCCCAGGCCTGGAGCACCACAGCCCTTAGGCTTTGGGACCCACAGTCTTGGGGCGCCCCAGACCTTAGGCTTTGGAAGCCCCAGGCCTGGGGCACCCAGCCCTTAGTCATAGGGAGCCCCATGCCTGGGGCACCCAAGCCGTTAGGCTTTGGGACCCACAGACTTGGGGTGCCCCAGCCCTTAGGCTTTGGGAGCCCCACCCCTTATGCTTTGGGATCCCCAAGCCCGGGGCGCCCAGCCCTTAGGCTTTGGGAGCCCCAGGCTTGGGGCGCCCCAGCCCTTAGGCTTTGGGAGACCCAGGTCTGGGGTGCCGCAGCCCTTAGGCTTTGGGAGCCCCAGGCCTGGTGCGCACAGACTTTAGGCTTTGGGAGCCCCAGGCCTAGGGCCCGCTAGCCCTTAGGCTTAGGGAGCCCCAGACCTGGGGCGCCAGAACACGTAGGCATAGGGAGCCCCAGGCCTGGGGCGCTCGAACCCTTAGGTTTTGGTAGCCTCAGGCCTGGGGCGCCCCAGCCCTTAGGCTTTGGCAGCCCCAGGCCTTGGGCGCCCTAGCCCTTAGGTTTAGGGAGACCCAGGCCTGGGGCACCCCAGCATTTAGGCTTAGGGAGACCCAGGCCTAGGGCGTCCCAGCCCTTAGGCATAGGGGGCCCCAGGCCTGGGGCGCCCCAGACTTAGGTTTAGGGAGACCCAGAGCTGGGGCGCGCCAGCCCTTAGGTTTAGGGAGACCCAGGCCTGGGGCTCCCCAGCCCTTAGGCTTAGGGAGCCCCAGGCCTGGGGCGCCTCAGATCTTAGGTCTGGGGCGCCCTAACCCTTAGGTTAGGGAGCCCCAGGCCTTAGGTTTAGGGAGACCCAGACCTGGAGCGCCCCAGGCTTTAGGCTTAGGGAGCCACCCAGGCCTGGGGCGCCCCAGCTCTTAGGCTTTGGGAGCCCCAGACCTTAGGCTTTGGGAGCCCCAGGCCTAGGGCACCCCAGCGTTTAGGCTTAGGGCGTCCCAGGCCTGGGGCCCCCCAACCCTTAGTCTTAGGGAGCCCCAACTGGGTCGCCCCAGCCCTTAGGCTTAGGGAGCCCCAGGCCTAGGGCGCCCCAGCCCTTAGGCATAGGGGGCCCCAGGCTTGTGGCGCCCCAGCCCTTAGGCTTAGGGCGCTCCCGAACTGGGGTCCCACATACCTTAGGCTTAGGGAGCCCCAGGCATGGGGCACCCCAGCCGTTAGGCTTTGGGACCCACCGTCGTCGGGCCCCCCAGCCCTTAGGCTCTGGGAGCCCCAGGCCTGGGGCACCCAGCCCTTATTCATAGGGAGCCCCATGCCTGGGGCACCCAAGCCGTTAGGCTTTGGGACCCACAGTCTTGGGGCGCCCCAGCCCTTAGGCTTTGGGAGCCCCACCACTTAGGCTTTGGGAGCCCCAGGCCCGGGGAGCCCAGCCCTTAGGCTTTGGGAGCCCCAGGCTTGGGGCGCCCCAACCCTTAGGCTTTGGGAGACCCAGGTCTGGGGTGCCGCAGCCCTTAGGCTTTGGGAGCCCAAGGCCTGGTGCGCACAGACTTTAGGCTTTGGGAGCCCCAGGCCGGGGGCCCGCTAGCCCTTAGGCTTAGGGAGCCCCAGGCCTGGGGCGCCAGAACACTTAGGCATAGGGAGCCCCAGGCCTGGGGCGCTCGAGCCCTTAGGCTTTGGTAGCCTCAGGCCTGGGGCGCCCCAGCCCTTAGGCTTTGGGAGCCCCAGTCCTGGGGCACCCCAGGCCTTAGGCTTAGGGAGCCCCAGACCTGGTGCGCCCCAGCCCTCAGGCTTAGGCCACTCCCGGCCTGGTGTCCCACATACCTTAGGCTTAGGGAGCCCCAGGCCTGGGGCGCCCCAGCCCTTAGGCTTAGGGAGGACCAGGCCTGCGGCGCCCCATCCCTTATGCTTTGGGAGTCACAGGCCTGGGACGCCCTAGCCCTTAGGCTTTGGGAGCCCCAAACATGGGGCGCCCCAGCCCTTAGGCTTAGGGAGCCCCATGCCTGGGGTGCCTCAGATCTTAGGTTTAGGGAGACCCAGACCTGGGGCGACCCAGCATTTAGGCTTAGGGCGCCCCAGGCCTGGGGCACCCCAGCATTTAGGCTTAGGGCGCCCCAGGCCTGGGGCCCCCCAGCCCTTAGTCTTATGGAGCCCCAAATGAGTCGCCCTAGGCCTTAGGCTTAGGGAGCCCCAGGCCTAGGGCGCCCCAGACCTTAGGCTTTGGGAGCCCCAGGCTTGGGGCGCCCCAGCCCTTAGGCTTTGGGAGACCCAGGTCTGGGGTGCCGCAGCCCTTAGGCTTTGGGAGCCCCAGGCTTGGTGCGCACAGACTTTAGGCTTTGGGAGCCCCAGGCCGGGGGCCCTCTAGCCCTTAGGCTTAGGGAGCCCCAGACCTGGGGCGCCAGAACACTTAGGCATAGGGAGCCCCAGGTCTGAGGCGCTCGAGCCCTTAGGCTTTGGTAGCCTCAGGCCTGGGGTGCCCCAGCCCTTAGGCTTTGGGAGCCCCAGGCCTGGGGCACCCCAGCCCTTAGGCTTAGGGAGCCCCAGACTTGGTGCGCCCCAGCCCTCAGGCTTAGGCCGCTCCCGGCCCGGTGTCCCACATACCTTAGGCTTAGGGAGCCCCAGGCCTGGGGCGCCCCAGCCCTTAGGCTTAGGGAGGACCAGGCCTGCGGCGCCCCAGCCCTTATGCTTTGGGAGTCACAGGCCTGGGACGCCCTAGCCCTTAGGCTTTGGGAGCCCCAAACCTGGGGCGCCCCAGCCCTTAGGCTTAGGGAGCCCCATGCTTGGGGTGCCTCAGATCGTAGGTCTGGGGCGCCCTAACCCTTAGGCTTAGGGAGCCCCAGGCCTGGGGCGCCCCAGCCCTTAGGTTTAGGGAGACCCAGACCTGGGGCGACCCAGCATTTAGGCTTAGGGCGCCCCAGGCCTGGGGAACCCCAGCATTTAGGCTTAGGGCGCCCCAGGCCTGGGGCCCCCCAGCCCTTAGTCTTAGGGAGCCCCAAATGAGTCGTCCCAGGCCTTAGGCTTAGGGAGCCCCAGGCCTAGGGCGCCCCAGCCCTTAGGTTTTGGGAGCCCCAGGCCTGGGGCGCCACAGACATTAGGCTTTGAGAGCCCCAGGACTGGGTCGCCCCAGCCCTTAGGCTTTGGGAGCCCCAGGCCTGGGGCGCCCCAGTCCTTAGTCTTAGGGAGCACCAGACCTGAGCCGCCCCAGCCCTTAGGCATTGGGAGCCCCTGGCCTGGGGCGCCCGAGCCGTTAGGCTTTGGGATCCCCTGGTCTGGGGCGCCCCTTCACATAGGCTTAGGAATTTCCAATCCTGGGGTGCCCCAGACCTTAGGCTTTGGGAGCCCTAGGCCTGGGGCGCCACAGCCCTTAGGCTTTGGTATCCCCAGGCCTGGGGCCCCCTAGCCATTAAGCTTAGGGAGCCCCAGTCCTGGCGCGCCCCAGCCCTTATGTTTAGGGAGAACCAGGCCTGTGGCACCACACCCTTAATTTTAGGTAGCCCCAGGCCTGGGTTGCCCCAGCCTTTAGGCTTAGGGAGCCCCAGACCAGGGGCGCCAGAGCCCTTAGGCATAGGGAGCCAGAGGCCTGGGGCGCCCCAGCCGTTAGGCTTTGGGACCCACAGACTTGGGGCGCCCCAGCCCTTAGGCTTGGGAGGCCCAGGCTTGGGGCTCCCCAGCCCTTAAGCTTTGGGAACACCAGCCCTTAGGCTTTGGGAGCTCCAGGCCTGGGGCGCCCATCCCTTAGGCTTTGGGAGCCCCTGGCCTGGGGCTCCCCAGCCCTTAAGGTTTGGGAACCCCAGCCCTTAGGCTTTGGGAGCCACAGGCCTGGGGCGCCCAACCCTTAGGCTTTGGGAGCCCCAGGCCTGGGGCCCCGGAGCCCTTAGGCTTTGGGAGCCCCAGGCCTGGGGCGTCCCAGCCCTTAGGCTTTTGGAATCCCTAGCCTGGGGCATCACAGCCCTTAAACTTTGGGAACCCCAGCCCTTAGGCTTTGGGAGCCACAGGCCTGGGGCGCCCAGCCCTTAGGCTTTGGGAGCCCCAGATCTGGGGCCCCCTAACCCTTAGGCTTAGGGAGCCCCTGATCAGGGCGCCCCAGCCCTTAGTTTAGGGAGAACCAGACCTGGGGCGCCCAAGCCCTTAGTTTTAGGGAGCCCCAAGCCTGGGTTGCCCCAGTCTTTAGGCTTAGGGAGACCCAGACCTGGGGCGCCAGGGCCCTTAGGCATAGGGAGCCCCAGGCCTGGGGCGCCCTCAGCCGTTAGGTTTAGGGAGAACCAGGCTTGGTAAGCCCCAGCCCTTAGGCTTTTGAAGCCCCAGGACTGGGGCGCCCAGACCTTAGGCTTTGGAGCCCCAGGCCTGGGGCCCCCTAGCCATTAGGCTTGGGGAGCTCCAGACCTGGGGCACCCCAGCCCTTAGGCTTTGGGAGCCCCAGGCCTGGGGCACCCCAGCCCTTAGGCTTAGGGAGCCCCAGACCTGGTGCGCCCCAGCCCTTAGGCTTAGGGCGCTCCCGGTCTGTGGTCCCACATACCTTAGGCTTAAGGAGCCCCAGGCCTGGGGCACCCCAGCCCTTAGGCTTAGGGAGGCCCAGGCCTGCGTCGCCCCAGCCCTTATTCTTTGGGAGTCACAGGTCTTGGACGCCCTAGCCCTTAGGCTTTTGGAGCCCCAGGCCTGGGGCACCAAGCCCTTAGTCATAGGGAGCCCCAGGCCTGGGGCACCCCAGCCGTTAGGCTTAGGGACTCACAGTCTTGGGGCGCCCCAGTCCTTAGACTTTGGAAGCCCCACCCCTTAGGCTTTGGGAGCCCCAGGTTTGGGGCGCCCCAGCCCTTAGGCTTTGGGAGCCCCAGGCCTGGGGCGCCCCAGCCATTAGGCTTAGGGCGCCCCAGGCCTGGGGCGCCCCAGTCCTTAGGCTTAGGGAGCACAAGAACTGGGGCACCCCAGCCCTTAGGCATTGGGAGCCCCTGGTTGGGGCACCCGAGCCCTTAGGCTTAGGTCGCCCAGACTTGGTGCGCCCCAGCCCTTAGGCTTTGGGAGGCCCAGGCTTGGGGCTCCCCAGGCCTTAAGCTTTGGGAACCCCAGCCCTTAGGCTTTGGGAGTCCCAGGCCTGGGGCTCCCAGCCCTTAGGCTTTGGAAGCCCATGGCCTGGGGCTCCCCAGCCCTTAAGGTTTGGGAACCCCAGCCCTTAGGCTTTGGGAGCCCCAGGCTTGGGACGCCATAGCCCTTAGTCTTTGGGAGCCCCAAACTTGGGGCGCCCCAGCCCTTCGGCTTAGGGAACCCCAGGTCTGGGGTGCCTCAGATCTTAGGTATGGGGCGCCCTAACCCTTAGGCTTAGGGAGCCCCAGGCCTGGGGTGCCCCAGCCCTTAGGTTTAGGGAGACCCAGACCTGGGGCACCCAAGCATTTAGGCTTAGGGCGCGCAGGCCATGGGCCCCCCAGCCCTTAGGCTTAGGGAGCCCCAAATGGGTCGCCCCAGCCCTTAAGCTTAGGGAGCCCCAGGCCTAGGGCGACCCAGCCCTTAGGCTTTGGGAGCCCCAGGCCTGGGGCGCCCCAGACATTAGGCTTTGAGAGCCCCAGGCCTTGGGCGCCCCAGTTCTTAGTCTTAGGGAGAACCAGAACTGAGCCGCCCCAGCCGTTAGGCATTAGGATCCCCTGTCCTGGGGCGCCCGAGCCCTTAGGCTTTGGGATCCCCTGGTCTGGGGCGCCCCAGCACATAGGCTTAGGAAGTTCCAATCCTGTGGTGCCCCAGCCCTTAGGCTTTGGGAGCCCTAGGCCTGGGGCGCCACAGCCCTTAGGCTTTGGGATCCCCAGGCCTGGGGCCCCCTAGCCCTTAAGCTTAGGGAGCCCCAGTCCTGGGGCACCCCAGCCCTTATGTTTAGGGAGACCCAGGCCTGTGGCACCACACCCTTAGTTTTAGGTAGCCCCAGGCCTGGGTTGCCCCAGCCTTTAGGCTTAGGGAGCCCCAGACCAGGGGCGCCAGAGCCCTTAGGCATAGGGAGCCACAGGCCTGGGGCACCCCAGCCCTTAGGCTATGGGAGAACCAGGCCTGGGGCGGTCCAGCCCTTAGGCTTAGGGAGCCCCAGGCCTGGGGCGCCCCATTCCTTAGGTTTAGGGAGACCCAGACCTGGGGTGCAACAGGCTTCAGGCTTAGGGAGCCCCAGGCCTGGGGCGCCCCAGCTCTTAGGCTTTGGTAGCCCCAGCCCTTAAGCTTTGGGAGCCCCAGGCCTAGGGCACCCCTGCGTTTAGGCTTAGGGCGCCCCAGGCCTGGGGCCCCCCAACCCTTAGTCTTAGGGAGCCCCAACTGGGTCGCCCCAGCCCTTAGGCTTAGGGAGCCCCAGGCCTAGGGCGACCCAGCCCTTAGGCATTGGTGGCCCCAGGCCTGGGGCGCCCCAGCCTTTAGGCTTAGGGCGCTCCCGGCCTGGGGTCCCACATACCTTAGGCTTAGGGAGCCCCAGGCCTGGGGCACCCCAGCCGTTAGGCTTTGGGACCCACAGTCTTGGGGCGCCCCAGCCCTTAGGCTTTGGGAGCCTCAGGCCTGGGGCACCCAGCCCTTAGTCATAGGGAGCCCCATGCCTGGGGCACCCAAGCCGTTAGGCTTTGGGACCCACAGTCTTGGGGCTCCCCAGCCCTTAGGCTTTGGGAGCCCCACCCCTTAGGCTTTGGGAGCCCAGGCCCGGGTCGCCCAGCCCTTAGGCTTTGGGAGCCCCAGGCCTGGGGAACCCAGCCCTTAGTCATAGGGAGCCCCATGACTGGGGCTCCCAAACCGTTAGGCTTTGGGAGCCCCAGGCTTGAGGCGCCCCAGACCTGAGGTTTTGGGAGACCCAGGTCTGGGGTACCGCAGCCCTTAGGCTTTGGGAGCCTCAGGCCTGGTGCGCACAGACTTTTGGCTCTGGGAGCCCCAGGCCTGGGGCCTGCTAGCCCTTAGGCTTAGGGAGCCCCAGACCTGGGTCGCCAGAACACTTAGGCATAGGGAGCCCCAGGCCTGGGGCGCTCGAGCCCTTAGGCTTTGGTAGCCTCAGGCCTGGGGCGCCCCAGCCCTTAGACTTAGGGAGGCCCAGGCCTGCGGTGCCCCAGCCCTTAGGCTTAGGGAGGCCCAGGCCTGCGGTGCCCCAGCCCTTTGGCATTGGGAACCCCTGGCCTGGGGCGCCCGATCCCTTAGGCTTTGGAATCCCCTGGTCTGGGGCGCCCAAGCAGATAGGCTTAGGAAGTTCCAATCCTGGGGTGCCCCAGCCCTTAGGCTTTGGGAGCCCTAGGCCTGGGGCGCCACAGCCCTTAGGCTTTGGGATCCCCAGGCCTGGGGCCCCCTAGCCCTTAAGCTTAGGGAGCCCCAGTCCTGGGGCGCCCCAACCCTTATGTTTAGGGAGACCCAGTACTGTGGCACCACACCCTTAGTTTTGGTAGCCCCAGGCCTGGGTTGCCCCAGCCTTTAGGCTTAGGGAGCCCCAGACCAGGGGCGCCAGAGCCCTTAGGCATAGGGAGCCACAGGCCTGGGGCACCCCAGCCCTTAGGCTTTGGGAGAACCAGGCCTGGGGCGCCCCAGCCCTTAGGCTTAGGGAGCCCCAGGCCTGGGGCGCCCCAGCCCTTAGGTTTAGGGATACCCTGACCTGGGGCGCCCCAGGCTTTAGGCTTAGGGAGCCCCAGGCCTGGGGCGCCCCAGCTCTTAGGCTTTGGGAGCCCCAGCCCTTAGGCTTTGGGAGCCCCAGGCCTAGGGCACCCCAGCGTTTAGGCTTAGGGCGCCACAGGCCTGGGGCCCCCCAACCCTTGGTCTTAGTTAGCCCCAACTGGGTCGCCCCAGCCCCTAGGCTTAGGGAGCCCCAGGCCTAGGGCGCCCCAGCCCTTAGGCATAGGGGGCCCCTGGCCTGGGGCGCCCTAGGACTTAGGCTTAGGGCACTCCCGGCCTGGGGTCCCACATACCTTAGGCTTAGGGAGCCCCAGGCCTGGAGCACCACAGCCCTTAGGATTTGGGACCCACAGTCTTGGGGCGCCCCAGACCTTAAGCTTTGGAAGCCCCAGGCCTGGGGCACCCAGCCCTTAGTCATAGGGAGCCCCATGCCTGGGGCACCCAAGCCGTTAGGCTTTGGGACCCACAGACTTGGTGTGCCCCAGCCCTTAGGCTTTGGGAGCCCCACCCCTTATGCTTTGGGATCCCCAAGACCGGGGCGCCCAGCCCTTAGGCTTTGGGAGCCCCAGGCTTGGGGCGCCCCAGCCCTTAGGCTTTGGGAGACCCAGGTCTGTGGTGCCGCAGCCCTTAGGCTTTGGGAGCCCCAGGCCTGGTGCGCACAGACTTTAGGCTTTGGGAGCCCCAGGCCTGGGGCCCCCTAGCCCTTAGGCTTAGGGAGCCCCAGACCTGGGGCGCCAGAACACGTAGGCATAGGGAGCCCCAGGCCTGGGGCGCTCGAACCCTTAGGTTTTGGTAGCCTCAGGCCTGGGGCGCCCCAGCCCTTAGGCTTTGGCAGCCCCAGGCCTTGGGCGCCCTAGCCCTTAGGTTTAGGGAGACCCAGGCCTGGGGCACCCCAGCATTTAGGCTTAGGGAGACCCAGGCCTAGGGCGTCCCAGCCCTTAGGCATAGGGGGCCCCAGGCCTGGGGCGCCCCAGACTTAGGTTTAGGGAGACCCAGAGCTGGGGCGCGCCAGCCCTTAGGTTTAGGGAGACCCAGGCCTGGGGCTCCCCAGCCCTTAGGCTTAGGGAGCCCCAGGCCTGGGGCGCCTCAGATCTTAGGTCTGGGGCGCCCTAACCCTTAGGTTAGGGAGCCCCAGGCCTTAGGTTTAGGGAGACCCAGACCTGGAGGGCCACAGGCTTTAGGCTTAGGGAGCCACCCAGGCCTGGGGCGCCCCAGCTCTTAGGCTTTGGGAGTCCCAGACCTTAGGCTTTGGGAGCCCCAGGCCTAGGGCACCCCAGCGTTTAGGCTTAGGGCATCCCAGGCCTGGGCCCCCCAACCCTTAGTCTTAGGGAGCCCCAACTGGGTCGCCCCAGCCCTTAGGCTTAGGGAGCCCCAGGCCTAGGGCGCCCCAGCCCTTAGGCATAGGGGGCCCCAGGCTTGTGGCGCCCCAGCCCTTAGGCTTAGGGCGCTCCCGAACTGGGGTCCCACATACCTTAGGCTTAGGGAGCCCCAGGCATGGGGCACCCCAGCCGTTAGGCTTTGGGATCCACCGTCGTCGGGCCCCCCAGCCCTTAGGCTCTGGGAGCCCCAGGCCTGGGGCACCCAGCCCTTATTCATAGGGAGCCCCATGCCTGGGGCACCCAAGCCGTTAGGCTTTGGGACCCACAGTCTTGGGGCGCCCCAGCCCTTAGGCTTTGGGAGCCCCACCACTTAGGCTTTGGGAGCCCCAGGCCCGGGGAGCCCAGCCCTTAGGCTTGGGAGCCCCAGGGTTGGGGCGCCCCAACCCTTAGGCTTTGGGAGACCCAGGTCTGGGGTGCCGCAGCCCTTAGGCTTTGGGAGCCCAAGGCCTGGTGCGCACAGACTTTAGGCTTTGGGAGCCCCAGGCCGGGGGCCCGCTAGCCCTTAGGCTTAGGGAGCCCCAGACCTGGGGCGCCAGAACACTTAGGCATAGGGAGCCCCAGGCCTGGGGCGCTCGAGCCCTTAGGCTTTGGTAGCCTCAGGCCTGGGGCGCCCCAGCCCTTAGGCTTTGGGAGCCCCAGTCCTGGGGCACCCCAGGCCTTAGGCTTAGGGAGCCCCAGACCTGGTGCGCCCCAGCCCTCAGGCTTAGGCCACTCCCGGCCTGGTGTCCCACATACCTTAGGCTTAGGGAGCCCCAGGCCTGGGGCGCCACAGCCCTTAGGCTTAGGGAGGACCAAGCCTGCGGCGCCCCAGCCCTTATGCTTTGGGAGTCACAGGCCTGGGACGCCCTAGCCCTTAGGCTTTGGGAGCCCCAAACATGGGGCGCCCTAGCCCTTAGGCTTAGGGAGCCCCATGCCTGGGGTGCCTCAGATCTTAGGTCTGGGGCACCCTAACCCTTAGGCTTAGGGAGCCCCAGGCCTGGGGCGCCCCAGCCCTTAGGTTTAGGGAGACCCAGACCTGGGGCGACCCAGCATTTAGGCTTAGGGCGCCCCAGGCCTGGGGCACCCCAGCATTTAGGCTTAGGGCGCCCCAGGCCTGGGGCCCCCCAGCCCATAGTCTTATGGAGCCCCAAATGAGTCGCCCTAGGCCTTAGGCTTTGGGAGCCCCAGGCCTAGGGCGCCCCAGACCTTAGGCTTTGGGAGCCCCAGGCCTAGGGCGCCCCAGACCTTAGGCTTTGGGAGCCCCAGGCCTGGGGCGCCACAGACATTAGGCTTTGAGAGCCCAGGCCTGGGGCGCCCCAGCCCTTAGGCATTGGGATCCCCTGTCCTGGTGCGCCCGAGCCCTTAGGATTTGGGATCCCCTGGTCTGGGGCGCCCCAGCACATAGGCTTAGGAAGTTCCAATCCTGGGGTGCCCCAGCCCTTAGGCTTTGGGAGCCTTAGGCCTGGGGCGCCACAGCCCTTAGGCTTTGGGATCCCCAGGCCTGGGGCCCCCTAGCCATTAAGCTTAGGGAGCCCCAGTCCTGGGGCGCCCCAGCCCTTATGTTTAGGGAGAACCAGGCAGTGTGGCACCACACCCTTAGTTTTAGGTAGCCCCAGGCCTGGGTTGCCCCAGCCTTTAGGCTTAGGGAGCCCGAGACCAGGGGCGCCAGAGCTCTTAGGCATAGGGAGCCACAGGCCTGGGGCACCCCAGCCCTTAGGCTTTGGGAGAACCAGGCCTGGGGCGCCCCAGCCCTTAGGCTTAGGGAGCCCCAGGCCTGTGGCGCCCCAGCCCTTAGGTTTAGGTAGACCCAGACCTGGGGCGCCCCCGGCTTTAGGCTTAGGGAGCCCCAGTCCTGGGGCGCCCCAGCTCTTAGGCTTTGGTAGCCCCAGCCCTTAGGCTTTGGGAGCCCCAGGCCTAGGGCACCCCAGCGTTTAGGCTTAGGGCGCCCCAGCCTGGGCCCCCCCAACCCTTAGTCTTAGGGAGCCCCAACTAGGTCGCCCCAGCCGTTAGGCTTAGGAAGCCCCAGGCCTAGGGCGCCCAACCCTTAGGCATAGGGGGCCCCAGGCCTGGGGCACCCCAGCCCTTATGCTTAGGGCGCTCCCGGCCTGGGGTCCCACATACCTTAGGCTTAGGGAGCCCCAGGCCTGGGGCACCCTAGCCGTTAGGCTTTGGGACCCACAGTCTTTGGGAGCCCCACCCCTTAGGCTTTGGGAGCCCCAAGCCCGGGGCGCCCAGCCCTTAGGCTTTGGGAGCCCCAGGCTTGGGGCGCCCCAGCCCTTAGGCTTTGGGAGACCCATGTCTGGGGTGCCGCAGCCTTAGGCTTTGGGAGCCCCAGGCCTGGTGCGCACAGACTTTAGGCTTTGGGATCCCCAGGCCTGGGGCCCGCTAGCCCTTAGGTTTAGGGAGCCCCAGACCTGGGGCGCCAGAACACTTAGGCATAGGGAGCCCCAGGCCTGGGGCGCTCGAGCCCTTAGGCTTTGGTAGCCTCAGGCCTGGGGCGCCCCAGCCCTTAGGCTTTGGGAGCCCCAGGCCTGGGGCACCCCAGCCCTTAGGCTTAGGGAGCCCCAGACCTGGTGTGCCCCAGCCCTCAGGCTTAGGGCGCTCCCGGCCTGGGGTCCCACATACCTTAGGCTTAGGGAGCCTCAGGCCTCGGGCGCCCCAGCCCTTAGGCTTAGGGAGGCCCAGGCGTGCGGCGCCCCAGCCCTTATGCTTTGGGAGTCACAGGCCTGGGACGCCCTAGCCCTTAGGCTTTGGGAGCCCCAAACCTGGGGCGCCCCAGCCCTTAGGCTTAGGGAGCCCCAGGCCTGGGGTGCCTCAGATCTTAGGTCTGGGTCGCCCTAACCCTTAGGCTTAGGGAACCCAAAGGCCTGGGGCTCCCCAGCCCTTAGGTTTAGGGAGACCCAGACCTGGGGCGACTCAGCATTTAGGCTTTGGGCGCCCCAGGCCTGGGGCACCCCAGCATTTAGGCTTAGGGCGCCCCAGGACAGGGGCCCCCCAGCCCTTAGACTTAGGGAGCCCCAAATGGGTCGCCCCAGCCCTTAGGCTTAAGGAGCCCCAGGCCTAGGGCGTCCCAACCCTTAGGCATAGGGAGCCCCAGGCCTGGGGCGCCACAGCCCATAGGTTTAGCGAGACCCAGACCTGGGGCGCCCCAGCCCTTTGTTTTTGGTAGCCCCAGCCCTTAGATTTTGGGAACCCCAGGCCTAGGGCACCCCTGTCTTTAGGCTTAGGTTGCCACAGGCCTGGGGCTCCCCCGCCCTTAGGCTTAAGGAGCCCCAAGTGGGGCGCCCCAGCCCTTAAGTTTAGGGAGCCCCAGGCCTGGTGTGCCCCAGCCCTTGGAATTAGGGAGCCCCAAGCCTGGTTCGCCCCAGCACTTAGGCAAAGGGAGCCCCAGGCCTCGGGCGCCCCAGCCCTTAGGCTTAGGGAGGCCCAGGCGTGCGGTGCCCCAGCCCTTATGCTTTGGGAGTCACAGGCCTGGGACGCCCTAGCCCTTAGGCTTTGGGAGCCCCAAACCTGTGGCGCGCCAGCCCTTAGGCTTAGGGAGCCCCAGGCCTGGGGTGCCTCAGATCTTAGGTCTGGGGCGCCCTAACCCTTAGGCTTAGGGAACCCCAGGCCTGGGGCTCCCCAGCCCTTAGGTTTAGGGAGACCCAGACCTGGGGTGACCCAGCATTTAGACTTTGGGCGCCCCAGGCCTGGGGCACCCCAGCATTTAGGCTTAGGGCGCCCCAGGCCAGGGCCCCCCCAGCCCTTAGACTTAGGGAGCCCCAAATGGGTCGCCCCAGCCCTTAGGCTTAGGGAGCCCCAGGCCTAGGGCGTCCCAGCCCTTAGGCATAGGGAGCCCCAGGCCTGGGGCGCCACAGCCCATAGGTTTAGCGAGACCCAGACCTGGGGCACCCCAGCCCTTTGTTTTTGGTAGCCCCAGCCCTTAGACTTTGGGAGCCCCAGGCCTAGGGCACCCCTGTCTTTAGGCTTAGGTTGCCACAGGCCTGGGGCTCCCCCGCCCTTAGGCTTAAGGAGCCCCAAGAGGGGTGCCCCAGCCCTTAGGTTTAGGGAGCCCCAGGCCTGGTGTGCCCCAGCCCTTGGAATTAGGGAGCCCCAAGCCTGGTTCGCCCCAGCACTTAGGCAAAGGGAGCCCCAGGCCTGGGGCGCCACATCCCTTAGGTTTAGGGAGACCCAGACCTGGGGCGACCCACATTTAGGTTTAAGGAGCCCCAGGCCTGGGGCGCCCCAGACATTAGTCTTTGAGAGCCCCAGGCCTGGGGCTCCCCAGACATTAGTGTTTGAGAGCCCCTGGCCTGGGGCGCCCCAGCCCTTAGACTTTGGGAGCCACCGGCCTGGGGCGCCCCTGCTCTTAGGCTTTGGGAGCCCCAGGCCTGGGGCGCACCAGCCATAAGGCTTAGGGCGCCCCAGGCCTGGGGCGCCCCAGTCCTTAGACTTGGGAGCACAAGAACTGGGGCACCCCAGGCCTTAGGCATTGGGAGCCCCTGGCCTGGGGCGCCCGAGCCCTTAGGCTTAGGGTGCCCCAGACTTGGGGCGCCCCAGCCCTTAGGCTTTGGGAGGCCCAGGCTTGGGGCTCCCCAGCCCTTAAGCTTTGGGAACCCCAGCCCTTAGGCTTTGGGAGCTCCAGGCCTGGGGCGCCCATCCTTTAGGCTTTGGGAGCCCCTGGCCTGGGGCTCCCCAGCCCTAAAGGTTTGGGAACCCCAGCCCTTAGGCTTTGGGAGCCCCAGGCCTGGGGCGCCCAACCCTTAGGCTTTGGGAGCCCCAGGCCTGGGGCCCCGTAGCCCTTAGGATTTGGGAGCCCCAGGCCTGGGGTGTCCCAGCCCTTAGGCTTTGGCAATCCCTAGCCTGGGGCATCACAGCTCTTAAACTTTGGGAACCCCAGCCCTTAGGCTTTGGGAGCCACAGGCCTGGGGCGCCCAGCCCTTAGGCTTTGGGAGCCCCAGATCTGGGGCCCCCTAACCCTTAGGCTTAGGGAGCCCCAGTTCAGGGCGCCCCAGCCCTTAGGTTTAGGGAGACCCAGACCTGGGGCGCCCCAGCCCTTAGTTTTAGGGAGCGCCAAGCCTGGGTTGCCCCAGCCTTTAGGCTTAGGGAGCCCCAGACCTGGGGCGCCAGGGCCCTTAGGCATACGGAGCCCCAGGTCTGGGGCGCCCCAGCCCTTACGCTTTGGGAGGCCCTAGCCTGGGGCATCACAGCCCTTAAGCTTTGGGAACCCCAGCCCTTAGGCATTGGGAGCCCAAAGCTTGGGGCGCCCAGCCCTTAGGCTTAGGGAGCCCCAGACCTGGGGCGCCAGACCCCTTAGGCATAGAGAGCCCCAGGCCTGGGGCGCCCTCAGCCGTTAGGCTTAGGGAGAACCAGGCTTGGTGCGCCCCAGCCCTTAGGCTTTTGAAGCCCCAGGCCTGGGGCGCCCAGCCCTTAGGATTTGGAGCCCCAGGCCTGGGGCCCCCTAGCCATTAGGCTAGGGGAGCTCCAGACCTGGGGCACCCCAGCCCTTATTTTTTGGGAGACACACGCCTGGGGCGCCCTAGCCCTTAGGCTTTGGGAGCCCCAGACCTGGTGCGCCCCAACCCTTAGCCTTAAGGAGCCCCAGGACAGGGGCACGACAGATCTTACTTAGGTCTGGGGCGCCCCAGCCCTTAGGCTTAGGGAGCCGCAGACTTGGGGCGCCCCAGCCCTTAGTCTTTGGGAGCCCCAGGACTGGGGCGCCTCAGTCCTTAGGCTTTGGGATCCAATAGCCTGGGGCATCACAGCCATTAAGCTTTGGGAACCCCAGCCCTAAGGCTTTGGGAGCCCCTGGCCTGGGGCGCCACAGACCTTAGGCTTTGGGAGCCCCTGGCCTGGGGCGCCCCAGCCCTTAGACTTAGGAAGCCCCAGTCCTGGGGCGCCCCAGCCCTTAGGCTTTGGGAGCCCCAGGCCTAGGGCTCCCCAGGCATTAAGCTTTGGGAACCCCAGCCCTTAGGCTTTGGGAGCCCCAGGCCTGGGACGCCCAGTCGTTAGCTTTTGGGAGCCCCAGGCCTGTGGCCCCCTAGCCCTTATTCTTAGGGAGCCACAGACCTGGGGCGCCCGAGCCCTTAGGCTTTGGAGCCCCAGGCCTGGGGCACCCAGCCCTTATGCTTAGGGAGCCCCAGAACTGGGGCACCCCAGCCGTTAGGCTTTGGAACCCACAGTCTTAGAGCGCCCCAGCCCTTAGGCTTTGGGAGCCCCAGGCCTGGGGCACCCAGCCCTTAGACATAGGGAGCCCCAGGTCAGGGGCACCCCAGCCGTTAGGCTTTGGGACCCACAGTCTTGGAGCGACCCAGCCCTTAGGCTTTGGGAGCCCCACCCCTTAGGCTTTGGGAGCCCCAGGCCTGGTGCACCCAGCCCTTAGGCTTTGGGAGCCCCATGCTTGGGGCGCCCCAGCCCTTAGGCTTTGGGAGACCCAGGTCTGGGGTGCCGCAGCCCTTAGGCTTTGGGAGCCCCAGGCCTGGTGCGCACAGTCCTTAGGCTTTGGGAGCCCCAGGCCTGGGGCCCGCTACCCTTAGGCTTTAGGAGCCCCAGACCTGGGGCGCCAGAACACTTAGGCATAGGGAGCCCCAGGCCAGGGGCGCTCGAGCCCTTAGGCTTTTGTAGCCTCAGGCCTGGGGCGACCCAGCCCTTAGGCTTTGGGAGCCCCATGCCTGGGGCAACCCAGCCCTTAGGCTTAGGGAGCCCCATACCTGGGGTACCCCAACCCTTAGGCTTAGGGCGCTCCCGGCCTGGGGTCCACATACCTTAGACTTAAGGTGCCCCAGGCCTGGGGCACCCCAGCCGTTAGGCTTTGGGACCCACAGTCTTGGGGCGCCCCAGCCCTTAGGCTTTGGGGCCCCACCCCTTAGGCTTTGGGAGCCCCAGGCCTGGGGCACCCAGCCCTTAGGCTTTGGGAGCCCCAGGCTTGGGGCGCCCAACCCTTAGGCTTTGGGAGACCCAGGTCTGGGGTACCGCAGCCCTTAGGCTTTAGGAGCCCCAGGCCTGGTGCGCACAGCCCTTAGGCTTTGGGAGCCCCAGGCCTGGGGCCCGCAGGCCTTAGGCTTAGGGAGCCCCAGACCTGGGGCGCCAGAACACTTAGGCATAGGGAGCCCCAGGCCTGGAGCCCTCGAGGCCTTAGGCATTGGTAGCCTCAGGCCTGGGGCGCCCCAGCCCTTAGGCTTAGGGAGGCCCAGGCCTGCGGCGCCCCAGGCTTTAAGCTTAGGGAGACCCAGGCCTGGGGCGCCCCAGCCCTTAGGCTTTGGGAGCCCCAGCCCATATGCTTTGGGAGCCCCAGGCCTAGGGCACCCCAGCGTTTAGGCTTAGGGCGCCCTAGGCCTGGGGCCCCCCAACCCTTAGTCTTAGGGAGCCCCAACTGGGTCACCCTAGCCCTTAGGCTTAGGGAGCCCCAGGCCTAGGGTGCCCCAGTTCTTAGGCATAGGGGGCCCCAGGCCTGGGGCGCCCCAGCCCTTAGGCTTAGGGAGCTCCTGGCCTGGGGTCCCACATACCTTAGGCTTAGGCAGCCCCAGGCCTGTGGCACCCCAGCCGTTAGGCTTTGGGACCCACAGTCTTGGGGCGCCCCAGCCCTTAGGCTTTGGGAGCCCCTGGCCTGGGGCACCCAGCCCTTAGTGATAGGGAGCCCCAGGCCTGGGGCACCCAAGCCGTTAAGATTTGGGACCCACAGTCTTGGGGCGCCCCAGCCCTTAGACTTTGGGAGCCCTACCCCTTAGGCTTTGGGAGCCCCAGGCCCGGGGCGCCCAGCCCTTAGGCTTTGTGAGCCCCAGGCTTGGGGCGCCCCAGCCCTTAGGCTTTGGGAGACCCAGGTCTGGGGTGCCGCAGCCCTTAGACTTTGGGAGCCCCAGGCCTGGGGCCCGCTAGCCCTTAGGCTTATGGAGCCCCAGACCTGGGGTGTCAGAACACTTAGCCATAGGGAGCCCCAGGCCTGGGGCGCTCGAGCCCTTAGGCTTTGGTAGCCTCAGGCCTGGGGCGCCCCAGCCCTTAGGCTTTGGGAGCCCCAGGCCTGGGGCACCCCAGCCCTTAGGCATAGGGAGCCCCAGACCTGGTACGCCCCAGCCCTTAGGCTTAGGGCGCTCCCGGCCTCGGGTCCCACATACCTTAGGCTTAGGGAGCCCCAGGCTTGGGGCGCCCCAGCCCTTAGGCTTAGGGAGGCCCAGGCCTGCGTCGCCCCAGCCCTTATGCTTTGGGAGTCACAGGTCTTGGACGCCCTAGCCCTTAGGCTTTTGGAGTCCCAGGCCTGGGGCACCCAGCCCTTTTTCATAGGGAGCTCCAGGCCTGGGGCACCCCAGCTGTTAGGCTTGGGACCCACAGTCTTGGGGCGCCCCAGCCCTTAGACTTTGTTAGCCCCACCCCTTAGGCTTTGGGAGCCCCAGGTTTGGGGCGCCCCAGCCATTAAGCTTAGGGCGCCCCAGGCCTGGGGCGCCCCAGTCCTTAGGCTTAGGGAGTACAAGAACTGGGGCACCCCAGCCCTTAGGCATTGGGAGCCCCTGGCCTGGGGCACCCGAGCCCTTAGGCTTAGGGCGCCCAGACTTGGGGCGCCCCAGCCCTTTGGCTTTGGGAGGCCCAGGCTTGGGGCTCCCCAGGCCTTAAGCTTTGGGAACCCCAGCCCTTAGGCTTTGGGAGACCCTGGCCTGGGGCTCCCCATCCCTTAAGGTTTGGGAACCCCAGCACTTAGGCTTTGGGAGCCCCAGGCTTGGGACGCCCTAGCCCTTAGTCTTTGGGAGCCCCAAACCTGGGGCGCCCCAGCCCTTTGGCTTAGGGAGCCCCAGGCCTGGGGTGCCTCAGATCTTAGGTCTGGGGCGCCCTAACCCTTAGGCTTAGGGAGCCCCAGGCCTGGGGCACCCCAGCCCTCAGGTTTAGGGAGACCCAGACCTGGGGCGACCCAGCATTTAGGCTTAGGGCGCCCCAGGTTAGGGGCACCCCAGCATTTAGACTTAGGGCACCCAGGCCATGGGCCCCCCAGCCCTTAGTCTTACGGAGCCCCAAATTGGTCGCCCCAGCCCTTAGGCTTAGGGAGCCCCAGGCATAGGGCGACCCAGCCCTTAGGCTTTGGGAGCCCCAGGCCTGGGGCGCCCCAGACATTAGGCTTTGAGAGCCCCAGGCCTGGAGCGCACTAGCCCTTAGGCTTTGGGAGCCCCAGGCCTTGGGCGCCCCAGTTCTTAGTCTTAGGGAGAACCAGACCTGAGCCGCCCCAGCCCTTAGGCATTGGGAGCCCCTGGCCTGGGGCGCCCGAGCCCTTAGGCTTTGGGATCCCCTGGTCTGGGGCGCCCCAGCACATAGGCTTAGGAAGTTCCAATCCTGGGGTGCCCCAGCCCTTAGGCTTTGGGAGCCCTAGGCCTGGGGCGCCACAGCCCTTAGGCTTTGGGATCCCCAGGCCTGGGGCCCCCTAGCCCTTAAGCTTAGGGAGCCCCAGTCCTGGGGCGCCCCAGCCCTTATGTTTAGGGAGACCCAGGCCTGTGGCACCACACCCTTAGTTTTAGGTAACCCCAGGCCTGGGTTGCCCCAGCCTTTAGGCTTAGGGAGCCCCAGACCAGGGGCGCCAGAGCCCTTAGGCATAGGGAGCCACAGGCCTGGGGCACCCAAGCCCTTAGGTTTTGGGAGAACCAGGCCTGGGGCGCCCCAGCCCTTAGGCTTAGGGAGCCCCAGGCCTAGGGCGCCCCATTCCTTAGGTTTAGGGAGACCAAGACCTGGGGCGCCCCAGGTTTTAAGCTTAGGGAGTCCCAGGCCTGGGGCGCCCCAGCTCTTAGGCTTTGGTAGCCCCAGCCCTTAGGCTTTGGGAGCCCCAGGCCTAGGGCACCTCAGCGTTTAGGCTTAGGGCGCCCCAGGCCTGGGGCCCCCCAACCCTTAGTCTCAGGGAGCCCCAACTGGGTCGCCCCAGCCCTTAGGCTTAGGGAGCCCCAGGCCTAGGGCGCCCCAGCCCTTAGGCATTGGTGGCCCCAGGACTGGGGCGCCCCAGCCTTTAGGCTTAGGGCGCTCCCGGCCTGGGGTCCCACATACCTTAGGCTTAGGGAGCCCCAGGCCTGGGGCACCCCAGCCGTTAGGCTTTGGGACCCACAGTCTTGGAGCGCCCCAGCCCTTAGGCTTTGGGAGCCCCAGGCCTGGGGCATCCAGCCCTTAGTCATAGGGAGCCCCATGACTGGGGCACCCAAGCCGTTAGGCTTTGGGAGCCCCAGGCTTGGGGCGCCCCAGCCCTTAGGTTTTGGGAGACCCAGGTCTGGGGTGCCGCAGCCCTTAGGCTTTGGGAACCCCAGGCCTGGTGCGCACAGACTTTAGGCTTTGGGAGCCCCAGGCCTGGGGCCCGCTAGCCCTTAGGCTTACGGAGCCCCAGACCTGGGTCGCCAGAACACTTAGGCATAGGGAGCCCCAGGCCTGGGGCGCTCGAGCCCTTAGGCTTTGGTAGCCTCAGGCCTGGGGCGCCCCAGCCCTTAGACTTTGGGAGCCCTAGGCCTGGGGCGCCACAGCCCTTAGGCTTTGGGATCCCCAGGCCTGGGGCCCCCTAGCCCTTAAGCTTAGGGAGCCCCAGTCCTGGGGCGCCCCAGCCCTTATGTTTAGGGAGACCCAGTCCTGTGGCACCACACCCTTAGTTTTAGGGTGCCCCAGGCCTGGGTTGCCCCAGCCTTTAGGCTTAGGGAGCCCCAGACCAGGGGCGCCAGAGTCCTTAGGCATAGGGAGCCACAGGCCTGGGGCACCCCAGCCCTTAGGCTTTGGGAGAACCAGGCCTGGGGGCCCCAGCTCTTAGGCTTTGGGAGCCCCAGCCCTTAGGCTTTGGGAGCCCCAGGCCTAGGGCACCCCAGCGTTTAGGCTTAGGGCGCCCCAGGCCTGGGGCCCCCCAACCCTTAGTCTTAGGGAGCCCCAACTGGGTCGCCCCAGCCCTTAGGCTTAGGGAGCCCCAGGCCTAGGGCGCCCCAGCCCTTAGGCATAGGGGGCCCTGGCCTGGGGCGCCCTAGGACTTAGGCTTAGGGCGCTCCCGGCCTGGGGTCCCACATACCTTAGGCTTAGGGAGCCCCAGGCCTGGGGCACCACAGCCCTTAGGCTTTGGGACCCACAGTCTTGGGGCGCCCCAGCCCTTAGGCTTTGGGAGCCCCAGGCCTGGGGCACCCAGCCCTTAGTCATAGGGATCCCCATGCCTGGGGTACCCAAGCCGTTAGGCTTTGGGACCCACAGTCTTGGGGTGCCCCAGTCCTTAGGCTTTGGGAGCCCCAGGCCTGGTGCGCACAGACTTTAGGCTTTGGGAGCCCCAGGCCTGGGGCCCGCTAGCCCTTAGGCTTAGGGAGCCCCAGACCTGGGGCTCCAGAATACTTAGGCATAGGGAGCCCCAGGCCTGCGGCGCTCGAACCCTTAGGCTTTGGTAGCCTCAGGCCTGGGGCGCCCCAGGCCTTAGGCTTTGGGAGCCCCAGACCTGGGTCACCCCAGCCCTTAGGCTTAGGGAGCCCCAGGCCTGGGGCGCCTCAGATCTTAGGTCTGGGGCGCCCTAACCCTTAGGCTTAGGAAGCCCCAGGCCTTGGGCGCCCCAGCCCTTAGGTTTAGGGAGACCCAGACCTGGGGCGCCCCAGCATTTAGGCTTAGGTCACCCAGGCCTGGGGCACCCCAGCCCTTATTCTTAGGGAGCCCCAAATGGGTCGCCCCAGCCCTTAGGCTTAGGGAGCCCCAGGCCTAGGGCGTCCCAGCCCTTAGGCATAGGGGGCCCCAGGCCTGGGGTGCTCCAGCCCTTAGGTTTAGGGAGACCCAGAGCTGGGGCGCCCCACACTTAGGTTTAGGGAGCCCCCGGCCTGGGGCGCCCCAGACATTAGGCTTTGGGAGCCCCAGGCCTGGTGCGCACAGACTTTAGGCTTTGGGAGCCCCAGGCCTGGGGCCCTCTAGCTCTTAGGCTTAGGGAGCCCCAGACCTGGGGCGCCAGAACACTTAGGCATAGGGAGCCCCAGGCCTGGGGCGCTCGAGCCCTTAGGCTTTGGTAGCCTCATGCCTGGGGCGCCCCAGCCCTTAGGCTTAGGGAGGCCCAGGCCAGCGGTGCCCAAGCCCTTAGGCTTAGGGAGGCCCAGGCCTGCGGTGCCCCAGCCCTTAGGCATTGGGAGCCCCTGGCCTGGGGCGCCCGAGCCCTTAGGCTTTGGAATCCCCTGGTTTGGGGCGCCCAAGCAGATAGGCTTAGGATGTTCCAATCCTGGGGTGCCCCAGCCCTTAGGCTTTGGGAGCCCTAGGCCTGGGGCGCCACAGCCCTTAGGCTTTGGGATCCCCAGGCCTGGGGCCCCCTAGCCCTTAAGCTTAGGGAGCCCCAGTCCTGGGGCGCCCCAGCCCTTATGTTTAGGGAGACCCAGGCCTGTGGCACCACACCCTTAGTTTTAGGTAGCCCCAGGCCTGGGTTGCCCCAGCCTTTAGGCTTAGGGAGCCCCAGACTAGGTGCGCCAGTGCCCTTAGGCATAGGGAGCCACAGGCCTGGGGCACCCCAGCCCTTAGGCTTTGGGAGAACCAGGCCTGGGGCGCCCCAGCCCTTAGGCTTAGGGAGCCCCAGGCCTGGGGCGCCCCAGCCCTTAGGTTTAGGGAGACCCTGACCTGGGGCGCCCCAGGCTGTAGGCTTAGGGAGCCCCAGGCCTGGGGCGCCCCAGCTCTTAGGCTTTGGGAGCCCCAGCCCTTAGGCTTTGGGAGCCCCAGGCCTAGGGCACCCCAGCGTTTAGGCTTAGGGCGCCCCAGGCCTGGGGCCCCCCAACCCTTAGACTTAGGGAGCCCCAACTGGGTCGCCCCAGCCCTTAGGCTTAGGGAGCCCCAGGCCTAGGGCGCCCCAGCCCTTAGGCATAGGGGGCCTCTGGCCTGGGGCGCCCTAGGACTTAGGCTTAGGGCGCTCCCGGCCTGGGGTCCCACATACCTTAGGCTTAGGGAGCCCCAGGCCTGGGGCACCACAGCCCTTAGGCTTTGGGACCCACAGTCTTGGGGCGCCCCGGCCCTTAGTCTTTGGGAGCCCCAGGCCTGGGGCACCCAGCCCTTAGTCATAGGGAGCCGCATGCCTGGGGCACCCAAGCCATTAGGCTTTGGGACCCACAGTCTTGGGGTGCCCCAGCCCTTAGGCTTTGGGAGCCCCACCCCTCAGGCTTTGGGATCCCCAGGCCCGGGGCCCCCAGCCCTTAGGCTTTGGGAGCCCCAGGCTTGTGGCGCCCCAGCCCTTAGGCTTTGGGAGACCCAGGTCTGGGGTGCCGCAGCCCTTAGGCTTTGGGAGCCCCAGGCCTGGTGCGCACAGACTTTAGGCTTTGGGAGCCCCAGTCCTGGGGCCCGCTAGCCCTTAGGCTTAGGGAGCCCCAGACCTGGCGCTCCAGAACACTTAGGCATAGGGAGCCCCAGGCCTGGGGCGCTCGAACCCTTAGGCTTTGGAAGCCTCAGGCCTGGGGCGCCCCAGCCCTTAGGCTTTGGGAGCCCCAGGCCTGGGGCACCCCAGATCTTAGGTCTGGGGTGCACTAACCCTTAGGCTTAGGGAGCCCCAGGCCTTGGGCTCCCCAGCCCTTAGGTTTAGGGACCCAGACCTGGGGCGCCCCAGCATTTAGGCTTAGGGCGCCCCAGGCGTGGGGCACCCCAGCATTTAGGCTTAGGGCGCCCCAGGCCTGGGGCACCCCAGCCCTTATTCTTAGGGAGCCCCATATGGGTCGCCCCAGTCCTTAGGCTTAGGGAGCCCCAGGACTAGGGGGTCCCAGCCCTTAGGCATAGGGGGCCCCAGGCCTGGGGCGCCCCAGCCCTTAGGTTTAGGGAGACCCAGAGCTGGGGTGCCCCAGCATTTAGGCTTAGGGCGCCCCAGGCCTGGGGCACCCCAGCATTTAGGCTTTGGGCGCCCCAGGCCTGGGGCCCCCAGCCCTTAGTCTTAGGGAGCACCAGACATGAGCCGCCCCAGCCCTTAGGCATTGGGAGCCCCTGGCCTGGGGCGCCTGAGCCCTTAGGCTTTGGGATCCCCTAGTCTGGGGCGCCCCAGCACATAGGCTTAGGAAGTTCCAATCCTGGGGTTCCCCAGCCCTTAGGCTTTGGGAGCCCTAGGCCTGGGGCGCCCCAGCCTTTAGGCTTTGGGATCCCCAGGCCTGGGGCCCCCTAGCCCTTAAGCTTAGGGAGCCCCACTCCTGGGGCGCCCCATCCCTTATGTTTAGGGAGACCCAGACCTGTGGCACCACACCCTTAGTTTTAGGTAGCTCCAGGCCTGGGTTGCCCCAGCCTTTAGGCTTAGGGAGCCCCAGGCCTGGGGCGCCTCAGATCTTAGGTCTGGGGCGCCCTAACCCTTAGGCTTAGGGAGCCCCAGGCCTTGGGCTCCCCAGCCCTTAGGTTTAGGGACCCAGACCTGGGGCGCCCCAGCATTTAGGCTTTGGGCGCCCCAGGCCTTGGGCCCCCAGCCCTTAGTCTTAGGGAGCAGCAGACATGAGCCGCCCCAGCCCTTAGGCATTGGGAGCCCCTGGCCTGGGGCGCCTGAGCCCTTAGGCTTTGGGATCCCCTGGTCTGGGGCGCCCCAGCACATAGGCTTAGGAAGTTCCAATCCTGGGGTGCCCCAGCCCTTAGGCTTTGGGTGCCCTAGGCCTGGGGCGCCACAGCCCTTAGGCTTTGGGATCCCCAGGCCTGAGGCCCCCTAGCCCTTAAGCTTAGGGAGCCCCACTCCTGGGGCGCCCCAGCCCTTATGTTTAGGGAGACCCAGACCTGTGGCACCACACCCTTAGTTTTAGGTAGCTCCAGGCCTGGGTTGCCCCAGCCTTTAGGCTTAGGGAGCCCCAGAGCAGGGGCGCCAGAGCCCTTAGGCATAGGGAGCCACAGCCCTGGGGCACCCCAGGCCTTAGGCTTTGGGAGAACCAGGCCTGGGGAGCCCCAGCCCTTAGGCTTTGGGAGCCACAGGGCTGGGGAACCCCAGCCCTTAGGCTTTGGGAGCCCTTAGCCTGGGGCACCCCAGCCCTTAGGCTTTGGGAGCCCTAGGTCCGGGGCCCCCGAGCCCTTAGGTTTTGGGAGACCCTGGCCGGGGCATCACAGCCCTTAAGCTATGGGAAACCCAGCCCTTAGTCTTTGGGAGCCCCAGGCCTAGGGAGCCCCAGCCCTTAGGATTTGGGAACCCCAGGCCTGGGGCGCCCCAGCCCTTAGACTTAGGGAGCCCCAGGCCTGGGGCGCACCAGTCCTTAGGCTTAGTGAGCACAAGAACTGGGGCACACCTGCCCTTAGGCATTGGGAGCCCCAGGCGTGGGGCGCCCGAGCCCTAGGCTTAGGGAGCCCCAGACATTGGGCGCCCCAGCCCTTAGGCTTTGGGAGACCCAGGCCTGGGGGGCCCCATCCCTTAAGCTTAGGTAGCCCCAGGCTTGGGGCTCCCCAGCCCTTAAACTTTGGGAACCGCAGCCCTTAGGCTTTGGGAGCCCCAGGCATTGGGCGTCCAGCTCTTAGGCTTTGGGCGCCCCTGGCCGTGGGCTCCCCAGCCCTTAAGCTGGGAACTCCAGCCCTTAGGCTTTGGGAGCCCCAGGCCTGGGGTGCCCCAGCCCTTAGGCTTTGGAAGCCCCAGGCCTAGGGCTCCCCATCCCTTAAGCTTTGGGAACCCCAGCCCTTAGGCTTAGGGAGTCCCAGACCTGGGGCGCCAGAACACTTAGGCATAGGAACCCCAGGCCTGGGCGCCCGAGCCCATAGGCTTTGGGAGCCCCAGGCCTGGGGCACCCAGCCCTTAAGCTTAGGGCGCCCCAGCCCATAGCTTTAGGGAGACCCAGACCTGGGGCGCCCCAGCCCTTAGTCTTTGGGTGCCCCAGCCCTTAGGATTTGGGAGCCCCAGGCCCGGGGCACACTAGCGCTTAGGCTTAGGGAGCCCCAAGGCTAGGGCACCCCAGCCCTTAGGCTTTGGGAGCCCCAGGCCTGGGGCACCCAGCCCTTAAGCTTAGGGCGCCCCAGCCCATAGCTTTAGGGAGACCCAGACCTGGGGCGCCCCAGCCCTTAGTCTTTGGGTGCCCCAGCCCTTAGGATTTGGGAGCCCCATGCCCGGGGCACACTAGCGCTTAGGCTTAGGGAGCCCCAAGGCTAGGGCACCCCAGCCCTTAGGCTTAGGGAGCCCCAGGCCTGGGGTGCCCCAGCCCTTAGGATTTGGGAGCCCCAGGCCTGGGGTGCCCAAGCCCTTAGGCCTGGGGAGCCCCAGCCCTTATGCTTTGGATGCCCCAGGCCTGGGGCGCCCCAGTCCGTAGGCTTAGGGAGCACCAGAACTGGGGCGCCCCAGCCCATAGGCATTGGGAGCCTCTGGCTGGGGCGCAACAGCCCTTAGGCTCTGGAAGCCCCTGGCCTGGGGCGCCTCAGCCTTTAGGATTAAGAAGCCCCTGGCCTGTGGAGCCCAAGCCCTTAGACTTTGGGAGCCCCAGGCTTGGGGCACCACAGCCCTTAGGCTTAGGGAGCCCCTGGCCTGGGGCGCCCCAGGCCTTAGGCTTAGGAAGCCCCAGTCCTGGGGCGCCCCAGCCCTTAGGCTAGGGAGCCCCAGGCTTTGGGCCCCCCAGCCCTTAAGCTTTGGGAACCCCAGCCCTTAGGCTTTGGGAGCCCCAGGCATGGGGCCCCCTAGCCCTTAGGCTTAGGGAGCCGCAGACCTGGGGCGCCAGAAAACATAGGCATAGGAAGCCCCAGGACTGGGCGCCCGAGCCCTTAGGCTTTGGGAGCCCCAGGCCTGGGGGACCCCAGCCCTTAGGCTTTGGGAGACCCTAGCCTGGGGCACCCCAGCCTTAGGCATTGGGGGCCCTAGGTCTGGTGCGCCCGAGCCCTTAGGCTTTGGGAGACCCTGGCCGGGGCATCACAGCCCTTAAGCTATGGGAATCCAGACCTTAGACTTTGGGAGCCTCAGCCTGGGGCGCCCAGCCCTTAGGCTTAGGGAGCCCCATACCTGGGGCGCCAGAACCCTTAGGCATAGGGAGCCCCAGGCCTGGGGCGCCCCAGCCGTTAGGCTTAGGGAGCCCCAGGCCTGGGGAGTGCCAGACATTAGGCTTTGAGAGCCACAGGCCTGGGGCGCCCCAGCCCTTAGGCTTAGGGAGCCCCAGGCCTGGGGCGCCCCAGTCCTTAGGCTTAGGGAGCACCAGACCTGGGGCGCCCCAGCCCTTAGGCTTTGGGAGCCCCTGGTCTGGGGCGCCCCAGGCCTTAGGCTTAGGAAGCCCTAGTCCTGGGGTGCCCCAGCCCTTAGGCTAGAGAGCCCCAGGCTTTGGGCCCCCCAGCCCTTAGGCTTTGTGAGACCCAGGCCTGGGGTGCCCAAGCGCTTAGGCTTTGGAAGCCCCAGGCCTAGGGCTCCCCAGCCCTTAAGCTTTGGGAACTACAGCCTTTAGGCTTTGGGAGCCCCAGCCATGGGGCCCCCTAGCCCTTAGGCTTAGGGAGCCCCAGACCTGGGGCGCCAGAACCCTTAGGCATAGGGAGCCCCAGGCCTCGGGTGCCCCAGCCCTTAGGATTTGGGAGCCCTAGGCCTGGCGTGCCCCAGCCCTTAGGCATAGGGAGCCCCAGGTTTGGGGCGCCCCAGCCCTTGGGCTTTGGGAGACCCAGCCATGGGGTGCCCCAACCCTTGGGCTTAGGGTGCCCCAGGCCTGGGGCGCCCCAGCCGTTAGGCTTAGGGAGCCCCAGGCCTGGGGAGCCCCAGACATTAGGCTTTGAGAGCCCAGTCCTGGGGCGCCCCAGCCCTTAGGCTTAGGGAGCCCCAGGCCTGGGGTGCCGCAGCCCATAGGCATTGGGAGCCTCTGGCCTGGGGCGCCTCAGCCTTTAGGCTTAAGAATCCCCTGGCCTGGGGATCCCAAGCCCTTAGACTTTGGGAGCCCCAGGCTTGTGGTGCTCTTGCCCTTAGGCTTAGGGAGCCCCAAGCCTGGGGCGCCCCAGTCCTTAGGCTTAGGGAGCACCAGACCTGGGGAGCCCCAACCCTTAGGCTTTGGGAGCCCTTGGCCTGGGGCGCCCCAGCCCTTAGGCTTTGGAAGCCCCAGTCCTGGGGCGCCCCAGCCCTTAGGCTAGGGAGTCCCAGGCTTTGGGCCCCCCAGCCCATAGGCTTTGGGAGACCCAGGCCTGGGGTGTCCCAGCCCTTAGGCTTTGGAAGCCCCAGGCCTAGGGCTCCCCAGTCCTTAAGCTTTGGGAACCCCAGCCCTTAGGCTTTGGGAGCCCCAGGCATGGCCCCCCTAGCCCTTAGGCTTAGGGAGCCGCAGACCTTGGGCGCCAGAACACATAGGCATAGGAAGCCCCAGGCCTGGGCGCCCGAGCCCTTAGGCTTTGGGAGCCCCAGGGCAGGGGCACCCAGCCCTTAGGCTTAGGGAGCCCCAGACCTGGGGCGCCAGAACCCTTGGGCATAGGGAGCCCCAGGCGTGGGGCGCCCCAGCCGTTAGGCTTAGGAAGCCCCAAGGCTAGGGCACCCTAGCCCTTAGGCTTAGGGAGCCCCAAGGCAAGGGCACCCCAGCCCTTAGGCTTAGGGAGCCCCAGGCCTGGGGCGCCCCAGCCCTTAGGATTTGGGAGCCCCAGGCCTGGGGTGCCCCAGCCCTTAGTCATAGGGAGCCCCAGGTCTGGGGTGCCCCAGACCTTAGTCCTTGGGAGCCCCAGCCCTTAGACTTTGGGAGCCCCAGGCCTAGGGCGCCCCAGCCTTTAGGCTTAGGTTGCCCCAGGCCTGGGGCCCCCCCGCTCTTAGGCTTAGTGAACCCCAGGCCTGGGGCGCCCCAGCCCATAGACTTAGGTAGCCTAAATTGGGGCGCCCCAGCCCTTAGGCTTAGGGAGCCCCAGGCCTGGGGTGCCCCAGCCCTTGGACTTAGGGAGCCCCAAGCCTGGGGCGCCTCAGCACTTAGGCATAGGGTGCCCCAGGCCTGGGTGCCCCAGCCCTTAGGCTTAGGGAGCACCAGACCTGGGGCACACCACACTTAGGTTTAGGGAGCCCCAGTCCTGGGGCGCCCCAGACATTAGGCTTTGAGACACCCTGGCCTGGGGCGCCCCAGCCCTTTGACTTTGGGAGCCACCGGCCTGGGGCGCCACTGTTCTTAGGCTTTGGGAGCCCCAGGCCTGGGGCGCCCCAGCCCTTAGGCATTGGGAGCCCCTGGCATGGGGCGCCCGATCCCTTAGGCTTAGGGAGCCCCAAACTTGGGGCGCCCCAGCCCTTAGGCTTTGGGAGACCCTGGCGTGGGGCGCCCGAGCCCTTAGGCTTTGGGAGCCCCAAACTTGGGGCGCCCCAGCCCTTAGGCTTTGGGAGACCCAGCCCTTAGGTTTTGGGCGCCCCTGGCCTTGGGCTCCCCAGCCCTTAAGCTGGGAACCCCAGCCCTTAGGCTTTGGGAGCCCCAGGCCTGTGGCGCCCAGCCTTTAGGCTTTGGGAGCCCCAGGCCTGGAGCCCCGTAGCACTTAGGCTTAGGGAGCCCCAGACCTGGGTCGCCCCAGCCCATAGGTTTAGGGAGACCCAGACCTGGGTCGCCATAGCCCTTAGTTTTAGGGAGCCCCTAGCCTGGGGCACCCCATCCCTTAGGCTTTTGTTGCCCTAGATCTGGGGCGCCCGAGCCCTTAGGCTTTGGGAGACCCTGGCTGGGGCATCACAGCCCTTAAGCTATGGGAACCCCAGCCCTTAGTCTTTGGGAGCCCCAGGCCTGGGGAGCCCCAGACATTAGGCTTTGAGAGCCCCAGGCCTGGGGCGCCCCAGCCCTTAGGCTTAGGGAGCCCCAGGCCTGTGGCGCCCCAGTCCTTAGGTTTAGGCAGACCCAGACCTGGGGCGCCCCAGGCTTTAGGCTTAGGGAGCCCCAGTCCTGGGGCGCCCCAGCTCTTAGGCTTTGGTAGCCCCAGCCCTTAGGCTTTGGGAGCCCCAGGCCTAGGGCACCCCAGCGTTTAGGCTTAGGGCGCCCCAGCCTGGGCCCCCCCAACCCTTAGTCTTAGGGAGCCCCAACTAGGTCGCCCCAGCCGTTAGGCTTAGGGAGCCCCAGGCCTAGGGCGCCCCAGCCCTTAGGCATAGGGGGCCCCAGGCCTGGGGCACCCCAGCCCTTATGCTTAGGGCGCTCCCGGCCTGGGGTCCCACATACCTTAGGCTTAGGGAGCCCCAGGCCTGGGGCACCCCAGCCGTTAGGCTTTGGGACCCACAGTCTTTGGGAGCCCCACCCCTTAGGCTTTGGGAACCCCAAGCCCGGGGCGCCCAGCCCTTAGGCTTTGGGAGCCCCAGGCTTGGGGCGCCCCAGCCCTTAGGCTTTGGGAGACCCATGTCTGGGGTGCCGCAGCCCTTAGGCTTTGGGAGCCCCAGGCCTGGTGCGCACAGACTTTAGGCTTTGGGATCCCCATGCCTGGGGCCCGCTAGCCCTTAGGTTTAGGGAGCCCCAGACCTGGGGCGCCAGAACACTTAGGCATAGGGAGCCCCAGGCCTGGGGCGCTCGAGCCCTTAGGCTTTGGTAGCCTCAGGCCTGGGGCGCCCCAGCCCTTAGGCTTTGGGAGCCCCAGGCCTGGGGCACCGCAGCCCTTAGGCTTAGGGAGCCCCAGACCTGGTGTGCCCCAGCCCTCAGGCTTAGGGCGCTCCCGGCCTGGGGTCCCACATACCTTAGGCTTAGGGAGCCCCAGGCCTCGGGCGCCCCAGCCCTTAGGCTTAGGGAGGCCCAGGCGTGCGGCGCCCAGCCCTTATGCTTTGGGAGTCACAGGCCTGGGACGCCCTAGCCCTTAGGCTTTGGGAGCCCCAAACCTGGGGCGCCCCAGCCCTTAGGCTTAGGGAGCCCCAGGCCTGGGGTGCCTCAGATCTTAGGTCTGGGTCGCCCTAACCCTTAGGCTTAGGGAACCCCAGGCCTGGGGCTCCCCAGCCCTTAGGTTTAGGGAGACCCAGACCTGGGGCGACTCAGCATTTAGGCTTTGGGCGCCCCAGGCCTGGGGCACCCCAGCATTTAGGCTTAGGGCGCCCCAGGCCAGGGGCCCCCCAGCCCTTAGACTTAGGGAGCCCCAAATGGGTCGCCCCAGCCCTTAGGCTTAAGGAGCCCCAGGCCTAGGGCGTCCCAACCCTTAGGCATAGGGAGCCCCAGGCCTGGGGCGCCACAGCCCATAGGTTTAGCGAGACCCAGACCTGGGGCGCCCCAGCCCTTTGTTTTTGGTAGCCCCAGCCCTTAGACTTTGGGAGCCCCAGGCCTAGGGCACCCCTGTCTTTAGGCTTAGGTTGCCACAGGCCTGGGGCTCCCCCGCCCTTAGGCTTAAGGAGCCCCAAGTGGGGCGCCCCAGCCCTTAAGTTTAGGGAGCCCCAGGCCTGGTGTGCCCCAGCCCTTGGAATTAGGGAGCCCCAAGCCTGGTTCGCCCCAGCACTTAGGCAAAGGGAGCCCCAGGCCTCGGGCGCCCCAGCCCTTAGGCTTAGGGAGGCCCAGGCGTGCGGTGCCCCAGCCCTTATGCTTTGGGAGTCACAGGCCTGGGACGCCCTAGCCCTTAGGCTTTGGGAGCCCCAAACCTGTGGCGCGCCAGCCCTTAGGCTTAGGGAGCCCCAGGCCTGGGGTGCCTCAGATCTTAGGTCTGGGGCGCCCTAACCCTTAGGCTTAGGGAACCCCAGGCCTGGGGCTCCCCAGCCCTTAGGTTTAGGGAGACCCAGACCTGGGGTGACCCAGCATTTAGACTTTGGGCGCCCCAGGCCTGGGGCACCCCAGCATTTAGGCTTAGGGCGCCCCAGGCCAGGGCCCCCCCAGCCCTTAGACTTAGGGAGCCCCAAATGGGTCGCCCCAGCCCTTAGGCTTAGGGAGCCCCAGGCCTAGGGCGTCCCAGCCCTTAGGCATAGGGAGCCCCAGGCCTGGGGCGCCACAGCCCATAGGTTTAGCGAGACCCAGACCTGGGGCACCCCAGCCCTTTGTTTTTGGTAGCCCCAGCCCTTAGACTTTGGGAGCCCCAGGCCTAGGGCACCCCTGTCTTTAGGCTTAGGTTGCCACAGGCCTGGGGCTCCCCCGCCCTTAGGCTTAAGGAGCCCCAAGAGGGGTGCCCCAGCCCTTAGGTTTAGGGAGCCCCAGGCCTGTTGTGCCCCAGCCCTTGGAATTAGGGAGCCCCAAGCCTGGTTCGCCCCAGCACTTAGGCAAAGGGAGCCCCAGGCCTGGGGCGCCACATCCCTTAGGTTTAGGGAGACCCAGACCTGGGGCGACCCACATTTAGGTTTAAGGAGCCCCAGGCCTGGGGCGCCCCAGACATTAGTCTTTGAGAGCCCCAGGCCTGGGGCGCCCCAGACATTAGTGTTTGAGAGCCCCTGGCCTGGGGCGCCCCAGCCCTTAGACTTTGGGAGCCACCGGCCTGGGGCGCCCCTGCTCTTAGGCTTTGGGAGCCCCAGGCCTGGGGCGCACCAGCCATAAGGCTTAGGGCGCCCCAGGCCTGGGGCGCCCCAGTCCTTAGACTTGGGAGCACAAGAACTGGGGCACCCCAGGCCTTAGGCATTGGGAGCCCCTGGCCTGGGGCGCCCGAGCCCTTAGGCTTAGGGTGCCCCAGACTTGGGGCGCCCCAGCCCTTAGGCTTTGGGAGGCCCAGGCTTGGGGCTCCCCAGCCCTTAAGCTTTGGGAACCCCAGCCCTTAGGCTTTGGGAGCTCCAAGCCTGGGGCGCCCATCCTTTAGGCTTTGGGAGCCCCTGGCCTGGGGCTCCCCAGCCCTTAAGGTTTGGGAACCCCAGGCCTTAGGCTTTGGGAGCCCCAGGCCTGGGGCGCCCAACCCTTAGGCTTTGGGAGCCCCAGGCCTGGGGCCCCGTAGCCCTTAGGATTTGGGAGCCCCAGGCCTGGGGTGTCCCAGCCCTTAGGCTTTGGCAATCCCTAGCCTGGGGCATCACAGCTCTTAAACTTTGGGAACCCCAGCCCTTAGGCTTTGGGAGCCACAGGCCTGGGGCGCCCAGCCCTTAGGCTTTGGGAGCCCCAGATCTGGGGCCCCCTAACCCTTAGGCTTAGGGAGCCCCAGTTCAGGGCGCCCCAGCCCTTAGGTTTAGGGAGACCCAGACCTGGGGCGCCCCAGCCCTTAGTTTTAGGGAGCGCCAAGCCTGGGTTGCCCCAGCCTTTAGGCTTAGGGAGCCCCAGACCTGGGGCGCCAGGGCCCTTAGGCATACGGAGCCCCAGGTCTGGGGCGCCCCAGCCCTTACGCTTTGGGAGGCCCTAGCCTGGGGCATCACAGCCCTTAAGCTTTGGGAACCCCAGCCCTTAGGCATTGGGAGCCCAAAGCTTGGGGCGCCCAGCCCTTAGGCTTAGGGAGCCCCAGACCTGGGGCGCCAGACCCCTTAGGCATAGAGAGCCCCAGGCCTGGGGCGCCCTCAGCCGTTAGGCTTAGGGAGAACCAGGCTTGGTGCGCCCCAGCCCTTAGGCTTTTGAAGCCCCAGGCCTGGGGCGCCCAGCCCTTAGGATTTGGAGCCCCAGGCCTGGGGCCCCCTAGCCATTAGGCTAGGGGAGCTCCAGACCTGGGGCACCCCAGCCCTTATTTTTTGGGAGACACACGCCTGGGGCGCCCTAGCCCTTAGGCTTTGGGAGCCCCAGACCTGGTGCGCCCCAACCCTTAGCCTTAAGGAGCCCCAGGACAGGGGCACGACAGATCTTACTTAGGTCTGGGGCGCCCCAGCCCTTAGGCTTAGGGAGCCGCAGACTTGGGGCGCCCCAGCCCTTAGTCTTTGGGAGCCCCAGGACTGGGGCGCCTCAGTCCTTAGGCTTTGGGATCCAATAGCCTGGGGCATCACAGCCATTAAGCTTTGGGAACCCCAGCCCTAAGGCTTTGGGAGCCCCTGGCCTGGGGCGCCACAGACCTTAGGCTTTGGGAGCCCCTGGCCTGGGGCGCCCCAGCCCTTAGACTTAGGAAGCCCCAGTCCTGGGGCGCCCCAGCCCTTAGGCTTTGGGAGCCCCAGGCCTAGGGCTCCCCAGGCATTAAGCTTTGGGAACCCCAGCCCTTAGGCTTTGGGAGCCCCAGGCCTGGGACGCCCAGTCGTTAGCTTTTGGGAGCCCCAGGCCTGTGGCCCCCTAGCCCTTATTCTTAGGGAGCCACAGACCTGGGGCGCCCGAGCCCTTAGGCTTTGGAGCCCCAGGCCTGGGGCACCCAGCCCTTATGCTTAGGGAGCCCCAGAACTGGGGCACCCCAGCCGTTAGGCTTTGGAACCCACAGTCTTAGAGCGCCCCAGCCCTTAGGCTTTGGGAGCCCCAGGCCTGGGGCACCCAGCCCTTAGACATAGGGAGCCCCAGGTCAGGGGCACCCCAGCCGTTAGGCTTTGGGACCCACAGTCTTGGAGCGACCCAGCCCTTAGGCTTTGGGAGCCCCACCCCTTAGGCTTTGGGAGCCCCAGGCCTGGTGCACCCAGCCCTTAGGCTTTGGGAGCCCCATGCTTGGGGCGCCCCAGCCCTTAGGCTTTGGGAGACCCAGGTCTGGGGTGCCGCAGCCCTTAGGCTTTGGGAGCCCCAGGCCTGGTGCGCACAGTCCTTAGGCTTTGGGAGCCCCAGGCCTGGGGCCCGCTACCCTTAGGCTTTAGGAGCCCCAGACCTGGGGCGCCAGAACACTTAGGCATAGGGAGCCCCAGGCCAGGGGCGCTCGAGCCCTTAGGCTTTTGTAGCCTCAGGCCTGGGGCGACCCAGCCCTTAGGCTTTGGGAGCCCCATGCCTGGGGCAACCCAGCCCTTAGGCTTAGGGAGCCCCATACCTGGGGTACCCCAACCCTTAGGCTTAGGGCGCTCCCGGCCTGGGGTCCACATACCTTAGACTTAAGGTGCCCCAGGCCTGGGGCACCCCAGACGTTAGGCTTTGGGACCCACAGTCTTGGGGCGCCCCAGCCCTTAGGCTTTGGGAGCCCCACCCCTTAGGCTTTGGGAGCCCCAGGCCTGGGGCACCCAGCCCTTAGGCTTTGGGAGCCCCAGGCTTGGGGCGCCCAACCCTTAGGCTTTGGGAGACCCAGGTCTGGGGTGCCGCAGCCCTTAGGCTTTAGGAGCCCCAGGCCTGGTGCGCACAGCCCTTAGGCTTTGGGAGCCCCAGGCCTGGGGCCCGCTAGCCCTTAGGCTTAGGGAGCCCCAGACCTGGGGCGCCAGAACACTTAGGCATAGGGAGCCCCAGGCCTGGGGCCCTCGAGGCCTTAGGCATTGGTAGCCTCAGGCCTGGGGCGCCCCAGCCCTTAGGCTTAGGGAGGCCCAGGCCTGCGGCGCCCCAGGCTTTAGGCTTAGGGAGCCCCAGGCCTGGGGCGCCCCAGCCCTTAGGCTTTGGGAGCCCCAGCCCATATGCTTTGGGAGCCCCAGGCCTAGGGCACCCCAGCGTTTAGGCTTAGGGCGCCCCAGGCCTGGGGCCCCCCAACCCTTAGTCTTAGGGAGCCCCAACTGGGTCGCCCTAGCCCTTAGGCTTAGGGAGTCCCAGGCCTAGGGTGCCCCAGTTCTTAGGCATAGGGGGCCCCAGGCCTGGGGCGCCCCAGCCCTTAGGCTTAGGGAGCTCCTGGCCTGGGGTCCCACATACCTTAGGCTTAGGGAGCCCCAGGCCTGTGGCACCCCAGCCGTTAGTCTTTGGGACCCACAGTCTTGGGGCGCCCCAGCCCTTAGGCTTTGGGAGCCCCAGGCCTGGGGCACCCCAGCCCTTAGGCATAGGGAGCCCCAGACCTGGTGCGCCCCAGCCCTTAGGCTTAGGGCGCTCCCGGCCTCGGGTCCCACATACCTTAGGCTTAGGGAGCCCCAGGCCTGGGGCGCCCCAGCCCTTAGGCTTAGGGAGGCCCAGGCCTGCGTCGCCCCAGCCCTTATGCTTTGGGAGTCACAGGTCTTGGACGCCCTAGCCCTTAGGCTTTTGGAGTCCCAGGCCTGGGGCACCCAGCCCTTTTTCATAGGGAGCTCCAGGCCTGGGGCACCCCAGCCTTTAGGCTTGGGACCCACAGTCTTGGGGCGCCCCAGCCCTTAGACTTTGTTAGCCCCACCCCTTAGGCTTTGGGAGCCCCAGGTTTTGGGCGCCCCAGCCATTAGGCTTAGGGCGCCCCAGGCCTGGGGCGCCCCAGTCCTTAGGCTTAGGGAGCACAAGAACTGGGGCACCCCAGCCCTTAGGCATTGGGAGCCCCTGGCCTGGGGCACCCGAGCCCTTAGGCTTAGGGCGCCCAGACTTGGGGCGCCCCAGCCCTTTGGCTTTGGGAGGCCCAGGCTTGGGGCTCCCCAGGCCTTAAGCTTTGGGAACCCCAGCCCTTAGGCTTTGGGAGACCCTGGCCTGTGGCTCCCCATCCCTTAAGGTTTGGGAACCCCAGCACTTAGGCTTTGGGAGCCCCAGGCTTGGGACGCCCTAGCCCTTAGTCTTTGGGAGCCCCAAACCTGGGGCGCCCCAGCCCTTAGGCTTAGGGAGCCCCAGGCCTGGGGTGCCTCAGATCTTAGGTCTGGGGCGCCCTAACCCTTAGGCTTAGGGAGCCCCAGGCCTGGGGCACCCCAGCCCTTAGGTTTAGGGAGACCCAGACCTGGGGCGACCCAGCATTTAGGCTTAGGGCGCCCCAGGTTAGGGGCACCCCAGCATTTAGACTTAGGGCGCCCAGGCCATGGGCCCCCCAGCCCTTAGTCTTAGGGAGCCCCAAATTGGTCGCCCCAGCCCTTAGGCTTAGGGAGCCCCAGGCATAGGGCGACCCAGCCCTTAGGCTTTGGGAGCCCCAGGCCTGGGGCGCCCCAGACATTAGGCTTTGAGAGCCCCAGGCCTGGAGCGCACTAGCCCTTAGGCTTTGGGAGCCCCAGGCCTTGGGCGCCCCAGTTCTTAGTCTTAGGGAGAACCAGACCTGAGCCGCCCCAGCCCTTAGGCATTGGGAGCCCCTGGCCTGGGGCGCCCGAGCCCTTAGGCTTTGGGATCCCCTGGTCTGGGGCGCCCCAGCACATAGGCTTAGGAAGTTCCAATCCTGGGGTGCCCCAGCCCTTAGGCTTTGGGAGCCCTAGGCCTGGGGCGCCACAGCCCTTAGGCTTTGGGATCCCCAGGCCTGGGGCCCCCTAGCCCTTAAGCTTAGGGAGCCCCAGTCCTGGGGCGCCCCAGCCCTTATGTTTAGGGAGACCCAGGCCTGTGGCACCACACCCTTAGTTTTAGGTAGCCCCAGGCCTGGGTTGCCCCAGCCTTTAGGCTTAGGGAGCCCCAGACCAGGGGCGCCAGAGCCCTTAGGCATAGGGAGCCACAGGCCTGGGGCACCCAAGCCCTTAGGTTTTGGGAGAACCAGGCCTGGGGCGCCCCAGCCCTTAGGCTTAGGGAGCCCCAGGCCTAGGGCGCCCCATTCCTTAGGTTTAGGGAGACCAAGACCTGGGGCGCCCCAGGATTTAGGCTTAGGGAGTCCCAGGCCTGGGGCACCCCAGCTCTTAGGCTTTGGTAGCCCCAGCCCTTAGGCTTTGGGAGCCCCAGGCCTAGGGCACCCCAGCGTTTAGGCTTTGGGAGCCCCAGGCCTGGGGCCCGCAGGCCTTAGGCTTAGGGAGCCCCAGACCTGGGGCGCCAGAACACTTAGGCATAGGGAGCCCCAGGCCTGGGGCCCTCGAGGCCTTAGGCATTGGTAGCCTCAGGCCTGGGGCGCCCCAGCCCTTAGGCTTAGGGAGGCCCAGGCCTGCGGCGCCCCAGGCTTTAGGCTTAGGGAGCCCCAGGCCTGGGGCGCCCCAGCCCTTAGGCTTTGGGAGCCCCAGCCCATATGCTTTGGGAGCCCCAGGCCTAGGGCACCCCAGCGTTTAGGCTTAGGGCGCCCCAGGCCTGGGGCCCCCCAACCCTTAGTCTTAGGGAGCCCCAACTGGGTCGCCCTAGCCCTTAGGCTTAGGGAGTCCCAGGCCTAGGGTGCCCCAGTTCTTAGGCATAGGGGGACCCAGGCCTGGGGCGCCCCAGCCCTTAGGCTTAGGGAGCTCCTGGCCTGGGGTCCCACATACCTTAGGCTTAGGGAGCCCCAGGCCTGTGGCACCCCAGCCGTTAGTCTTTGGGACCCACAGTCTTGGGGCGCCCCAGCCCTTAGGCTTTGGGAGCCCCAGGCCTGGGGCACCCCAGCCCTTAGGCATAGGGAGCCCCAGACCTGGTGCGCCCCAGCCCTTAGGCTTAGGGCGCTCCCGGCCTCGGGTCCCACATACCTTAGGCTTAGGGAGCCCCAGGCCTGGGGCGCCCCAGCCCTTAGGCTTAGGGAGGCCCAGGCCTGCGTCGCCCCAGCCCTTATGCTTTGGGAGTCACAGGTCTTGGACGCCCTAGCCCTTAGGCTTTTGGAGTCCCAGGCCTGGGGCACCCAGCCCTTTTTCATAGGGAGCTCCAGGCCTGGGGCACCCCAGCCTTTAGGCTTGGGACCCACAGTCTTGGGGCGCCCCAGCCCTTAGACTTTGTTAGCCCCACCCCTTAGGCTTTGGGAGCCCCAGGTTTTGGGCGCCCCAGCCATTAGGCTTAGGGCGCCCCAGGCCTGGGGCGCCCCAGTCCTTAGGCTTAGGGAGCACAAGAACTGGGGCACCCCAGCCCTTAGGCATTGGGAGCCCCTGGCCTGGGGCACCCGAGCCCTTAGGCTTAGGGCGCCCAGACTTGGGGCGCCCCAGCCCTTTGGCTTTGGGAGGCCCAGGCTTGGGGCTCCCCAGGCCTTAAGCTTTGGGAACCCCAGCCCTTAGGCTTTGGGAGACCCTGGCCTGTGGCTCCCCATCCCTTAAGGTTTGGGAACCCCAGCACTTAGGCTTTGGGAGCCCCAGGCTTGGGACGCCCTAGCCCTTAGTCTTTGGGAGCCCCAAACCTGGGGCGCCCCAGCCCTTAGGCTTAGGGAGCCCCAGGCCTGGGGTGCCTCAGATCTTAGGTCTGGGGCGCCCTAACCCTTAGGCTTAGGGAGCCCCAGGCCTGGGGCACCCCAGCCCTTAGGTTTAGGGAGACCCAGACCTGGGGCGACCCAGCATTTAGGCTTAGGGCGCCCCAGGTTAGGGGCACCCCAGCATTTAGACTTAGGGCGCCCAGGCCATGGGCCCCCCAGCCCTTAGTCTTAGGGAGCCCCAAATTGGTCGCCCCAGCCCTTAGGCTTAGGGAGCCCCAGGAATAGGCCGACCCAGCCCTTAGGCTTTGGGAGCCCCAGGCCTGGGGCGCCCCAGACATTAGGTTTGAGAGCCCCAGGCCTGGAGCGCACTAGCCCTTAGGCTTTGGGAGCCCCAGGCCTTGGGCGCCCCAGTTCTTAGTCTTAGGGAGAACCAGACCTGAGCCGCCCCAGCCCTTAGGCATTGGGAGCCCCTGGCCTGGGGCGCCCGAGCCCTTAGGCTTTGGGATCCCCTGGTCTGGGGCGCCCCAGCACATAGGCTTAGGAAGTTCCAATCCTGGGGTGCCCCAGCCCTTAGGCTTTGGGAGCCCTAGGCCTGGGGCGCCACAGCCCTTAGGCTTTGGGATCCCCAGGCCTGGGGCCCCCTAGTCCTTAAGCTTAGGGAGCCCCAGTCCTGGGGCGCCCCAGCCCTTATGTTTAGGGAGACCCAGGCCTGTGGCACCACACCCTTAGTTTTAGGTAGCCCCAGGCCTGGGTTGCCCCAGCCTTTAGGCTTAGGGAGCCCCAGACCAGGGGCGCCAGAGCCCTTAGGCATAGGGAGCCACAGGCCTGGGGCACCCAAGCCCTTAGGTTTTGGGAGAACCAGGCCTGGGGCGCCCCAGCCCTTAGGCTTAGGGAGCCCCAGGCCTAGGGCGCCCCATTCCTTAGGTTTAGGGAGACCAAGACCTGGGGCGCCCCAGGATTTAGGCTTAGGGAGTCCCAGGCCTGGGGCACCCAAGCTCTTAGGCTTTGGTAGCCCCAGCCCTTAGGCTTTGGGAGCCCCAGGCCTAGGGCACCCCAGCGTTTAGGCTTAGGGCGCCCCAGGCCTGGGGCCCCCAACCCTTAGTCTCAGGGAGCCCCAACTGGGTCGCCCCAGCCCTTAGGCTTAGGGAGCCCCAGGCCTAGGGCGCCCCAGCCCTTAGGCATTGGTGGCCCCAGGCCTGGGGCGCCCCAGCCTTTAGGCTTAGGGCGCACCCGGCCTGGGGTCCCACATACCTTAGGCTTAGGGAGCCCCAGGCCTGGGGCACCCCAGCCGTTAGGCTTTGGGACCCACAGTCTTGGAGCGCCCCAGCCCTTAGGCTTTGGGAGCCTCAGGCCTGGGGCACCCAGCCCTTAGTCATAGAGAGCCCCATGCCTGGGGCACCCAAGCCGTTAGGCTTTGGGACCCACAGTCTTGGGGCTCCCCAGCCCTTAGGCTTTGGGAGCCCCACCCCTTAGGCTTTGGGAGCCCAGGCCCGGGTCTCCCAGCCCTTAGGCTTTGGGAGCCCCAGGCCTGGGGCATCCAGCCCTTAGTCATAGGGAGCCCCATGACTGGGGCACCCAAGCCGTTAGGCTTTGGGAGCCCCAGGCTTGGGGCGCCCCAGCCCTTAGGTTTTGGGAGACCCAGGTCTGGGGTGCCGCAGCCCTTAGGCTTTGGGAACCCCAGGCCTGGTGCGCACAGACTTTAGGCTTTGGGAGCCCCAGGCCTGGGGCCCGCTAGCCCTTAGGCTTACGGAGCCCCAGACCTGGGTCGCCAGAACACTTAGGCATAGGGAGCCCCAGGCCTGGGGCGCTCGAGCCCTTAGGCTTTGGTAGCCTCAGGCCTGGGGCGCCCCAGCCCTTAGACTTAGGGAGGCCCAGGCCTGCGGTGCCACAGCCCTTAGGCTTAGGGAGGCCCAGGCCTGCGATGCCCCAGCCCTTAGGCATTGGGAGCCCCTGGCCTGGGGCGCCCGAGCCCTTAGGCTTTGGAATCCCCTGGTCTGGGGCGCCCAAGCAGATAGGCTTAGGAAGTTAAAATCCTGGGGTGCCCCAGCCCTTAGGCTTTGGGAGCCCTAGGCCTGGGGCGCCACAGCCCTTAGGCTTTGGGATCCCCAGGCCTGGGGCCCCCTAGCCCTTAAGCTTAGGGAGCCCCAGTCCTGGGGCGCCCCAGCCCTTATGTTTAGGGAGACCCAGTCCTGTGGCACCACACCCTTAGTTTTAGGTAGCCCCAGGCCTGGGTTGCCCCAGCCTTTAGGCTTAGGGAGCCCCAGACCAGGGGCGCCAGAGTCCTTAGGCATAGGGAGCCACAGGCCTGGGGCACCCCAGCCCTTAGGCTTTGGGAGAACCAGGCCTGGGGGCCCCAGCTCTTAGGCTTTGGGAGCCCCAGCCCTTAGGCTTTGGGAGCCCCAGGCCTAGGGCACCCCAGCGTTTAGGCTTAGGGCACCCCAGGCCTGGGGCCCCCCAACCCTTAGTCTTAGGGAGCCCCAACTGGGTCGCCCCAGCCCTTAGGCTTAGGGAGCCCCAGGCCTAGGGCGCCCCAGCCCTTAGGCATTGGGGGGCCCTGGCCTGGGGCGCCCTAGGACTTAGGCTTAGGGCGCTCCCGGCCTGGGGTCCCACATACCTTAGGCTTAGGGAGCCCCAGGCCTGGGGCACCACAGCCCTTAGGCTTTGGGACCCACAGTCTTGGGGCGCCCCAGCCCTTAGGCTTTGGGAGCCCCAGGCCTGGGGCACCCAGCCCTTAGTCATAGGGATCCCCATGCCTGGGGCACCCAAGCCGTTAGGCTTTGGGACCCACAGTCTTGGGTGCCCCAGTCCTTAGGCTTTGGGAGCCCCAGGCCTGGTGCGCACAGACTTTAGGCTTTGGGAGCCCCAGGCCTGGGGCCCGCTAGCCCTTAGGCTTAGGGAGCCCCAGACCTGGGGCGCCAGAATACTTAGGCATAGGGAGCCCCAGGCCTGCGGCGCTCGAACCTTTAGGCTTTGGTAGCCTCAGGCCTGGGGCGCCCCAGGCCTTAGGCTTTGGGAGCCCCAGACCTGGGTCACCCCAGCCCTTAGGCTTAGGGAGCCCCATGCCTGGGGCGCCTCAGATCTTAGGTCTGGGGCGCCCTAACCCTTAGGCTTAGGAAGCCCCAGGCCTTGGGCGCCCCAGCCCTTAGGTTTAGGGGGACCCAGACCTGGGGCGCCCCAGCATTTAGGCTTAGGGCACCCAGGCCTGGGGCACCCCAGCATTTAGGCTTAGGGCGCCCCAGGCCTGGGGCGCCCCAGCCCTTATTCTTAGGGAGCCCCAAATGGGTCGCCCCAGCCCTTCGGCTTAGGGAGCCCCAGGCCTAGGGCGTCCCAGCCCTTAGGCATAGGGGGCCCCAGGCCTGGCGTGCCCCAGCCCTTAGGTTTAGGGAGACCCAGAGCTGGGGCGCCCCACACTTAGGTTTAGGGAGCCCCCGGCCTGGGGCGCCCCAGACATTAGGCTTTGGGAGCCCCAGGCCTGGTGCGCACAGACTTTAGGCTTTGGGAGCCCCAGGCCTGGGGCCCTCTAGCTCTTAGGCTTAGGGAGCCCCAGACCTGGGGCGCCAGAACACTTAGGTATAGGGAGCCCCAGGCCTGGGGCGCTCGAGCCCTTAGGCTTTGGTAGCCTCATGCCTGGGGCGCCCCAGCCCTTAGGCTTAGGGAGGCCCAGGCCTGCGGTGCCCCAGCCCTTAGGCTTAGGGAGGCCCAGGCCTGCGGTGCCCCAGCCCTTAGGCATTGGGAGCCCCTGGCCTGGGGCGCCCGAGCCCTTAGGCTTTGGAATCCCCTGGTTTGGGGCGCCCAAGCAGATAGGCTTAGGAAGTTCCAATCCTGGGGTGCCCCAGCCCTTAGGCTTTGGGAGCCCTAGGCCTGGGGCGCCACAGCCCTTAGGCTTTGGGATCCCCAGGCCTGGGGCCCCCTAGCCCTTAAGCTTAGGGAGCCCCAGTCCTGGGGCGCCCCAGCCCTTATGTTTAGGGAGACCCAGGCCTGTGGCACCACACCCTTAGTTTTAGGTAGCCACAGGCCTGGGTTGCCCCAGCCTTGAGGCTTAGGGAGCCCCAGACTAGGTGCGCCAGTGCCCTTAGGCATAGGGAGCCACAGGCCTGGGGCACCCCAGCCCTTAGGCTTTGGGAGAACCAGGCCTGGGGCGCCCCAGCCCTTAGGCTTAGGGAGCCCCAGGCCTGGGGCGCCCCAGCCCTTAGGTTTAGGGAGACCCTGACCTGGGGCGCCCCAGGCTTTAGGCTTAGGGAGCCCCAGGCCTGGGGCGCCCCAGCTCTTAGGCTTTGGGAGCCCCAGCCCTTAGGCTTTGGGAGCCCCAGGCCTAGGGCACCCCAGTGTTTAGGCTTAGGGCGCCCCAGGCCTGGGGCCCCCCAACCCTTAGACTTAGGGAGCGCCAACTGGGTCGCCCCAGCCCTTAGGCTTAGGGAGCCCCAGGCCTAGGGCGCCCCAGCCCTTAGGCATAGGGGGCCTCTGGCCTGGGGCGCCCTAGGACTTAGGCTTAGGTCGCTCCCGGCCTGGGGTCCCACATACCTTAGGCTTAGGGAGCCCCAGGCCTGGGGCACCACAGCCCTTAGGCTTTGGGACCCACAGTCTTGGGGCGCCCCGGCCCTTAGGCTTTGGGAGCCCCAGGCCTGGGGCACCCAGCCCTTAGTCATAGGGAGCCGCATGCCTGGGGCACCCAAGCCGTTAGGCTTTGGGACCCACAGTCTTGGGGTGCCCCAGCCCTTAGGCTTTGGGAGCCCCACCCCTTAGGCTTTGGGATCCCCAGGCCCGGGGCCCCCAGCTCTTAGGCTTTGGGAGCCCCAGGCTTGTGGCGCCCCAGCCCTTAGGCTTTGGGAGACCCAGGTCTGGGGTGCCGCAGCCCTTAGGCTTTGGGAGCCCCAGGCCTGGTGCGTACAGACTTTAGGCTTTGGGAGCCCCAGGCCTGGGGCCCGCTAATCCTTAGGCTTAGGGAGCCCCAGACCTGGCGCTCCAGAACACTTAGGCATAGGGAGCCCCAGGCATGGGGCGCTCGAACCCTTAGGCTTTGGAAGCCTCAGGCCTGGGGCGCCCCAGCCCTTAGACTTTGGGAGCCCCAGGCCTGGGGCACCCCAGATCTTAGGTCTGGGGCGCACTAACCCTTAGGCTTAGGGAGCCCCAGGCCTTGGGCTCCCCAGCCCTTAGGTTTAGGGACCCAGACCTGGGGCGCCCCAGCATTTAGGCTTAGGGCGCCCCAGGCGTGGGGCACCCCAGCATTTAGGCTTTGGGCGTCCCAGGCCTGGGGCACCCCAGACCTTATTCTTAGGGAGCCCCAAATGGGTCGCCCCAGTCCTTAGGCTTAGGGAGCCCCAGGCCTAGGGGGTCCCAGCCCTTAGGCATAGGGGGCCCCAGGCCTGGGGCGCCCCAGCCCTTAGGTTTAGGGAGACCCAGAGCTGGGGTGCCCCAGCATTTAGGCTTAGGGCGCCCCAGGCCTGGGGCACCCCAGCATTTAGGCTTTGGGCGCCCCAGGCCTGGGGCCCCCAGCCCTTAGTCTTAGGGAGCACCAGACATGAGCCGCCCCAGCCCTTAGGCATTGGGAGCCCCTGGCCTGGGGCGCCTGAGCCCTTAGGCTTTGGGATCCCCTGGTCTGGGGCGCCCCAGCACATAGGCTTAGGAAGTTCCAATCCTGGGGTTCCCCAGCCCTTAGGCTTTGGGAGCCCTAGGCCTGGGGCGCCCCAGCCCTTAGGCTTTGGGATCCCCAGGCCTGGGGCCCCCTAGCCCTTAAGCTTAGGGAGCCCCAGTCCTGGGGCGCCCCATCCCTTATGTTTAGGGAGACCCAGACCTGTGGCACCACACCCTTTGTTTTAGGTAGCTCCAGGCCAGGGTTGCCCCAGCCTTTAGGCTTAGGGAGCCCCAGGCCTGGGGCGCCTCAGATCTTAGGTCTGGGGCGCCCTAACCCTTAGGCTTAGGGAGCCCCAGGCCTTGGGCTCCCCAGCCCTTAGGTTTAGGGACCCAGACCTGGGGCGCCCCAGCATTTAGGCTTAGGGCGCCCCAGGCGTGGGGCACCCCAGTATTTAGGCTTAGGGCGCCCCAGGCCTAGGGCACCCCAGCCCTTATTCTTAGGGAGCCCCAAATGGGTCGCCCCAGCCCTTAGGCTTAGGGAGCCCCAGGCCTAGGGGGTCCCAGCCCTTAGGCATAGGGGGCCCCAGGCCTGGGGCGCCCCAGCCCTTAGGTTTAGGGAGACCCAGAGCTGGGGTGCCCCAGCATTTAGGCTTAGGGCGCCCCAGGCCTGGGGCACCCCAGCATTTAGGCTTTGGGCGCCCCAGGCCTGGGGCCCCCAGCCCTTAGTCTTAGGGAGCAGCAGACATGAGCCGCCCCAGCCCTTAGGCATTGGGAGCCCCTGGCCTGGGGCGCCTGAGCCCTTAGGCTTTGGGATCCCCTGGTCTGGGGCGCCCCAGCACATAGGCTTCGGAAGTTCCAATCCTGGGGTGCCCCAGCCCTTAGGCTTTGGGAGCCCTAGGCCTGGGGCGCCCCAGCCCTTAGGCTTTGGGATCCCCAGGCCTGGGGCCCCCTAGCCCTTAAGCTTAGGGAGCCCCAGTCCTGGGGCGCCCCATCCCTTATGTTTAGGGAGACCCAGACCTGTGGCACCACACCCTTAGTTTTAGGTAGCTCCAGGCCTGGGTTGCCCCAGCCTTTAGGCTTAGGGAGCCCCAGAGCAGGGGCGCCAGAGCCCTTAGGCATAGGGAGCCACAGCCCTGGGGCACCCCAGGCCTTAGGCTTTGGGAGAACCAGGCCTGGGGAGCCCCAGCCCTTAGGCTTTGGGAGCCACAGGGCTGGGGAACCCCAGCCCTTAGGCTTTGGGAGCCCTTAGCCTGGGGCACCCCAGCCCTTAGGCTTTGGGAGCCCTAGGTCCGGGGCCCCCGAGCCCTTAGGTTTTGGGAGACCCTGGCCGGGGCATCACAGCCCTTAAGCTATGGGAAACCCAGCCCTTAGTCTTTGGGAGCCCCAGGCCTGGGGAGCCCCAGCCCTTAGGATTTGGGAGCCCCAGGCCTGGGGCGCCCCAGCCCTTAGACTTAGGGAGCCCCAGGCCTGGGGCGCACCAGTCCTTAGGCTTAGTGAGCACAAGAACTGGGGCACACCTGCCCTTAGGCATTGGGAGCCCCAGGCGTGGGGCACCCGAGCCCTAGGCTTAGGGAGCCCCAGACATTGGGCGCCCCAGCCCTTAGGCTTTGGGAGACCCAGGCCTGGGGGGCCCCATCCCTTAAGCTTAGGTAGCCCCAGGCTTGGGGCTCCCCAGCCCTTAAGCTTTGGGAACCGCAGCCCTTAGGCTTTGGGAGCCCCAGGCATTGGGCGTCCAACTCTTAGGCTTTGGGCGCCCCTGGCCTTGGGCTCCCCAGCCCTTAAGCTGGGAACCCCAGCCCTTAGGCTTTGGGAGCCCCAGGCCTGGGGTGCCCCAGCCCTTAGGCTTTGGAAGGCCCAGGCCTAGGGCTCCCCATCCCTTAAGCTTTGGGAACCCCAGCCCTTAGGCTTAGGGAGTCCCAGACCTGGGGCGCCAGAACACTTAGGCATAGGAACCCCAGGCCTGGGCGCCCGAGCCCATAGGCTTTGGGAGCCCCAGGCCTGGGGCACCCAGCCCTTAAGCTTAGGGCGCCCCAGCCCATAGCTTTAGGGAGACCCAGACCTGGGGCGCCCCAGCCCTTAGTCTTTGGGTGCCCCAGCCCTTAGGATTTGGGAGCCCCAGGCCCGGGGCACACTAGCGCTTAGGCTTAGGGAGCCCCAAGGCTAGGGCACCCCAGCCCTTAGGCTTTGGGAGCCCCAGGCCTGGGGCACCCAGCCCTTAAACTTAGGGCGCCCCAGCCCATAGCTTTAGGGAGACCAAGACCTGGGGCGCCCCAGCCCTTAGTCTTTGGGTGCCCCAGCCCTTAGGATTTGGGAGCCCCATGCCCGGGGCACACTAGCGCTTAGGCTTAGGGAGCCCCAAGGCTAGGGCACCCCAGCCCTTAGGCTTAGGGAGCCCCAGGCCTGGGGTGCCCCAGCCCTTAGGATTTGGGAGCCCCAGGCCTGGGGTGCCCAAGCCCTTAGGCCTGGGGAGCCCCAGCCCTTATGCTTAGGATGCCCCAGGCCTGGGGCGCCCCAGTCCGTAGGCTTAGGGAGCACCAGAACTGGGGCGCCCCAGCCCATAGGCATTGGGAGCCTCTGGCTGGGGCGCAACAACACTTAGGCTCTGGAAGCCCCTGGCCTGGGGCGCCTCAGCCTTTAGGATTAAGAAGCCCCTGGCCTGGGGAGCCCAAGCCCTTAGACTTTGGGAGCCCCAGGCTTGGGGCACCACAGCCCTTAGGCTTAGGGAGCCCCTGGCCTGGGGCGCCCCAGGCCTTAGGCTTAGGAAGCCCCAGTCCTGGGGCGCCCCAGCCCTTAGGCTAGGGAGCCCCAGGCTTTGGGCCCCCCAGCCCTTAAGCTTTGGGAACCCCAGCCCTTAGGCTTTGGGAGCCCCAGGCATGGGGCCCCCTAGCCCTTAGGCTTAGGGAGCCGCAGACCTGGGGCGCCAGAAAACATAGGCATAGGAAGCCCCAGGACTGGGCGCCCGAGCCCTTAGGCTTTGGGAGCCCCTGGCCTGGGGGACCCCAGCCCTTAGGCTTTGGGAGACCCTAGCCTGGGGCACCCCAGCCTTAGGCATTGGGGGCCCTAGGTCTGGTGCGCCCGAGCCCTTAGGCTTTGGGAGACCGTGGCCGGGGCATCACAGCCCTTAAGCTATGGGAATCCAGACCTTAGACTTTGGGAGCCTCAGCCTGGGGCGCCCAGCCCTTAGGCTTAGGGAGCCCCATACCTGGGGCGCCAGAACCCTTAGGCATAGGGAGCCCCAGGCCTGGGGCGCCCCAGCCGTTAGGCTTAGGGAGCCGCAGGCCTTGGGAGTGCCAGACATTAGCCTTTGAGAGCCACAGGCCTGGGGCGCCCCAGCCCTTAGGCTTAGGGAGCCCCAGGCCTGGGGCGCCCCAGTCCTTAGGCTTAGGGAGCACCAGACCTGGGGTGCCCCAGCCCATAGCTTTGGGAGCCTCTGGCCTGGGGCACCACAGCCCTTAGGCTTTGGGATCCCCTGGCCTGGGGCGCCCCAGCCCTTAAGTTTAAGAAGCCCCTGGCCTGTGGAGCCCAAGCCCTTAGACTTTGGGAGCCCCAGGCTTGGGGCGCCCCGGCCCTTAGGCTTAGGGAGCCCCAGGCCTGGGGCGCCCCAGTCCTTAGGCTTAGGGAGCACCAGACCTGGGGCGCCCCAGCCCTTAGGCTTTGGGAGCCCCTGGCCTGGGGCGCCCCAGGCCTTAGGCTTAGGAAGCCCTAGTCCTGGGGCGCCCCAGCCCTTAGGCTAGAGAGCCCCAGGCTTTGGGCCCCCCAGCCCTTAGGCTTTGTGAGACCCAGGCCTGGGGTGCCCAAGCGCTTAGGCTTTGGAAGCCCCAGGCCTAGGGCTCCCCAGCTCTTAAGCTTTGGGAACAACAGCCTTTAGGCTTTGGGAGCCCCAGCCATGGGGCCCCCTAGCCCTTAGGCTTAGGGAGCCCCAGACCTGGGGCGCCAGAACCCTTAGGCATAGGGAGCCCCAGGCCTCGGGTGCCCCAGCCCTTAGGATTTGGGAGCCCCAGGCCTGGGGTGCCCAAGCCCTTAGGCCTGGGGAGCCCCAGCCCTTATGCTTAGGATGCCCCAGGCCTGGGGCGCCCCAGTCCGTAGGCTTAGGGAGCACCAGAACTGGGGCGCCCCAGCCCATAGGCATTGGGAGCCTCTGGCTGGGGCGCACTAGCCCTTAGGCTCTGGAAGCCCCTGGCCTGGGGCGCCTCAGCCTTTAGGATTAAGAAGCCCTTGGCCTGGGGAGCCCAAGCCCTTAGACTTTGGGAGCCCCAGGCTTGGGGCACCACAGCCCTTAGGCTTAGGGAGCCCCTGGCCTGGGACGCCCCAGGCCTTAGGCTTAGGAAGCCCCAGTCCTGGGGCGCCCCAGCCCTTAGGCTAGAGAGCCCCAGGCTTTGGGCCCCCCAGCCCTTAAGCTTTGGGAACCCCAGCCCTTAGGCTTTGGGAGCCCCAGGCATGGGGCCCCCTAGCCCTTAGGCTTAGGGAGCCGCAGACCTGGGGCGCCAGAAAACATAGGCATAGGAAGCCCCAGGACTGGGCGCCCGAGCCCTTGGGCATTGGGAGCCCCAGGCCTGGGGGACCCCAGCCCTTAGGCTTTGGGAGACCCTAGCCTGGGGCACCCCAGCCTTAGGCATTGGGGGCCCTAGGTCTGGTGCGCCCGAGCCCTTAGGCTTTGGGAGACCGTGGCCGGGGCATCACAGCCCTTAAGCTATGGGAATCCAGACCTTAGACTTTGGGAGCCTCAGCCTGGGGCGCCCAGCCCTTAGGCTTAGGGAGCCCCATACCTGGGGCGCCAGAACCCTTAGGCATAGGGAGCCCCAGGCCTGGGGCGCCCCAGCCGTTAGGCTTAGGGAGCCACAGGCCTTGGGAGTGCCAGACATTAGCCTTTGAGAGCCACAGGCCTGGGGCGCCCCAGCCCTTAGGCTTAGGGAGCCCCAGGCCTGGGGCGCCCCAGTCCTTAGGCTTAGGGAGCACCAGACCTGGGGTGCCCCAGCCCATAGCTTTGGGAGCCTCTGGCCTGGGGCACCACAGCCCTTAGGCTTTGGGATCCCCTGGCCTGGGGCGCCCCAGCCCTTAAGTTTAAGAAGCCCCTGGCCTGTGGAGCCCAAGCCCTTAGACTTTGGGAGCCCCAGGCTTGGGGCGCCCCGGCCCTTAGGCTTAGGGAGCCCCAGGCCTGGGGCGCCCCAGTCCTTAGGCTTAGGGAGCACCAGACCTGGGGCGCCCCAGCCCTTAGGCTTTGGGAGCCCCTGGCCTGGGGCGCCCCAGGCCTTAGGCTTAGGAAGCCCTATTCCTGGGGCGCCCCAGCCCTTAGGCTAGAGAGCCCCAGGCTTTGGGCCCCCCAGCCCTTAGGCTTTGTGAGACCCAGGCCTGGGGTGCCCAAGCGCTTAGGCTTTGGAAGCCCCAGGTCTAGGGCTCCCCAGCCCTTAAGCTTTGGGAACTACAGCCTTTAGGCTTTGGGAGCCCCAGCCATGGGGCCCCCTAGCCCTTAGGCTTAGGGAGCCCCAGACCTGGGGCGCCAGAACCCTTAGGCATAGGGAGCCCCAGGCCTCGGGTGCCCCAGCCCTTAGGATTTGGGAGCCCTAGGCCTGGGGTGCCCCAGCCCTTAGGCATAGGGAGCCCCAGGTTTGGGGCGCCCCAGCCCTTGGGCTTTGGGAGACCCAGCCATGGGGTGCCCCAACCCTTGGGCTTAGGGTGCCCTAGGCCTGGGGCGCCCCAGCCCTTGGGCTTTGGGAGACCCAGCCATGGGGTGCCCCAACCCTTGGGCTTAGGGTGCCCCAGGCCTGGGGCGCCCCAGCCGTTAGGCTTAGGGAGCCCCAGGCCTGGGGAGCCCCAGACATTAGGCTTTGAGAGCCCAGTCCTGGGGCGCCCCAGCCCTTAGGCTTAGGGAGCCCCAGGCCTGGGGTGCCCCAGCCCATAGGCATTGGGAGCCTCTGGCCTGGGGCGCCTCAGCCTTTAGGCTTAAGAATCCCCTGGCCTGGGGATCCCAAGCCCTTAGACTTTGGGAGCCCCAGGCTTGTGGTGCTCTTGCCCTTAGGCTTAGGGAGCCCCAAGCCTGGGGCGCCCCAGTCCTTAGGCTTAGGGAGCACCAGACCTGGGGAGCCCCAACCCTTAGGCTTTGGAAGCCCCAGTCCTGGGGCGCCCCAGCCCTTAGGCTAGGGAGTCCCAGGCTTTGGGCCCCCCAGCCCATAGGCTTTGGGAGACCCAGGCCTGGGGCTCCCCAGTCCTTAAGCTTTGGGAAACACAGCCCTTAGGCTTTGGGAGCCCCAGGCATGGCCCCCCTAGCCCTTAGGCTTAGGGAGCCGCAGACCTTGGGCGCCAGAACACATAGGCATAGGAAGCCCCAGGCCTGGGCGCCCGAGCCCTTAGGCTTTGGGAGCCCCAGGGCAGGGGCACCCAGCCCTTAGGCTTAGGGAGCCCCAGACCTGGGGCGCCAGAACCCTTGGGCATAGGGAGCCGCAGGCGTGGGGCGCCCCAGCCGTTAGGCTTAGGAAGCCCCAAGGCTAGGGCACCCTAGCCCTTAGGCTTAGGGAGCCCCAGGCCTGGGGCGCCCCAGCCCTTAGGATTTGGGAGCCCCAGGCCTGGGGTGCCCCAGCCCTTAGGCATAGGGAGCCCCAGGTCTGGGGTGCCCCAGACCTTAGTCCTTGGGAGCCCCAGCCCTTAGACTTTGGGAGCCCCAGGCCTAGGGCGCCCCAGCCTTTAGGCTTAGGTTGCCCCAGGCCTGGGGTCCCCCTGCTCTTAGGCTTAGTGAACCCCAGGCCTGGGGCGCCCCAGCCCATAGACTTAGGTAGCCTAAATTGGGGCGCCCCAGCCCTTAGGCTTAGGGAGCCCCAGGCCTGGGGTGCCCCAGCCCTTGGACTTAGGGAGCCCCAAGCCTGGGGCGCCTCAGCACTTAGGCATAGGGTGCCACAGGCCTGGGTGCCCCAGCCCTTAGGCTTAGGGAGCACCAGACCTGGGGCACACCACACTTAGGTTTAGGGAGCCCCAGTCCTGGGGCGCCCCAGACATTAGGCTTTGAGACCCCCTGGCCTGGGGCGCCCCAGCCCTTTGACTTTGGGAGCCACCGGCCTGGGGCGCCACTGTTCTTAGGCTTTGGGAGCCCCAGGCCTGGGGCGCCCCAGCCCTTAGGCTTAGGGAGCCCCAGGCCTGGGGCGCACCAGTCCTAAGGCTTAGGGAGCACAAGAACTGGGGCACCCCAGCCCTTAGGCATTGGGAGCCCCTGGCGTGGGGCGCCCGAGCCCTTAGGCTTAGGGAGCCCCAAACTTGGGGCGCCCGAGCCCTTAGGCTTTGGGAGACCCAGCCCTTAGGTTTTGGGCGCCCCTGGCCTTGGGCTCCCCAGCCCTTAAGCTGGGAACCCCAGCCCTTAGGCTTTGGGAGCCCCAGGCCTGTGGCGCCCAGCCTTTAGGCTTTGGGAGCCCCAGTCCTGGAGCCCCGTAGCACTTAGGCTTAGGGAGCCCCAGACCTGGGTCGCCCCAGCCCATAGGTTTAGGGAGACCCAGACCTGGGGCGCCATAGCCCTTAGTTTTAGGGAGCCCCTAGCCTGGGGCACCCCAGCCCTTAGGCTTTGGTTGCCCTAGATCTGGGGCGCCCGAGCCCTTAGGCTTTGGGAGACCCTGGCTGGGGCATCACAGCCCTTAAGCTATGGGAACCCCAGCCCTTAGTCTTTGGGAGCCCCAGGCCTGGGGAGCCCCAGACATTAGGCTTTGAGAGCCCCAGGCCTGGGGCGCCCCAGCCCTTAGGTTTAGGGAGCCCCAGGCCTGGGGTGCCCCAGTCCTTAGGCTTAGTGAGCACCAGACCTGGGATGCCCCAGCCCATAGGCTTTGGGAGCCTCTGGCCTGGGGAACCATAGCCCTTAGACTTTGGGAGCCCCTGGCCTGGGGCGCCCCAGCCCTTAGGCTTAAGAAGCCCCTGGCCTGGGGTGCCCCAGCCCTTAGGTTTAGGGAGACCCAGACCTGGGGCGCCATAGCCCTTAGTTTAAGGGAGCCCCAGGACTGGGTTGCCCCAGCCTTTAGGCTTAGGGAGCCCTGACCTGGGGCGCCAGAGTCCTTAGGCATAGGGAGCCCCAGGCCTGGGGTGCCCCAGCCCTTAGGGTTAGTTAGCCCCAGACCTGGTGCGCACAAGCCCTTAGGCTTTGGTAGCCATAGGCCTGGGGGACCCCCGCCCTTAGGCTTTGGGAGCCCCTAGCCTGGGGCACCCCAACCCTTAGGCTTTGGGAGCCCTAGATCTGGGGCGCCCGAGAACTTAGTCTTTGGGAGACCCTGGCCGGGGCATCACAGCCCTTAAGCTATGGGAACCCCAGCCCTTAGTCTTTGGGAGCCTCAGGCCTGGGAGCCCAGCCCTTAGGCTTAGGGAGCCCCATACCTGGGGCGCCAGAACCCTTAGGCATAGGGAGCCCCAGGCCTGGGGCGCCCCAGTCCTTAGGCTTAGGGAGCACCAGACCTGGGGTGCCCCAAGCCATAGGCTTTAGGAGCTCCTGGCCTGCGGCGCCACAGCCCTTAGGCTTTGGGAGCCCCTGCCTGGGGCGCCCCAGGCCTTAAGCTTAGGAAGCCCCAGTCCTGGGGTGCCCCAGCCCTTAGGCTAGAGAGCCCCAGGCTTTGGGCCCCCCAGCCCTTAGTCTTTGGGAGATCCATGCCTGGGGTGCCCCAAACCATAGGCTTTGGAAGCCCCAGGCCTAGGGCTCCCCATCCCTTAAGCTTTGGGAACCCCAGCCATTAGTCTTTGGGAGCCCCAGGCATGGGGTCCCCTAGCCCTTAGGCTTAGGGAGCCCCAGACCTGGGGCGCCAGAACACTTAGGCATAGGAACCCCAGGCCTGGGCGCCCGAGACCTTAGGCTTTGGGAGCCCCAGGCCTGGGGCACTCAGCCCTTAGGCTTAGGGAGCCCCAGACCAGGGGCGGCAGAACCCTTAGGCATAGGGAGCCCCAGACCTGGGGTGCCCCAGCCCTTAGGTTTGGGAGCCCCAGGCCCGGGGCACCCTAGCGCTTAGGCTTAGGGAGCCCCAAGGCTAGTGCACCCCATACCTTAGGCTTGGGGAGCCCCAGGCCTGGGGTGCCCCAGCACTTAGGATTTGAGAGCCCCAGGCCTGGGGTGCCCAAGCCCTTAGGCCTGGGGAGCCCCAGATATTAGGCTTTGAGAGCCCCAGGCCTGGGGCGCCCCAGCCCTTAGGCTTAGGGAGCCCCAGGCTTGGGGCGCCCCAGCCCTTAGGCTTAGGGAGCCCCATGCCTGGGGCGCCCCAGTCCGTAGGCTTAGGGAGCACCAGACCTGGGGGGGCCAAGGCCATAGGCATTGGGAGCCTCTGGCTGGGGCGCCACAGCCCTTAGGCTATGGGAGCCCCTGGCCTGGGGCGCCTCAGCCTTTAGGCTTAAGAAGCCCCTGGCCTGGGGAGCCCAAGCCCTTAGACTTTGGGAGCCCCAGGCTTGGGCGCCACAGCCATTAGGCTTAGGGAGCCCCTGGCCTGGGGCGCCCCAGGCCTTAGGCTTAGGAAGCCCCAGTCCTGGGGCGCCCCAGCCCTTAGGGTAGAGAACCCCAGGCTGTGGGCCCCCAAGCCCTTAAGCTTTGGGAACCCCAGCCCTTAGGCTTTGGGAGCCCCAGGCATGGGGCCCCCTAGCCCTTAGGCTTAGGGAGCCGCAGACCTGGGGCGCCAGAAAACATAGGCATAGGAAGCCCCAGGACTGGGCGCCCGAGCCCTTAGGCTTTGGGAGCCCCAGGCTTGGGGGACCCCAGCCCTTAGGCTTTGGGAGACCCTAGCCTGGGGCACCCCAGCCTTAGGCATTGGGGGCCCTAGGTCTGGTGCGCCTGAGCCCTTAGGCTTTGGGAGACCGTGGCCGGGGCATCACAGCCCTTAAGCTATGGGAATCCAGACCTTAGACTTTGGGAGCCTCAGCCTGGGGCGCCCAGCCCTTAGGCTTAGGGAGCCCCATACCTGGGGCGCCAGAACCCTTAGGCATAGGGAGCCCCAGGCCTGGGGCGCCCCAGCCGTTAGGCTTAGGGAGCCGCAGGCCTTGGGAGTGCCAGACATTAGGCTTTGAGAGCCACAGGCCTGGGGCGCCCCAGCCCTTAGGCTTAGGGAGCCCCAGGCCTGGGGCGCCCCAGGCTTTAGGCTTAGGAAGCCCTAGTCCTGGGGCGCCCCAGCCCTTAGGCTAGAGAGCCCCAGGCTTTGGGCCCCCCAGCCCTTAGGCTTTGTGAGACCCAGGCCTGGGGTGCCCAAGCGCTTAGGCTTTGGAAGCCCCAGGCCTAGGGCTCCCCAGCCCTTAAGCTTTGGGAACTACAGCCTTTAGGCTTTGGGAGCCCCAGCCATGGGGCCCCCTAGCCCTTAGGCTTAGGGAGCCCCAGACCTGGGGCGCCAGAACCCTTAGGCATAGGGAGCCCCAGGCCTCGGTGCCCCAGCCCTTAGGATTTGGGAGCCCTAGGCCTGGGGTGCCCCAGCCCTTAGGCATAGGGAGCCCCAGGTTTGGGGCGCCCCAGCCCTTGGGCTTTGGGAGACCCAGCCATGGGGTGCCCCAACCCTTGGGCTTAGGGTGCCCCAGGCCTGGGGCGCCCCAGCCGTTAGGCTTAGGGAGCCCCAGGCCTGGGGAGCCCCAGATATTAGGCTTTGAGAGCCCAGTCCTGGGGCGCCCCAGCCCTTAGGCTTAGGGAGCCCCAGGCCTGGGGTGCCCCAGCCCATAGGCATTGGAAGCCTCTGGCCTGGGGCGCCTCAGCCTTTAGGCTTAAGAATCCCCTGGCCTGGGGATCCCAAGCCCTTAGACTTTGGGAGCCCCAGGCTTGTGGTGCTCTTCCCTTAGGCTTAGGGAGCCCCAAGCCTGGGGCGCCCCAGTCCTTAGGCTTAGGGAGCACCAGACCTGGGGAGCCCCAACCCTTAGGCTTTGGGAGCCCTTGGCCTGGGGCGCCCCAGGACTTAGGCTTTGGAAGCCCCAGTCCTGGGCGCCCCAGCCCTTAGGCTAGGGAGTCCCAGGTTTTGGGCCCCCCAGCCCATAGGCTTTGGGAGACCCAGGCCTGGGGCTCCCCATTCCTTAAGCTTTGGGAAACCCAGCCCTTAGGCTTTGGGAGCCCCAGGCATGGCCCCCCTAGCCCTTAGGCTTAGGGAGCCGCAGACCTTGGGCGCCAGAACACATAGGCATAGGAAGCCCCAGGCCTGGGCGCCCGAGCCCTTAGGCTTTGGGAGCCCCAGGGCAGGGGCACCCAGCCCTTAGGCTTAGGGAGCCCCAGACCTGGGGCGCCAGAACCCTTGGGCATAGGGAGCCGCAGGCGTGGGGCGCCCCAGCCGTTAGGCTTAGGAAGCCCCAAGGCTAGGGCACCCTAGCCCTTAGGCTTAGGGAGCCCCAAGGCAAGGGCACCCCAGCCCTTAGGCTTAGGGAGCCCCAAGCCTGGGGCGCCCCAGCCCTTAGGATTTGGGAGCCCCAGGCCTGGGGTGCCCCAGCCCTTAGGCATAGGGAGCCCCAGGTGTGGGGTGCCCCAGACCTTAGTCCTTGGGAGCCCCAGCCCTTAGACTTTGGGAGCCCCAGGCCTAGGGCGCCCCAGCCTTTAGGCTTAGGTTGCCCCAGGCCTGGGGCCCCCCGCTCTTAGGCTTAGTGAACCCCAGGCCTGGGGCGCCCCAGCCCATAGACTTAGGTAGCCTAAATTGGGGCGCCCCAGCCCTTAGGCTTAGGGAGCCCCAGGCCTGGGGTGCCCCAGCCCTTGGACTTAGGGAGCCCCAAGCCTGGGGCGCCTCAGCACTTAGGCATAGGGTGCCCCAGGCCTGGGTGCCCCAGCTCTTAGGCTTAGGGAGCACCAGACCTGGGGCACACCACACTTAGGTTTAGGGAGCCCCAGTCCTGGGGCGCCCCAGACATTAGGCTTTGAGACCCCCTGGCCTGGGGCGCCCCAGCCCTTTGACTTTGGGAGCCACCGGCCTGGGGCGCCACTGTTCTTAGGCTTTGGGAGCCCCAGGCCTGGGGCGCCCCAGCCCTTAGGCATTGGGAGCCCCTGGCGTGGGGCGCCCGAGCCCTTAGGCTTAGGGAGCCCCAAACTTGGGGCGCCCCAGCCCTTAGGCTTTGGGAGCCCCAGGCCTGGGGCGCCCCAGCCCTTAGGCTTAGGGAGCCCCAGGCCTGGGGCGCACCAGTCCTAAGGCTTAGGGAGCACAAGAACTTGGGCACCCCAGCCCTTAGGCATTGGGAGCCCCTGGCGTGGGGCGCCCGAGCCCTTAGGCTTAGGGAGCCCCAAACTTGGGGCGCCCGAGCCCTTAGGCTTTGGGAGACCCAGCCCTTAGGTTTTGGGCGCCCCTGGCCTTGGGCTCCCCAGCCCTTAAGCTGGGAACCCCAGCCCTTAGGCTTTGGGAGCCCCAGGCCTGTGGCGCCCAGCCTTTAGGCTTTGGGAGCCCCAGTCCTGGAGCCCCGTAGCACTTAGGCTTAGGGAGCCCCAGACCTGGGTCGCCCCAGCCCATAGGTTTAGGGAGACCCAGACCTGGGGCGCCATAGCCCTTAGTTTTAGGGAGCCCCTAGCCTGGGGCACCCCAGCCCTTAGGCTTTGGTTGCCCTAGATCTGGGGCGCCCGAGCCCTTAGGCTTTGGGAGACCCTGGCTGGGGCATCACAGCCCTTAAGCTATGGGAACCCCAGCCCTTAGTCTTTGGGAGCCCCAGGCCTGGGGAGCCCCAGACATTAGGCTTTGAGAGCCCCAGGCCTGGGGCGCCCCAGCCCTTAGGTTTAGGGAGCCCCAGGCCTGGGGTGCCCCAGTCCTTAGGCTTAGTGAGCACCAGACCTGGGATGCCCCAGCCCATAGGCTTTGGGAGCCTCTGGCCTGGGGAACCATAGCCCTTAGACTTTGGGAGCCCCTGGCCTGGGGCGCCCCAGCCCTTAGGCTTAAGAAGCCCCTGGCCTGGGGTGCCCCAGCCCTTAGGTTTAGGGAGACCCAGACCTGGGGCGCCATAGCCCTTAGTTTAAGGGAGCCCCAGGACTGGGTTGCCCCAGCCTTTAGGCTTAGGGAGCCCTGACCTGGGGCGCCAGAGTCCTTAGGCATAGGGAGCCCCAGGCCTGGGGTGCCCCAGCCCTTAGGGTTAGTTAGCCCCAGACCTGGTGCGCACAAGCCCTTAGGCTTTGGTAGCCATAGGCCTGGGGGACCCCCGCCCTTAGGCTTTGGGAGCCCCTAGCCTGGGGCACCCCAACCCTTAGGCTTTGGGAGCCCTAGATCTGGGGCGCCCGAGAACTTAGTCTTTGGGAGACCCTGGCCGGGGCATCACAGCCCTTAAGCTATGGGAACCCCAGCCCTTAGTCTTTGGGAGCCTCAGGCCTGGGAGCCCAGCCCTTAGGCTTAGGGAGCCCCATACCTGGGGCGCCAGAACCCTTAGGCATAGGGAGCCCCAGGCCTGGGGCGCCCCAGTCCTTAGGCTTAGGGAGCACCAGACCTGGGGTGCCCCAAGCCATAGGCTTTAGGAGCTCCTGGCCTGCGGCGCCACAGCCCTTAGGCTTTGGGAGCCCCTGCCTGGGGCGCCCCAGGCCTTAAGCTTAGGAAGCCCCAGTCCTGGGGTGCCCCAGCCCTTAGGCTAGAGAGCCCCAGGCTTTGGGCCCCCAGCCCTTAGTCTTTGGGAGATCCATGCCTGGGGTGCCCCAAACCATAGGCTTTGGAAGCCCCAGGCCTAGGGCTCCCCATCCCTTAAGCTTTGGGAACCCCAGCCATTAGTCTTTGGGAGCCCCAGGCATGGGGTCCCCTAGCCCTTAGGCTTAGGGAGCCCCAGACCTGGGGCGCCAGAACACTTAGGCATAGGAACCCCAGGCCTGGGCGCCCGAGACCTTAGGCTTTGGGAGCCCCAGGCCTGGGGCACTCAGCCCTTAGGCTTAGGGAGCCCCAGACCAGGGGCGGCAGAACCCTTAGGCATAGGGAGCCCCAGACCTGGGGTGCCCCAGCCCTTAGGTTTGGGAGCCCCAGGCCCGGGGCACCCTAGCGCTTAGGCTTAGGGAGCCCCAAGGCTAGTGCACCCCATACCTTAGGCTTGGGGAGCCCCAGGCCTGGGGTGCCCCAGCACTTAGGATTTGAGAGCCCCAGGCCTGGGGTGCCCAAGCCCTTAGGCCTGGGGAGCCCCAGATATTAGGCTTTGAGAGCCCCAGGCCTGGGGCGCCCCAGCCCTTAGGCTTAGGGAGCCCCAGGCTTGGGGCGCCCCAGCCCTTAGGCTTAGGGAGCCCCATGCCTGGGGCGCCCCAGTCCGTAGGCTTAGGGAGCACCAGACCTGGGGGGGCCAAGGCCATAGGCATTGGGAGCCTCTGGCTGGGGCGCCACAGCCCTTAGGCTATGGGAGCCCCTGGCCTGGGGCGCCTCAGCCTTTAGGCTTAAGAAGCCCCTGGCCTGGGGAGCCCAAGCCCTTAGACTTTGGGAGCCCCAGGCTTGGGCGCCACAGCCATTAGGCTTAGGGAGCCCCTGGCCTGGGGCGCCCCAGGCTTTAGGCTTAGGAAGCCCCAGTCCTGGGGCGCCCCAGCCCTTAGGGTAGAGAACCCCAGGCTGTGGGCCCCCCAGCCCTTAAGCTTTGGGAACCCCAGCCGTTAGGCTTAGGGAGCCCCAGGCCTGGGGAGCCCCAGATATTAGGCATTGAGAGCCCCAGGCCTGGGGCCCCCCAGCCCTTAGGCTTAGGGAGCCCCAGGCCTGGGGCGCCCCAGTCCTTAGGCTTAGGGAGCCCCAAAGCTAGGGCACCCTAGCCCTTAGGCTTAGGGAGCCCCAAGGCTAGGGCACCCCAGCCCTTAGGCTTAGGCACCCCCAGGCCTGGTGCGCCCCAGCCCTTAGGATTTGGGAGCGCCAGGCCTGGGGTGCCCCAGCCCTTAGGCATAGGGAGCCCCAGGTCTGGGGCGCCCCAGCCCTTGGGCTTTGGGAGACCCAGCCATGGGGCGCCCCATCCCTTGGGCTTAGGGGGCCCCAGGCCGGGGGCGCCCCAGCTCATAGCTTTAGGGAGACCCAGACCTGGGGCGCCCCAGCCCTTAGTCTTTGGGAGTCCTAGCCCTTAGACTTTGGGAGCCCCAGGCCTAGGGCGCCCCAGCTTTTAGGCTTAGGTTGCCCAAGGCCTGGGGCCCCCCCGCCCTTAGGCTTAGTGAGCCCCAGGCCTGGGGCGCCCCAGCCCTTAGGCTTAGGGAGCCCCAACTGGGGCGCCCCAGCCCTTAGGCTTAGGGAGCCCCAACTGGGGCGCCCCAGGCCTTAGGCTTAGGGAGCCCAGGGCCTAGGGTGCCCCAGCCCTTGGACTAAGGGAGCCCCAAGCCTGGGGTGCCACAGCACTTAGGCTTAGGGAGCACCAGACCTGGGGCGCCCCACACTTAGGTTTAGGGAGCCCCAGGGCCTGGGGCGCCCCAGTCCTTAGGCTTAGGGAGCACAAGAACTGGGGCACCCCAGCCCTTAAGCATTGGGAGCCCCCGGCGTGGGGCGCCCGAGCCCTTAGGCTTAGGGAGCCCCAGACTTGGGGCGCCCCAGCCCTTAAGCTTTGGGAACCCCAGCCCTTAGGCTTTGGGAGCCCCAGGCCTGGGGCGCCCAGCCCTTAGGCTTTGGGAGCCCCAGGCCTGGGGCCCCGTAACCCTTAGGCTTAGGGAGCCCCAGACCTGGGTCTCCCCAGCCCTTAGGTTTAGGGAGACCCAGACCTGGGGCGCCATAGCCCTTAGTTTTAGGGAGCCCCTAGCATGGGGCACCCCAGTCCCTAGGCTTTGGTTGCCCTAGATCTGGGGTGCCCGAGCCCTTAGGCATTGGGAGACCCTGGGCGGGGCATCACAGCCCTTAAGCTATGGGAACCCCAGCCCTTAGTCTTTGGGAGCCCCAGGCCTGGGGAGCCCCAGACATTAGGCTTTGAGAGCCTCAGGCCTGGGGCGCCCAGCCCTTAGGCTTAGGGAGCCCCAGGCCTGGGGCGCCCCAGTCCTTAGGCTTAGTGAGCACCAGACCTGGGATGCCCGAGCCCATAGGCTTTGGGAGCCTCTGGCCTGGGGAACCACAGCCCTTAGTCTTTGGGAGCCCCTGGCCTGGGGAGCCCCAGCCCTTAGGCTAGAGAGCCCCAGGCTTTGGGCCCCCCAGCCCTTAGTCTTTAGGAGATCCAGGCCTGGGGTGCCCCAACCCATAGGCTTTGGAAGCCCCAGGCCTAGGGCTCCCCATCCCTTAAGCTTTGGGAACCCCAGCCATTAGTCTTTGGGAGCCCCAGGCATGGGGTCCCCTAGCCCTTAGGCTTAGGGAGCCCCAGACCTGGGGCGCCAGAACACTTAGGCATAGGAACCCCAGGCCTGGGCGCCCGAGCCCTTAGGCTTTGGGAGCCCCAGGCCTGGGGCACCCAGCCCTTAGGCTTAGGGAGCCCCAGACCTGGGGCGCCAGAACCCTTAGGCATAGGGAGCCCCAGGCCTGGGGTGCCCCAGCACTTAGGATTTGGGAACCCCAGGCCCGGGGCACCCTAGCGCTTAGGATTAGGGAGCCCCAAGGCTAGGGCACCCCAGCCCTTAGGCTTGGGGAGCCCCAGGCCCGGGGTGCCCCAGCACTTAGGATTTGGGAGCCCCAGGCCTAGGGTGCCCAAGCCCTTAGGCCTGGGGAGGCCCAGATATTAGGCTTTGAGAGCCCCAGGCCTGGGGCGCCCCAGCCCTTAGGCTTAGGGAGCCCCAGGCCTGGGGCGCCTCAGTCCGTAGGCTTAGGGAGCACCAGACCTGGGGCGCCCAGGCCCATAGGCATTGGGAGCCTCTGGCTGGGGCGCCACAGCCCTTAGGCTCTGGGAGCCTCTGGCCTGGGGCGCCTCAGCCTTTAGGCTTAAGAAGCCCATGGCCTGGGGAGCCCAAGCCCTTAGACTTTGGGAGCCCCAGGCTTGGGGCGCCACAGCCATTAGGCTTAGGGAGCCCCTGGCCTGGGGCGCCCCAGGCCTTAGGCTTAGGAAGCCCCAGTCCTGGGGCGTCCCAGCCCTTAGGCTAGAGAGCCCCAAAGGTAGGGCACCCTAGCCCTTAGGCTTAGGGAGCCCCAAGGCTAGGGCACCCCAGCCCTTAGGCTTAGGGAGCCCCAGGCCTGGGGCGCCCCAGCCCTTGGGGTTTGGGAGACCCAGCCATGGAGCGCCCCAACCCTTGGGCTTAGGCGGCCCCAGGCCTGGGGCGCCCCAGCCCATAGCTTTAGGGAGACCCAGACCTGGGGCGCCCAAGCCCTTAGTCTTTGGGAGCCCCAGCCCTTAGACTTTGGGAGCCCCAGGCCTAGGACGCCCCAGCTTTTAGGCTTAGGTTGCCCAAGGCCTGGGGTCCCCCGGCCCTTAGGCTTAGTGAGCCCCAGGCCTGGGGCGCCCCAGCCCTTAGGCTTAGGGAGCCCCAACTGGGGCGCCCCAGCCCTTAGGCTTAGGGAGCCCCATGCCTGGGGTGCCCCAGCCCTTGGACTTAGTGAGCCCCAAGCCTGGGGCGCCACAGCACTTAGGCTTAGGGAGCACCCGACCTGGGGTGCCCCACACTTAGGTTTAGGGAATCCCAGGCCTAGGGCGCCCCAGACATTAGGCTTTGAGAGCCCCTGCCCTGGGGAACCCCATCCCTTAAACTTTGGGAGCCACCTGCCTGGGATGCCCCTGCTCTTAGGCTTTGGGAGCCCCAGGCCTGAGGCGCCCCAGGCCTTAGGCTTAGGGAGCCCCAGGCCTGGGGAGCCCCAGTCCTTAGGCTTAGGGAGCACAAGAACTGGGGCACCCCAGCCCTTAAGCATTGGGAGCCCCTGGCGTGGGTCGCCCGAGCCCTTAGGCTTAGGGGGCCCCAGACTTGGGGCGCCCCAGCCCTTAGGCTTAGAGAGCCCCAGGCTTGGGGCTCCCCAGCCCTTAAGCTTTGGGAACCCCAGCTCTTAGGCTTTGGGAGCCACAGGCCTGGGGCGCCCAGCCCTTAGGCTTTGGGAGCCCCAGGCCTGGGGCCCCGTAGCCCTTAGGCTTAGGGAGCCCCAGACCTGGGTCGCCCCAGCCCTTAGGTTTAGGGAGACCCAGACCTGGGGCGCCATAGCCCTTAGTTTTAGGGAGCCCCAGGCCTGGGTTGCCCCAGCCTTTGGGCTTAGGGAGCCACAGACCTGGGGTGCCCCAGCCCTTAAGCATAGGGAGCCCCAGGCCTAGGGCGCCCCAGCCCTTAGGCTTAGGGCGCCCCAGGCCTGGGTATCCCCAGCTCTTAGGCATAGGGATCCCCAGGCCTGGGGTTCCCCAGCCCTTAGGTTTAGGGAGACCCTGAACTGGGGCACCCCACCCTTAGGTTTAGGGAGCCCCTAGCCGGGGCGCCCCAGACATTAGTCTTTGAGAGCCCCAGGCCTGGGGCGCCCCAGCCCTTAGGCTTAGGGAACCTCAGGCCTGGGACGCCCCAGTCTTTAGGTTTAGGGAGCACCAGACTTGGGGCGCCCCAGCCCTTAGGCTTTGGGAGTCCCTGGCCTGGGGCGCCTCAGCCCTTAGGCTTAGTGAGCCCCAACTGGGGTGCCCCAGCCCTTAGGCTTAGGGAGCCCCAGGCCTGGGGCGACCCAGCCCTTAGGCTTAGGGAGCCCCAGGCCTGGGGCGCCCCAGCCCTTAGATTTAGGGAGACCCAGTCTTGGGGCGCCACAACCTTAGGGTTAGGGAGAACCAGACCTGGGGCGCCCCAGCCTTTAGGCATAGGGAGCCCCAGGCCTGGGGTGCCCCAGCCCTTTTGTTGGGAGTCCCTGGACTGGGGCGCCTCAGCCCTTAGGCTTAGTGAGCCCCAACTGGTGTGCCCCAGCCCTTAGGCTTACGGAGCCCCAGGTTGGGGCACCTCTGCCTTTAGTCTTATGGAGTCCCAGTCCTGGGGCGCCCAATCCCTTAGGCTTTGGGAGCCCCAGGCTTGGGGCACCCCAGTCCTTAGGCTTTGGTAAACCAGGCCTGTGGTGCCCCAGCTCTTAGGCTTTGGAAGCCCCTGTCCTGGGGCGCCCAAAGCCTTAGGCTCTGGAAGCCGCAGGCCTGGGGCGCCAGAGCCCTTAGGCATAGGGAGCCCCAGGTCTGGGGTGCCCCAGCCCTTAGGCTTAGGGAGCACCATGCCTGGGTCGCCCCAGCCCTTATGCTTAGGGACCCCCAGGCCTGGGGCGCTTCAGATCTTATACATGGGGCGCCCCAGCAATTAGACTTAGGGAGCCCCAGGAGTGGGGCACCCCTGCCCTTAGGTTTAGGGAGCCCAAGCCCTGTGGTGCCCCAGACCTTAGACTTGGGAGCCCCAGGCCTGGGGCACCCCAGCCCTTAGGCTTAGGGAGCCACAGGCTTGGGTGCCACAGCCCTTAAGCTTTGGGAGCCCCTGGCCTGGGGCTCCCCAGCCCTTAAGCTTTCTAAACTCCAGCCCTTAGGTTTTGGGAGCCACAGGCCTGGGGACCCCAGCCTTAAGGCTAAGGCAGCCCCAGTCCTGGGGCGCCACAGCCCTTAGGCTTAGGGAGCCCCAACTGGGGTGCCCCAGTCCTTAGGCTTAGGGAGCCCCAGGCCTACGGCGACCCAGCCGTTAGACTTTGGGAGCCCCAGGCCTGAGGCGCCCCAGCATAGCCTGGGGCGCCCCAGCACTTAGGCTTTGGGAGCTTTAGGCTTGGGGCGCCCGAGCCCTTAGGCTTTGGGAGGCCCAGGCCTGGGGCGCCCAGCCCTTAGGCTTAGGGAGCCCCAGACCTGGGGCGCCAGACCCTTAGGCATAGGGAGCCCCAGGCCTGGGGTGTCCCAGCCGTTAGGCCTAGGGAGCCCTAGGCCTGTGGCGCCCCAGCCCTAAGGCTTAGGGAGCCCCAGGCCTGGGGCGTCCCAGCCCTTAGACTTTGGGAGCCCTAGGCCTGGGGCGCCCCAGCCCTTAGGCTTTGGGAATCTCACCCATTAGGCTTCGGGAGCCCCAGGCCTGGGGCGCCTAGCCCTTAGGCTTTGGGATCCCCAGGCCTAGGGCGCCCCAGCCCTTAGGCTTTGGGAGACCCAGGCCTGGGGCGCCCCACCCTTTAGGCTTAGGGAGCCCCAGGCCTGGGGCTCCAGAGACCTTAGACATAGGGAGACCCAGGCCTGGGGCGCCCCAGCCCTTAAGCTTAGGCAACCCCAGGCCTGGGGCGACCCATCCCTTAGTTTTGGGAGCCCCAGGACTGGGGCGCCCCAGCCCTTAGGCTTTGGGAGCCCCAGGCCTGGGGAGCCCCAGCCCTTAGGCTTTGGGAGCCCCAGGCCTGTGGCGCCCCAGCCCTTAGGCTTTGGGAGCCCCAGGCCTGGGGAGCCCCAACCCTTAGGCTTAGGGAGCCCAGGCCTGGGGCGCCCCAGCCCTTAGGCTTAGGGAGCCCCAGGATTGGGTCACCCCTGCCTTTATCCTAGGGAGCCCCAGGCCTGGGGCTCCCCAGCCATTAGGCTTTGGGAGCCCCAGGCCTGGGACGCCCCAGCCCTTAGATTTGGGAGCCCCAGGCCAGGGGCGCCCCAGTCCTTAGGCTTAGGGAGCCCCAGGCCTGGGACACCCCAGCCCTTAGGTTTGGGAGCCCCAGGCTGGGGCGCCCCAGCCCTTAGGCTTTGGGAGCCCCAGGCCTGGGGCGCCCCAGTCCTTAGGCTTAGGGAGCCCCAGGCCTGTGGCGCCCCAGCCCTTAGGATTAGGGATCCCCAGACCTGGGGCACCCCAGTCCTTAGCCTTAGGGTGCTCCAGGCCTGGGGTCCCACATACCTTAGGCTTAGGGCGCCCATCACTTAGGTTTAGGGAGACCCAGACCTGGGGCGCCCCACCCTTAGGCTTAGGGAGCCCCAGGCCTGGGGAGCCCCAGACATTAGGCTTTGAGAGCCCCAGGCCTGGGGTGCCCCAGCCCTTAGGCTTTGGTAACCCCTTGCCTGGGGCGCCCCAGACCTTAGGCTTTGGGAGCCCTAGGCCTGGGGCGCCCGAGCCCTTAGGCTTTGGGAGACCCTGGACTGGGGCATCCCAGCCCTTAAGCTTTGGCAACCCCAGCCCTAGGCTTAGGGAGCCCCAGACCTGGGAAGCCCCAGTCCTTAGAATTTGGGAGCCCCAGGCCTTCGGCGCCTCGCCCTTAGGCTTTGGGAGCCACAGGACTGGGGCGACAGAGCCCTTAGGCATAGGGAGCCCCAGGCCTGGGGCGCCCCAGCCCTTAGCCTTAGGGGGCTCCAGGCCTGGGGTCCCACATACCTTAGGCTTAGGGCGCCCAGCACTTAGGTTTAGGGAGACCCAGACCTGGGGCGCCCCACCCTTAGGCTTAGGGAGTCCCAGGCCTGGGGTGCCCCAGACATTAGGCTTTGAGAGCTCCAGACCTGGGGTGCCCCAGACATTAGGCTTTGGGAGCCCTAGGCCTGGGGCGTCCGAGCCCTTAGGCTTTGGGAGACCCTGGCCTGGGGCATCCCAGCCCTTAAGCTTTGGGAACCCCTGCCCTTAGGTTTTGGCAGACCCAGGCCTGGGGCGCCCCACACCTTGGGCTTAGGGAGCCCCAGGCCTGGGGCGCCAGAGCCCTTAGGTATAGGGAACTCCATGCCTGGGGCGACCCAGGTCTTAGGCCTGGGGTGCCCCAGCCCTAGGCTTAGGGAGCCCCAGACATGGGAAGCCTCAGTCCTTAGGCTTAGGGAGCCCCAGGCCAGGGGCGCTCCAGCCCTTGGGCTTAGGGAGCGCCAGGCCTAGCGCGACCCAGCCCTTAGGTTTTGGGAGCCCCAGGCCTGGGGCGTCCGAACCCTTAGGCTTAGGGAGCCCCAAACTTGGGGCGCCAGAACCCTTAGGCATAGGGAGCCCCAGGCCTGGGGTGTCCCAGCCGTTAGGCTTAGGGAGCCCTAGGCCTGGGGCGCCCCAGCCCTTAGATTTAGAGAGCCCCAGGCTTGGGGCGCCCCAGCCCTTAGACTTTGGGAGCCCCAGGCCTGGGGTGCCCCAGGCCTTGGGCTTTGGGAACCCCAGCCATTAGGCTTTGGGAGGCCCAGGCCTGGGACGCCCAGCCCTTAGGCTTTGGGAGACCCAGGCCTGGGGCGCCCCAGCCCTTAGGCTTAGGGAGCCCCAGGCCTTGGGCGCCAGATCCCTTAGGCATAGGGAGCCCCAGGCCTGGGGCGACCCAGCCCTTAGGCTTAGGGAACCCCAGGCCTGGGGTGACCCAGATCTTAGGCCTGGGGCGCCCCAGCCCTTAGGCGTAGGGAGCCCCAGGCCTGGGAAGCCCCAGCCCTTAGGCTTTGGGAGCCCCAGGTCTGGGAAGCCCCAGCCCTTAGGCTTAGGGAGCTCCAGGCTGGGGCTCCCCAGCTCTTGGGCTTAGAGAGCCCCAGGCCTAGGGAGCCCCCAGCACTTAGGCTTTGGGAGAACCAGGCCTGGGGTGCCCCAGTCGTTAGGATTTTGGAGAACCAGGCCTGGGGCGCCCCAGCCGTTAGGCTTTGGATGCCCCTAGCCTGGGGCGCCCCAGGCCTTAAGCTTTGGGAGCCGCAGGCCTGGGGCGCCCCAGCCCTTAGGCTTTGGGAGCCCCAGGCCTGGGAGGCCCCAGCCCTTAGGTTTTGGAGCCCCAGGCCAGGGGCGCCCCAGCCCTTTGGCTTAGGGAGCCCCAAGCCTGGGGCGCCCCAGCCCTTAGGCTTAGGGAGCCCCATGCCAGAGACGCTCCAGCCCATAGGCATAGGGAGCCCCAGGTCTGGGGCGCCCCAGCCCTTAGGCATAGGGAGACCCAGGCCAGGGGCGCCCAAGCCCTTAGGCATAGGGAGCTCCAGGCCTGGGACGCCCCAGCTCTTAGGCTTAGGGAGCCCCAGGCCTGCGGCGCCCCAGCCATTAGGCTTAGGGAACCCCAGGATTGGGGCACCCTGCCCATAGGCTAGGGAGCCCCAGGCCTGGGGCACCCCAGCCCTTAGGCTTTGGGAGCCCCAGGCCTGGGATGCCCCAGCCCTTAGGTTTTGGAGCCCCAGGCCAGGGGCGCCCCAGCCCTTTGACTTAGGGAGCCCCAGGCCTGGGTCGCCCCAGCCCTTAGGCTTAGGGAGCCCCATGCCAGAGGCGCCCCAGCCCTTAGGCTTAGGGAGCCCCATGATTGGGGCACTCCTGCCCTTAGGCTATGGAGCCCAAGGCCTGGGGCTCCCCAGCCATTAGGCTTTGGATGCCCCTAGCCTGGGGCGTCCCAGGCCTTAAGCTTTGGGAGCCGCAGGCCTGGGGCGCCCCAGCCCTTAGGCTTTGGGATCCCCAGGTCAGGGGCGCCCCAGCCCTTAGGCTTAGGGGTCCCCAGGTCTGGGGCGCCCCAGCCCTTAGGCTTAGGGAGCCCCAGGCCAGGGGTGCCCAAGCTCTTAGGCTTTGGGAGCCACAGGCCTGGGGCACCCCAGCTCTTAGGCTTTGGGAGTCCCAGGCCTGGGGCGCCCCAGCCCTTAGGCTTAGGGAGCCCCAACTGGGGCGCTCCATCACAGCCAATTAACAGATAGGAAGGGACCCAGGGGCACTGCTGGGGGAGCAAGGGTGCTGGAGGAAACAAATTCCACACTTGAGTAACTCCAACTCCTAATGGTAGCCCAGGAAACACGGTCAGTCTCAGCAGACCTGGCCCACGTACCTCTACACTCCAGAAGCAGGAGGAATGATACAGAGCTGAATAAACCTTGCCCACTTTCTTGGGGTCCTTCACATCCCAGACATAAATACTATGGTCATTGTACACACAAGACAGCCACTGATTTGCAGGATCAACGGTCAAGGCGATCCTGTCCGGATACTTCGCATTGGCCACTCCAGCGAAAAGGCGACTGAGGAAAGAAGGGGGCGGGGTTTCCAGGGCAGACAGGGCAAACTGGTGAGTGAGCGCTAATGAAATGGGGCACTCAAGGGAGGAGCAGCAGGTTGGCCAGCAGTCACTGGAGAAAGAACGCAGCGGCTGGCCTGGCATTCCTTGTTATGGGGCTCTCCAAAAGAACACAAGCTATTTCATAGCCCCCAACGTCAGGCGGGGACAGTGTGTGGCCGTGATGCAGCCAAGCAGATGTCAGGCCCTTCTAGACTCACGTCAGAGGACAATGAAGGACACTGTGCAAGCCACAACCATGGTCATATATCATTTCCTACCAAATGCAGATTTAGTCCCCTCCTGCCCTGAAAGAGAAATTAATATACCCAACTGCAGAACTGCCCCGCTTCCTGACAGCACTGTAACCAGAGCAAAACTTCACTTCCTGCAATCACCCAACCCAAGGCCCGAGGCTACAATAAGCCCTTCCTACCGCAGCTGCAACCCAGGACCACCCTGAGGGAGAAAGGCCTGCTCCATCAGGTTTCCAGTCTCTCTCAGAAACCTTAAGGAACTGCCCGTCTGTCCTAGCTGTGGTCTTTACAGGACAATGCATTACCACACGGCAGACTCAGATTACCACGGTTGCCCACAGTGAGCAAGAAATGCTAAAAGACCCACTTGTGCTTGACTGCAAGGGTCTTCCCAGAGGTCTATGTGTGCCCTCCTCTCCTTGCAGCATGCCAAGGATTGCCTTGCACGGAGTGGGGCTCTGACAGGACTCAGGGGCCCACCCACACTGCTCACCTGGCCTCTGTGATGTTGGCAACGTCTGTCCCCAGGGCATGGGTCGGGTCAGCGTGCTGAGGAAGTGCAGTTTGGAGGGGTTGAAAAGGCGCACGGTGCCATCAGTGCAGCCACAGAAGATGTAGTCCTGGCTCACCGAGATGCAGTGGGCCACTGTGGTCTGTGAGCACAGAAGCCCCAGTCAGCAAGGGCGTCTACCCACTCCTTCACCCGACACCTCAACAGTCATGAGCCTAGGCAAGGACAAGTGCAACGCAAGCCAGCTGCCATGGCCGGAGCCCCTCAATGCCCCTCCCTCTAACAGCAGCTGGCCAGAGGGCCCACAGCCCCTTGCAATTAGGGGAAACGAGTCAGCAAGACTTATAAGGCACCTGAGGTTTAGGAAAAGAAACACTCAGTAAAGGCCGGCCAAGAGAAAGGCAGCAGAGGCAGCAGACAGGGCCAGCACCCTTACTGTGATTCTGTCTTTGTGCTGAGCAGAAGACGAAAGCAGAGGAAGAGGCAGAGACAGAGAGCGCGAGCGAGCAGAGAGGTTCCCAAACACCTTCCTCCGCCTGGGGCCTCCCCCAGCGTGCATGCAGACCCCGCTGCTAGCCCCAGGACCCCCGGAGCCTGGAGGTGACAGACAGGAGGGTGCCGACAAAACATTCACTTACCCTCAGCTCCACTCCCTTGTCCAACAGTCTCCGGTCACTGAACTCGCACAGCTGCCCCGAGGATGTGATACAGAAGGTGCTGTCAGCCTTCTTTTCGCGGCCACAGGCTACATCAGTGAACAGGTTGTTCCGCAGGTCCCCCAGTAGCCCCGAGCAGCCCAGCAGGGGCACAGTGGCATTCACCTGTGGAGGCACACCACAGGTGCCACCCACCCACCCACCCTGCAGGCTACCCCCTGGAAAGCAGGCCCTGGGGAGAGAGGGAAAAGGCTTCCCTTGCAGATTGACATAGCACCTGGCCCAGCTGAGACTTCCAAGGGGCTTTTGAGCATGCAGAAGGGGGCGCAGGTGGAACAGATCTGGGCAGACCCCAGCCTGGTGGCTACTTGCTGCCTCACCTTTGAGGTCTTGCTGTCATCAAGGTACCAGAATTTGATGTGCCAGTTGCCTGCAACGACAAAGTAGCTGCAGTCCTCAGAGAAGGATACTGCTGTCACCCGACTGGACACCTTGTTGGAAGCCACTACAATGTTTTTCTGGAGAGAAAGTCAAGGGAAATCAAGGCTCTGCTTCTAGGAGCTGAGGGAAAAGAAACTTACACACTGAAGGAGGTTAGACAATCTGTGAACTTGACCTCTCCTTCTGCCCCTTCTTCAGCATCCTAGATACCCAGTAGCTCCTTTCTGCTCAGAGTTCTCTAGAAAGGGACTGAGGCCAGCAGGCGGAAGTGAAGGACACCTGTCAGCAGTTTCTTGGCTCCCCTCCCGGCCCTGCCTGTCCTGAGGCCAGCAGCCCACTCACCTTCCAGGCCCAGACATTGACGATCATGTCATGCTGGTAGCCCACTGAGACAATGTACTTGGCGCTGGGTGAGAAGCCACACACGCCACGCCATACTTATGCTCCTGAAGCTCCGCCACCTGGCTGCGCTCCGACACGTCCCATACCCGCACAGCAGGCATGTGTCCACTCTGCGGGGACGAAGACCCCGAAGTAAAGGCCAGAGGCAGCCAGCTCCCTCCCCATCCACGGAGGCCTGGCCCTCCCAGCCACTGGACAAGAGCCTGCACATAAATGAAGGACACCTAACCTAATGTGCCTGCACATGAATCAAGGACACCCCCGGAGGGAATGTGATCAGTGTTGGGGAACAGGGACTCTCAGGGATGGGCTCCTGGCGTGATTTGGATGGGCAAGAACAACCACTCCTGCGGTTTACTCCCACAGCCTCACAGGGCAAGTCTATGGGAGGGCAGCCCTGTTCCACACTGTGACCAGCAAGGGGACTCAAGGGATAAGCAATGTTTTAAGGAGGTGTTTTCCAAAATGTGGTTCCGAAATTGGCAGCTTCAGCCTCATCTGGAACTCCTTGTTAGCATTGCAAACTGAAGAGAGCCACCCCAGACCTTTTGAGCCCGAGAGCCAGCAGTCTGTACCACGGGGTCACCATAGCACTTCTGACGCAGGCTGCAGCCTAAGAACACTGCTCTAGGGCAGACCAAACACCCAAAGTGGACACCAATACAGAAAGTCAAACTTGGCACCAGTCCTATGAGGGCGGCAGGCTGTCACTCTCTGCTAAGGCCAGGCCACCCCCTCTGCAGTGGCTGAGCTTCCTTCCTCACTCACCTCGCTGGTGACCAGGTACTTGCCTTCAGGAGAGAAGGCAAGGGCAGTGATGGTTTTCCTGAATGGAATGGGGGCAGGCTCAAGAGGGGCACTGGCAGCCTGGCCCAGGTCTGGCCTCTCACAGTCCCCTCTCAAAACAAGGGCAGCAAACTCGCCCTCCCTGTGCTGCTTCCCTTCCAGGCCTGGGGCCCAAAAGGGCCCAGTGCCACAGAGAAGCAGGTGGCACCCCTGTGGCCGTCCCTGGGGAAAGGTGTCACTCCCCAAAGCCCCAGAGACCATTTACCTGGAGCTTTTGAGGATGTGGTGCTGCTTGTGTTTCCGGGGATTGAAGAGCACAACCACACACCTGGGGAGAGGGAGAGGGGAGCACAGCCTTAGCACCCCACCTCAGTTGCTCAGCCCAGAGGACCCAACGTTGCCAGAGTGCAGCTGGCTC